>NC_086446.1:154190051-154519337 GCF_028390025.1 Pseudophryne corroboree | reverse complement strand
GCAGCTTGATATACTGTACACACACATATGCACAGCGGCCTGGCACACACATATATATATATATAAGCACAATGGCCTGACACACACACTCACATATACGCACAATGGCCTGACACACACACACACACACACACACACACACACATACTCATATATGCACAACAGCCTGAGACACACACAACGGCCTGACACACACACTCTCACATGTAGGCACAGCGGCCTGAGACACACACACACATACAAACATACGCACAGTGCCTAAGACACACATACACAGCTGTCTGATGCACAAACGCACATATATGCACAGTCTCCTGACACACACACAGCAGCCTAACATATACCCATACACACACACGGAGGCCTGTCACAGACGCACACCGACGTGCAGTGGCAATACACACAAACACATATGCACAGCGGCCTGATATACTGTACACACACACATACGCACAGCAGACTGGCACACACACACACACACTAACGCACAGCGGCCTGACAACCACATATGCACATATATACGCACAGCGGCCTGACACACACACTCACATACGCACAATGGCCTGACATACACACACACACACTCACATATACTCACAATGGCCTGACACACACACACACACTCACATATACGCACAATGGCCTGACACACACATACACACTCACATATACGCACAACAGCCTGATACATACACTCACATATATGCACAGCGGCCTAACACAAACATATATGCAAAGCAGCCTGGCACACACATGCGCATATACACACAGTGGCCTAGGACACACGCACATATATGCGCACCGGCCAGACAAGCACAATCACATACATATGCACAGTGGCCTGACACACACATACACACAGTGGCCTGATACACACATGCACATATAGGCATAGCGGCCTCACATGCACAGCAACATGACACACATATGCACAATGGCCTGACACATACACGCACATATATGAACAGCGGCCTGGCACACGCACATATAGGTACAACGGCCTGACACACACACAATCAGCCTGACACACACACTTACATGTGAGGGGCAGCACCAGACTCTCTCACCTCTGTAATTCTGTCCTCCTGTTGCCAGACTGAGGGGTCAGGAGTCTCCTCTCCCACTGCTCCTACGGGCTCTTTAAATGTCCGTGGAGGGAGTCTGCCCCCGGCAGTCCCCATGCCCTGATCCACCAGCCTCTCTTTGCCCAGCTGCAAGTTCCCAATCATGTCCTCGGGCAGCCGGTTCAGCGTGTCCTTGGCTTTCCGCAGTGCCTTCACGTGTTCCTCACAGATACAGGCCAGGTTCCCCTCGTCATCCTGATCCTGTGCTTTGGGGCCAGCCGGGGACCACTGTGGAAGGCTGCTGGAAGAAGGCCCTGATCAGGAGCTTTGGGGACAAATATGCACACACACACACATTTACGCACATCGGCCTGACACACACAAACATATGCACAGCGGCCTGAAACGCACACGCGCACATTTACGCACAGCGGCCTGACACACACACAAAACACAGCATCCTGACACACACACGCACATATATATGCACAGCGAAATGACACACACACACACACACACACACACACACACACACACACACATTTACGCCATTGAGAGACGGGAGGGTGGGGGGGGAAGTAGACCAGTGAGAGACGGGAGGGTGGGGGAGAAATTAGACCAGTGAGAGACGGGAGGGTGTGTGTGTGTGGGGGGGGGGGGAATTAGACCAGTGAGAGACGGGAGGGTGGGGGTGGGGAATTAGACCAGTGAGAGACAGGAGGGTGGGGGGGGGGCAAATTAGACCAGTGAGAGACGGGAGGGTGGGAGGGGAATAAGACCAGTGAGAGACGGGAGGGTAAGGGGGGAATTAGACCAGTGAGAGATGGAAGGGTGGGAGGGGAATTAGACCAGTGAGAGACGGGAGGGTGGGGGGGGGGAATTAGACCAGTGAGAGACGGGAGGGTGGGGGGGGGGATTAGACCAGTGAGAGACGGGAGGGTGGGGGGGAATTAGACCAGTGAGAGACGGGAGGGTGGGGGGGAATTAGGCCAGTGAGAGATGGGAGGGTGGGGGGGGATTAGACCAGTGAGAGACGGGAGGGTGGGGGGGGGAATTAGACCAGTGAGAGACGGGAGGGTGGGGGGGGATTAGACCAGTGAGAGACGGAAGGGTGGGGGGGGGAATTAGACCAGTGAGAGACGGGAGGGTGGGGGGGAAATTAGACCAGTGAGAGATGGGAGGGTGTGTGTGTGGGGGGGAATTAGACCAGTGAGAGACGGGAGGGTGGGGGTGGGGAATTAGACCAGTGAGAGACGGGAGGGTGGGGGGGGGAAATTAGACCAGTGAGAGACGGGTGGGGGGGGGAATTAGACAAGTGAGAGATGGGAGGGGGGGGGGAATTAGACCAGTGAGAGCCGGGAAGGTGGTAGGGGAATCAGACCAGTGAGAGATGCGAGGGTTGGGGGGGAATTAGACCAGTGAGAGACGGGAGAGTGGGGGGGGGGGAATTAGACCACAGAGACGGGAGGGTGAGAGGAAATTAGACCAAAGAGAGACGGGAGTGTGTGTGTGTTGGGGGGGGGGGGATTAGACCAGAGAGAGACTGGAGGGTGGGGAGGGATTGGACCAGAGAGAGACTGGAGGGTGGGGAGGGATTGTACCAGAAAGAGAGAAACGGGAGGGTGGGGATTACACCAGAGAGAGAGGGACGGGAGGGTGGGGAGGGATTAGACCAGAGAGAGAGGGACGGGAGGGTGGGGAGGGATTAGACCAGAGAGAGAGGGACGGGAGGGTGGGGAGGGATTAGACCAGAGAAAGAGGGACGGGAGGGTGGGGAGGGATTAGACCAGAGAGAGAGGGACGGGAGGGTGGGGAGGGATTAGACCAGAGAGAGAGGGACAGGAGGGTGGGTGGTGGATTAGTCCAGAGAGAGAGGGACGGGAGGGTGGGATTAGACCAGAGAGAGAGGGACAGGAGGGTGGGTGGGGGGGAATTAGACCAGAGAGAGAGGGACGGGAGGGTGGGGGGGAATTAGACCAGAGAGAGTCGGGAGTGTGGGGGGGATTAAGCCAGAGAGAGACAGGAGGGTGGGGGGATTAGACTAGAGAGTGATTGATGGAGGAAGAGGGGGGGGGAGGAGGAGGGGGGTGCAGCGGCTGGGAAGGTTATCAGAGCAGATCTGATAGGGAGAGGGTGGGAGGAGATAGTCTGGGGGCAGGGTCTGGCAGTGCTTATTGCACAGGGACTGGCACTCGGATCTGATGGGACTGGGAGCTTTCCGGAGTCATCCCCCAACAGCACGCAGGCAGGCCAGGATGCACACAGAAGAGGTGCCATGGTGTCAGCAGTCCCGTGGGAGCTGGACAGCAACCGCCAGAGTCCAGATCCCAGACCAGACTGCAGTGGGGTGAGAGCACAGAATGGGGCCAGCAGGGGAGGATTGCTGCTGCTGCTGCTGTTGCTGTTGCTGGGGGGGGGGCACAGAACAGACAGGGCAGGGAGGATAGCTGCTGCTGGGGAGGGGGACAGAACAGACAGGGCAGGGAGGATAGCTGCTGCTGGGGAGGGGGGCACAGAACAGACAGGGTAGGGAGGATAGCTGCTGCCGGGGAAGGGGGGGGGGGGCACAGAACAGACAGGGTAGGGAGGATAGCTGCTGCCGGGGAAGGGGGGGCACAGAACAGACAGGGTAGGGAGGACAGCTGCTGCCGGGGAAGGGGGGGCACAGAACAGACAGGGTAGGGAGGATAGCTGGTGCTGGGGAAGGGGGGGGGGCACAGAACAGACAGGGCAGGGAGGATAGCAGCTGCTGGGGAGGAGGGGGGGACACAGAATAGACAAGGCAGGGAGGATAGCAGCTGCTGCCGGGGGGGGGGCACAGAACAGACAGGGCAGGGAGGATAGCAGCTGCTTCGAGAACCGGGGGAGAGAGGGGGGGACGAAGAGGTACTACTGCTGCTGCGGGGGGGGGGGGCATGGAGGATAGCTGCTGCTACCGAGAGCTGGGGAGAGGGTGGGGGGCAGAGAGGTACTACTGCTGCTGCTGCAAGGGGGTGGGGGAGGGTGGACAGAGAAGAACTACTGCTGCTGAAGGGGGGTCATGGAGGATATCTGCTGCTACCGAGAGCCGGAGGAAAGAGGGGGGGACAGAGAGGTACAACTGTGCTGCGGGGGAGGGAGGGTGGGGGGCAGAGAGGTTCTACTACAGCTGCTTCAGGTGGGGGGGGGCATGGAGGATAGCTGCTGCTACCAGAGCTGGGGGAGAGGGTGGGGGGCAGAGAGGTGCTACTACAGCTGCTTCAGGTGGGGGGGGGGGCATGGAGGATAGCTGCTGCTACCAGAGCTGGGGGAGAGGGTGGGGGGCAGAGAGGTGCTACTACTGCTGCTTTGGGTGGGGGGGGGGGCATGGAGGATAGCTGCTGCTACCAGAGCTGGGGGAGAGGGTGGGGGGCAGAGGTGCTACTACTGCTGTTGCAGGGGGGGGGGGCATGGAGGATAGCTGCTGCTACCAGAGCTGGGGGAGAGGGTGGGGGGCAGAGAGGTGCTACTACTGCTGCTTCGGGTGGGGGGGGCATAGAGGATAGCTGCTGCTACCAGAACTGGGGGAGAGGGTGGGGGGCAGAGAGGTGCTACTACTGCTGCTTTGGGTGGGGGGGGGGGGGCATGGAGGATAGCTGCTGCTACCAGAGCTGGGGGAGAGGGTAGGGGGCAGAGGTGTGCTACTGCTACTACTACTGCTGCTGCGGGAGGGGGGGCATGGAGGATAGCTGCTGCTACCAGAGCTGGGGGGTAGAGAGGTGCTACTGCTACTACTGCTGCTGCGGGAGGGGGGTGCGCATAGAGGATAGTTGCTGCTACCAGAGCTGGGGGAGAGGGTGGGGGGCAGAGAGGTGCTACTACTGCTGCTTCGGGTGGGGGGGGCATGGAGGATAGCTGCTGCTACCAGAGCTGGGGGAGATGGTGGGGGGCAGAGAGGTGCTACTACTGCTGCTTCGGGTGGGGAGGGGCATGGAGGATAGCTGCTGCTACCAGAGCTGGGGGAGAGGGTGGGGGGCAGAGAGGTGATACTACTGCTGCGCGGGGGGAGGGAGGGGTGCATGGAGGTTATCTGCTGCTGAGAGCCAGGGAAGCAGACGGGCGGACGGACAGAGAACTACTACGGAGGGGGAGGCAGCAGAATGCAGGGAGCCCAGGGGTTGCACAACAAGGAGTGCTGCGGAGGGGGGAGAAGAGATGGCGGCAGTCATATACTAACTCAGCGCGGCTACGGCAATCTTCTCCCGCTGACGCTCCAGTAAGGGGACCCGGCTTCCTCTCCGTGGCGCGGCTCCGGCGACCTCCTCCCACTGATGCTCCAGTAAGGGGACCCGGCTTCCTCCGTGGCGTGGCTCCGGCTATCTCCTCCCGCTGACGCTCCGTAAGGGGACCCGGCTTCCTCCGTGTGATGGCTCCGTCGATCTCCTCCCACCGCACTCCAGTAAGGCTCCCTCCGTCGCTCACGTCCCGGCGATCTCCTCCGTTGTCGCTGCTTGTAGACGCTCCCTCCTTCTCGTCCTCCCGCCGCCTGCAGCTCTCCTCGTCATGCACGAGACACTGCTTCCCGCGCTTTCCTCGTGCCCAACTGCCAGTACACAGCGCGTGAGGCTACTAGAGCCTTCTACCATTATGCCACCAATGACAGAGCCCGATGTACAGCGTCATCCATCTTCCTACACCCAGTTTGCTGAAGCTCATCTGTGTTCACCCCCTGCTGGCGGCCACTGCGCAGCCGCAACAAATTGAAAAGCACTATCTTTATAATGGGGCATATTTTACTTAAATTTCTGAAAAACCACAACCCCAAAAGGCACTACACTGGGACATACTCTATCTAATAAAACAAACCCCAAGTCTTTCTTTGTCCTCTACCCTGAGTTATGCCTTCCCAAAAATCTTTCCATTCACTATATGGGAAAACGGTGTCAAAAAGCCAACCAGGAAGTCACAGAAAAAAACTGACAGTTGGAACTTTAGGTTACTTCCAATTCCTCATTTTTTTAATTTATTTTGCCCTGAAATTTGGCATGCAGCACCGGGTGACGATTCTACGCTCCCATGCCAAATTTCAGCTCAGTACGTCCAATCACTTATGAGGTGTAGCCCCTCAAACACCATGCCCCCATCTCAGAAGTTCCCTATGGGAGAATTCCGTTTGTTCGATTCAGCCTTAATATAAGGGCACAACCGTGCCCGTATAATACATATATATACATATACTGTGTGTGTGTATATATTTATATATATATATATATATATATATATATATATATATAATGCATTAAGGCCGACAAGTAGATCCACCAGGGCAGCACGCCACACAACTTGTAATAAAAGACTCTTAAGGCCCATACACACTAGCCAATTTTGAGCTCAAACTCGACCAGTGTGTATGGCCGGGTGATGAGCGGTGAACTCTGATGCGCGCTTTTGCATCGTCGCCAGCTGCCGCCTTCCGTTGGGCTGTTTGAACTGCCGAGTGAAGCACTTTCCACGAACTCCTACTGTTGAAAGCACTCCACCCCTCCGTGAACATCGCTGGGCCAGGTAAAAATTGCTCAGCGTGTATGCACCTGTAGTCCTGTTGATGTCAATGTATCACAACTTTTTACTTATGTTCTCTTGTCTGGAGTGGCACACATATACAACTGTCATGGCACACATGCACACACACACAATATGTATATTTTTGTATTACGGTTCTAATGTTAGACCTCAGAGCCCCCCTATCCTAAGTACCCCAGGCCCCCCAAAGTAGTAATCCAGCTCTGATGTAGACAACTTGTCGTTCCACTACGGCAAATCATCCTGATATCGCCCTAGTGTACCCACATGTTTTGTGTTTATCACAGCAGTGGTTTTCTCCCACTTGCAGCCTAGCTACAGTTCAAGAGCAAATGCAGCAGCAGTTTGTGTATGGTCAAACATTTTCTACCAGAATAGAATCCTTAGAATTCCTCTCTGAAAAAAAATAATGAAGCATTGTAGCCTGTAGGCCAGAGGTTCCCAAATTCAGTTCTCAGGGCACCCTAATAGTCCGGGTTTTAAGGATAGCCATGCTTGAGCACAGGTCACTTAGTGGCTAATTCAGCTAGCCCCGAAGGAGTGCAAAAATCACCATTTGCGGATTTTTGCACTTCTGCACGGTGCGCGAATGCACAAAGTCTTAAACTGCGGTCGCACGTGATTACACTTTAAGTGCCGATGGGGGGTGGTAACGGGGTGTCAATGACGCATTTTGTGGGTGATGAAGCCCCATTTGGGAGGCGTGGTCCGGGCAACGCAAGTGTGTCCGGACTATTTGCGGGACAGGTCGCGGTGGCTGTGTGATGTCACTTGCAGCCGCTGCGACCCAAAAGATGTATGCCCTCCGACTGCCTTTGCAACTAGGGTGCATAGGCAGGGAGCAACCCTAATCATGCAAATGCATCACTGTATAACAATGCGCTCTCGCATGTTAGCAGGGGTGGTGGGGGCAGGACTCGGCATGTGGGGCAGACTTTCCCTGTGCTGGGTGTCTCCCTGTATGTTATAGAAAAGAGTTGTAGTTCCGAGGTTTGTCGTACAATTACAACCCATGCTGAATCGGGCTCTTAGTACCTAAGTCAATTTGATTTAACCATCTGTGCTCAACATGAACTGTTAAGGTGCCTTGAGGACTGACTTTGGGTACCACTGCTAGGCTATAATGGAGTTAGCTAATAGGACCAAGCTCCAAAGAGCTACGCTTTTGTAGCTTGGAAAATAGGGTCAAACCACAGTCCCCATTGAGATTGTGTTCCCACCTGACACTGCCAGGATTTGACTGATGATCACATTGTCAGACATTTATGCATGCATATCATATTTACATAAACAATTATACAAAAAAAGTACATTCCCTCCACGGCCACAATAAAGTACATATAACCCTGGCATATATATAATATCCCAGTTTAATACATAATGGGTTAAAGGAGTGGTGATATGATTGTCTTTTGTAATTGTGGCTCCAAAGTCTAAAGATGCAAATCAAGCCCCTGGTTAAATCAGTTGGGAAGTGGATGGGATCCAGGAGGGTTCATCGGTCATTAATGTTTAGCAATCAATCATGGATTGCCACACATGGCTGATGGTTTTGTCATTGATGGCAGTGTTCCGATGTCTTTCTGTACTGTACTTAGCTCAGCAATCAATGTATGCCACATAGCCCACCCCTCCCCTGATTGGCTTACTGTGTTCCTGTGTCCAACAACAGTGATGCCCACGAATGGTATAAAGTTTTCAATCGATAGTTTTCTGCCATCATTGCAGAGTACTGATGACACTATTGATGGAGATCATGATTAGTGAACCATTCTATAGCAATCCCTATAGAATGGCACTGGATTAAAGAACCATTGCTAGAAACATCTTCCTTTGTTTTTTCAACTCACCTCCATTGGGGGGCGACATATGACAGAAGTAAACTCTGGCCACTGATCCACCAGAATCTGTAGCCTGAAAGGGTTATCATGGATGACATGATGCAACGCCCCGCACACCTGCATGGTGGATACAATAAAAACATTTTCAGATAAAATATATTTTGCTATATAATGAAAATACCATAGGTGTATTTATAATGGGTGCAGGGTGGCCTGCACACCTTGTATCCAGATTACAGTTACATTGTCCCTGCTCCTCCTTACATTGTGCCTTCTCCTCTGCGGCACCAATTTTCGAGTGACATCTTGGTGAAGATCGCACCATGCTGTGGAAGCAAAGGCACTTTGCCTGAGCTTTTGATCTCTTGTGCAAATATGCCATCTTTCCAAAACTAATACAGGTTGAGTATCCCATATCCAAATATTCCGAAATACGGAATATTCCGAAATACAGACTTTTTTGAGTGAGAGTGAGATAGTGAAACCTTTGTTTTTTTATGGCTCAATGTACACAAACTTTGTTTAATACACAAATTTATTAAAAATATTGTATTAAATGACCTTTAGGCTGTGTGTATAAGGTGTATATGAAACATAAATGAATTGTGTGAATGTAGACTCACTTTGTTTAATGCACAAAGTTATTAAAAATATTGGCTAAAATGACCTTCAGGCTGTGTGTATAAGGTATATATGTAACATAAATGCATTCTGTGCTTAGATTTAGGTCCCATCACCATGATATCTCATTATGGTATGCAATTATTCCAAAATACGGAAAAATCCGATATCCAAAATAACTCTGGTCCCAAGCATTTTGGATAAGGGATACTCAACCTGTAAAACAAATCTGAGTATTAATAGACACATATGAGGTAACATAGCCCTGCTCCCTAGGATTCTACACATACTCCTGGGATAAGACATTCAAAACTGTTAGTAGGTTTACAGCTTGGCAATAAATCCTGCTTTTCTTTGCATGTGCCTTTTCCTATGTATGAGTCGGGAGCAAATGCGCCTACCACCAAATAAACCTCCAAATGGCTTAGGATTGCCCTTATAATCCAACATATTGTCACGATTGTACTAGTTGGGGCTGATAATTCCGGACTGGGTTCAGTTTGAGTGGAGGACTCTCCAGGATGGAAGCGGGCTGGTTGGATAAAGTTCCTTCGCATGTAGCAAACAGTACTCAGGATTGAAGAGATTCACAAAAGAAGAATAAAAAGATAACTCTTGGGACACGAGCTAGGCCTCTCCGGGTCGGCGTAGGTGTTGGAGCTGGTAAACCATGATCCGTGGCGGGTGCCTTGCAGGCCAGCACGGATGGCTGAGACGGTTAGACCGGACTGTGGCGGTGATGACAGCTGGAGGTACACAGTATTAGCCGCGGGTCTTGGGGTGCATTTGTACACAGGTGGACGCTTGAGGTGGAGCTGCAAGATTTGGGATAGGGACCAGGTTCTAAGCACTAGACTCAGATAACCCCTGCTCTCCCCTGGGATTGGCTATCCTGGAATTACCTGGAACACTGCCTCCCGATTGGCTCCACTGGTCATGTGACCAGAAGCAAGATGGCGGTACCCTGTTCCCGGCGCCGCCAAAGCTGCAGCCCGCACAAGCAGTCCCTCCACACTGTCCGCTGCTTCCCTGCTAACTTCCGGGACTCCTGCTGCCACTCACCAGCTGCTTGCCATCTGCTGCAGCAACGCCGCTGGGGACCTGGCCACAGCGCATGGATGGGTAAGTCCCGGCTCCTGCTGGCCCTGCCATCCGTGACAATACCACCCCTTTCTGGGTGGCCTCTGGACACTTTCCCAGCCTCCTTGGATTCAGAATATGAAACTTACGAACTAGAGTGGGAGCATGGACGTCAGTGGAGTTGACCAAGGACCGTTCCTCAGGCCCATAACCTCTCCAATCCAGCAGATATTGTAGACGACCATAACATGTCCGGGAATCCAATATTCACTTAAAATCGAATACTATTCCTCTATCAGTAAGAACTCTGGGAGAATGTGGCAGATTCTTTTTGGAATCAATTCAGAATTAAAGGCTTGAGTAGGGAGATGTGGAAGGAGTTAGGAACTCGTAAATATGGAGGGAGCTTGAGTTTAAAAGCAACTGGGTTGATGACCCTCTCAATAGGGAACAGACCTATAAATAGAGGCGCAAACTTCATAGAGGGAACCTTGAAGCCTCAGGTTCCATGTAAACAGCCACACCAGATCTCCAATTTTGAGGCTAGGCACGGCTCGTCTTTTTTTTATCGGCCCAAAACTTGTAGCGGCTAGAGGATTTATGAAGAGCAGCATGTACTTGATTCCAAATTTTAGCAAATTGGCGAATAGAAGAGTTGACTGCAGTAAGATTTTGAACAGGTAGGCTCAGAAATTCCGAGCTCATGGATGCAGACCATAGACAATGGAAAACAGAGTGGTCTTGGCGGAGGAATGGTAAGAATTATTATGGGCAACTTCTGCCCATGAAGTAGTTCCATCTAGTCATCTTGTGAGGAGGACAAATGAATCCGCAAATAGATCTCCAGGTCCTGGTTAGCTCTCTCTGTTTGACTGTTAGTTTGTGGGCGTTATGCCGTAGAATATGTTAACTTGATTTGGGACACGGAACAAAGGAACTTCCAAAACTTGGCTACAAACTGGACTCCATGATCAGATATAATCTCTGTAGACAACCCATGTAACTTGAAGATGGTGGAAATAAAGAGTTATGCCAACTCTGGAGCTGATGGGAGACCTTTGAGAGGGACAAAGTGAGCCATTTTTGAAAAGCGATCAATGATCACCAAGATCGTAGTGAAACCGTTGGAGCTAGGTAAGTCCGTAATGAAATCCATCGCCAGATGGGTCCATGGACGAAAAGAGACAGAGAGTGGTTGAAGTGGGTTCTTAATTGGGGATTTTATGCTGTGAGCAATTGATGCAAGAAAAAACGAAATCAGTCACATCAGGCCTCATGGAGGGTCCACCAACAGGAACGCTGCACTAACTCTAATGTCTTGTGGACCCCAACATGACCAGAAAATTGGGAAGCATGTGCCCAAAGTAGAAGTTTCTTATAGAGATCAGGTGGTACCAAAGTCTTTCCCGCAGGAGGTTGGATGGTAGTTGCGGCAAAAACTGTTGGACTTAACACTAGACTTAGTGGCTGGGCTTCAGAATTCTTCCCACAGCAAAGGGACTAGGATAACGCATCTGCTTTTTTATTCTGGGAACCAGGACAGCAGTGGCGGTTCTTGCCACGGGCAAGCGGTACTTTTGCCCGGGGCGCCGCCTTCCGGAGGGCGCCGGCGCCATCCGGAGGGCGCCGCACCAGGGCAAGATCCGCCACTGTGCCCCCCGCTGTGCCCTGCTGTGCCCCCCCGCTTTGAAGGGAACCAGACGCGTAGCGTCTAGTTTCCCTTCATTGAGAAGACCTTAGTTGTGCGGTGCGCGATGACGTCATCGCGCACCGCACAGCAAAGGTCCTCTCCATGAAGGGAAACTAGACGCTACGGTCTAGTTTCTCTTCATGGAGAGGACCTTTGCTGTGCGATGCACGATGACGTAATCGCGCACCGCACAACATACTGGCACAGATACTAGGGGTCATAATTGACCTCTAGTGTCTATGCTGTTCTATGGGAGAGACGTAATAACGTCTCTCCCATAGATCGAAGAGAGGAGAAGAGCGGCGGCGCCGGCGGAGGCGGTCTGGATCAGGAACGGGGATGGTAAGTATATATTTTTTTATTTTATTTTTTCTTTCAGCGCCGTGGCCACGCCCCCATTTGAAGCCACGCCCCTATATTTTGCCCGGGGCGCCACAAGGCAAAGAACCGGCCCTGCAGGACAGTATGCTAATGTGAAATTAAAACCTGAGAAGAAGATGGCCCAACGAGCCAACCTGGGATTGAGGCAGTGAAGATTCTTCAGGAAAACTAAATTCTTGTGATCGGTATAAATCATCACAGGATGTTGGGATCCTTCAAGAAGGTAGCACCATTCCTCCAGAGCGAGTTTCAAAGCTAAGAGCTCTTGTTCACCAATCGGATAGTTCTTTTCAGCGGGTAAGAATTTCCTAGAAAAATATCCACAAGGACGTAAAAAACTGTCCGCAGCCCTTTGAGAGAGAACCGCCCCTACCACTTCTAAGGAAGCATCCACCTTCAGGAGAAATTTTTTGTTGGTATCCAACTGTCCGGTTGATGAAGAACTGCAGCCGAAATTAAAGCCTGTTTAAGACGCTGGAAGACAGATACTGCTTCTGATGAGCAGTATGATGGATTGGCTCCTTTGCGGCTCAAGGCTACTATGGGAGCCACAATAGTCGAGTAGCCTTTGATGAATTTATGATAATAGTTGGCGAATCCTAGGAATCACTGCATAGCACGTAACGTAGTAGGCTGGCCCCAGTTGAGTATAGCAAGAACCTTCTCGGGATCCATTTTGAGACCAGAGGCGAAAATTATATGGCTGAGGAAAGGAATGGAGGTTGCCTCAAATACACATTTCTCCATTTTACAGTAAAGATAGTTTTCTCGCAATCTCTGAAGAACTTTGCAAACTTGCTGTCGGTGCGCCTTAATATCTGATGAGAAGATTAGGATGTCATCCAAATAGACTACCACTGACTTGTGAAGCATGTCATGAAAAATCTCATTAACAAAATATTGAAAGACGGCAGGAGCATTGCTGAGTCCGAATGGCATAACTAAGTATACATAGTGTCCATCTCTGGTGTTAAATGCCGTCTTCCATTCGTCCCCAGCACGGATCCGAATCAAGATGTAATCCCCTCTCAGATCAAGTTTGTTAAAGATGGGGGATCCTTTCACCCTATCAAAGAGTTCTGTGATCAGGGATAGAGGGTATTGGTTCTTAATGGTAACCTCATTGAGAGCTCTATAGTCTATACAAGGCCGCAGACCCCCATCCTTCTTTTTAACAAAAAAGAAACCAGCTCCAGTTGGTGAAGTAGAAGGATGAATGAATCCTTTACTGAGATTCTCCTGAATATATTCAGACATGGATTTGGTCTCTTGAGCGGACAAAGGGTAAGTTCATCCCCGAGGTGGCATCTTCCCAGGCATTAACTCGCTCGGACAGTCCCAAGGCCTGTGGGGCGGCAGAATGTTGGCACTCTGTTTACTGAAAACATCCTTAAATAGAGAATACTGGATGGGTAAAGGGTCTGGGGAATGACAGCTGATATTACAAAGGGGCCAACCACTAGATAGGCAGGATGAGAAACAGGATTTACCCCAAGAGAGAATTTGCATGGTTGCCCAATCGATCTTGGGATTGTGTCTTCAAAGACTGGGAAGGTCTAGAACTATTCCATGGGAGGCCTTGAAAATCACTAGGAGTTCTACTTGCTCCACGTGGAGAACACCAACACAGATTTGTAAGGGCAAAGTCTGACAGGTAACCTTTCCATTGGTGATGTGGTTACCGTCAACAGCTGTAATGACAAGGGTGGTCATTCCGAGTTGATCGCTAGCTGCATTCGATCGCTGTGCAGCGATGAGGCAAAAAACTGCACTTCTGCGCATGCGTAAGCGGCGCAATGCGCACGCACGTCGTACAAGTGCAACGAACTATGTAGTTTCACACAAGGTCTAGCGAAGCTTTTCAGTCGCACTGCTGGCTGCAGAGTGATTGACAGGAAGAGGGTGTTCCTGGGTGTCAACTGACCTTTTTCAGGGAGTGTTCGGAAAAACGCAGGCGTGCCAGGAAAAATGCAGACATGGCAGGGCGAACGCAGGGCGTGTTCGTGACGTCAAAACAGGAACTGAACAGTCTGAAGTGATCGCAAGCGCTGAGTAGGTATTGAGCTACTCTAAAACTGCACAAAAAAAGTTTGTCGCTGCTCTGCGATCCTTTCGTTCACACTTCTGCTAAAATACACTCCCATTGGGAGGCGGCATAGCGTTTGCACGGCTGATAAAAACTGCTAGCGAGCAATCAACTCGGAATGAGGGCCAATATCTTGACTTCATGTGATAGTTTCAATGAGAAAAGAATCTCTGACTCTCTCGCTGAATTTGTTGGAGAATAAGAAATCACTCCTAACCTGGCTTTTCCTTGACTGGTTAGGAGCGGGAGTTTCCCAGCCTCTGTGGACAGGAAGCGATGAGATGACCAGAATCTCCACAGTACAAACATAGGTTTTCACGGTGATGCTTCATGCGTTCCTCTGGTGACAAGTGGGCCCGATTAATTTGCATGGGTGCTTCCGTGGAATCTGGAACTGGAGGAATGGTAACTGGTGGAGGAGATCTGAAACGCTTTCTCCGACTTTTCTCAACCTGGCGTTCCCAGAGTCTCAGGTCCTACCTTGTTGCATAAGGAGATCAATTCATCCAACTTAGTGGGTAGGTCTTGGGACGCCAGATCATCTTTGAGGCGCTCTGACAGCCTGTTCCAGAAAGCAGAGATCAGGGTTTCCTCATTCCACGGAGATCCGAGGCAAGTGTCTGAAATTGGATGGTGTATTGCCCCACAGTTCTGTTTCCCCGGCAGAGATGCATAATCTCAGTGGAGGCAGAGGAGATCCGACCAGGTTCATCAAAGATATTTTGGAATGTGGCCAATAAATTTAGCGTGGTCATTCAGAATAGGATCCTCCCTCTCCCATTGGGGTGAAACCCATTCCAAGGCTGGCCCAGTGAGCAGGGAGACTATGTAGGCCACTTTAGATTTTGAAGAAGATAAGTTGGCTGGCTGTAGCGTGAAATACAAATCACATTGATTTAAAAAGCCATGACACAACTTGGGATTTCCATCAAAATTATTGGGGCTTGGCAGCCACAAGTGTGTCGGCAAAGAAACCATGGAAGAGGTGACAACTTGGCTGGTGGACAGTTCAGTCCAAATTGAGGGATGTACTCTATCCAGTGATGACTGGAAGAAGTCTTGGAGTAAGGACGTCTCTTGTAAGTACTGTGTTAGCTATCACTGAGTTGCTTCCAGCTACTACAGGCGGGAGGCAATGGTTTGCAAGAGTTCTGTACTCAGGGCCTGAGCTACAGTCGGATCCATTGGGCCAGTGCAAACTGTCACAATTGTACTAGCTGGGGAGAGGTGTTAGAGCTGGTAGACCGTGATCTGTGGCTGTGACGGGTGCCTCGTAGGCCGGCATGGATGGCTGAGAAGGTTAGACCGGACTGCGGCGGGACGGTGACGACAGCTGGATGTACATGGTATTAGCCGTGGGTCTTGGGGTGCGTTTGCACACAGGTGGACGCTTGAGGCAGAGCTGCAAAATACGGGATAGGGACCAGGTTTTAAGCACTAGACTCAGGAAACTGGCAGCACAGAGCACAAGCACTGTCGCCCCACCCTTAATCTGGCCATGTGTGTTTGTACCTAGGGCCTAATTCAGACCTGAATGTTTCTCTGTGTTTTTGCAGAGATCTGTGATCAGATAGTCACCGCCCATAGAGAGTGAAAACCTGCCCCGTGCAAGTGTGTGAATGCAGGTGTATGCCGTGTGAAAACTTCACCTGACAGCGGACATCTGCAATTTTCCGTTCTCAACTCATTCACCATTGAATGATTTTTCCATTCTGTGTAGCCTGTGCAGTGTGTGCATAGCCCAGGACTTACTCCTACAGTGCAATACAAACAAGCTGTTTGGTGCCGAAGCTGACGTCACACAGCCTTCCAGAAAACGATTGGGAGCGCCTGTGTTTTCCCTGACACTCCCAGAAAATGGCCAGTCACCACCCCCAAAAGTCTTCTTCCAGTCAATCACCTTGCGTACGCCTTGCAATCAAAATTTTCGCACCATCCTGTGCACAGTCATTCGATAATCGCCGCTGTGCAGTTTCGCACAACGGCGATCAGGTCTAATTTAGGCCCCTGGTGCAGAATCTGCCAACCTCCCCTGAAGAATTTAAGTTGGGTACACATCTGAATGATGGTGATGCTGCTATGTGATGTAACAATATATTCCATCATCGTACACACTGCTCGATATAGTATTACATGCTTCATGTAACAAAACCACATTGTCTGTGGCATCGTCCCATTGCATATGCAGCACATCCAATGGGACAATGCCACCACCAAATTCATAAAATGATGAACTGGGTTGACTTGAGGGTACACACTATACGATAGTCGCTGAGATAGCGACATTGTCTTATTTATCGTATAGTGTGTACCCCGCTATACAATACATGCAATATATCTGTAGGTATCTGCAGCCTTACGTTACCTTCAGTGACTCTGGAAAGCTGCTGACCAGGAGTCTTCTCAGAGTGGCCAGTTTTGAGGAACAGGTCAGGTAAAGCATTCTATGAACCAAATACAGCATGTTACATTTAAAGTAGAGATGAGCGGGTTCGGTTTCTCTGAAACCGAACCCGCACGAACTTCATGTTTTTTTCACGGGTCCGAGCAGACTCGGATCCTCCCGCCTTGCTCGGTTAACCCGAGCGCGCCCGAACGTCATCATGACGCTGTCGGATTCTCGCGAGACTCGGATTCTATATAAGGAGCCGCGCGTCGCCGCCATTTTCACACGTGCATTGAGATTGATAGGGAGAGGACGTGGCTGGCGTCCTCTCCATTAGAAATTAGATTAGAAGAGAGAGAGAGATTGTGCAGAGTCAGACAGAGTTTACCACAGTGACCAGTGCAGTTGTTGTTAGTTAACTTTTATTTATTTTAATATAATATATCCGTTCTCTGCTATATCCGTTCTCTGCCTGAAAAAAAACGATACACAGCAGCAGCCAGTCACACAGTGTGACTCAGTCTGTGTGCACTCAGCTCAGCCCAGTGTGCTGCACATCAATGTATAAAAGGCAAAGCTTATAATAATTGTGGGGGAGACTGGGGAGCACTGCAGGTTGTTATAGCAGGAGCCCCCAGGAGTACATAATATTATATTAATTTAAAATTAAACAGTGCACACTTTTGCTGCAGGAGTGCCACTGCCAGTGTGACTAGTGGTGACCAGTGCCTGACCACCAGTATAGTAGTATATTGTTGTATGTATTGTATACTATCTCTTTATCAACCAGTCTATATTAGCAGCAGACACAGTACAGTGCGGTAGTTCACGGCTGTGGCTACCTCTGTGTCGGCAGTCGGAACTCGGCAGGCAGTCCGTCCATCCATAATTGTATTACAATATATACCACCTAACCGTGGTATTTTTTTTTCTTTCTTTATACCGTCGTCATAGTGTCATACTAGTTGTTACGAGTATACTACTATCTCTTTATCAACCAGTGTACAGTGCGGTAGTTCACGGCTGTGGCTACCTCTGTGTCGGCAGTCGGCAGGCAGTCCGTCCATCCATAATTGTATTATTATTATAATATATACCACCTAACCGTGGTTTTTTTTTCATTCTTTATACCGTCATAGTGTCATACTAGTTGTTACGAGTATACTACTATCTCTTTATCAACCAGTGTACAGTGCGGTAGTTCACGGCTGTGGCTACCTCTGTGTCGGCAGTCGGCAGGCAGTCCGTCCATCCATAATTGCATTATTATTATAATATATACCACCTAACCGTGGTTTTTTTTTCATTCTTTATACCGTCGTCATAGTGTCATACTAGTTGTTACGAGTATACTACTATCTCTTTATCAACCAGTGTACAGTGCGGTAGTTCACGGCTGTGGCTACCTCTGTGTCGGCAGTCGGCAGGCAGTCCGTCCATCCATAATTGTATTATTATTATAATATATACCACCTAACCGTGGTTTTTTTTTCATTCTTTATACCGTCGTCATAGTGTCATACTAGTTGTTACGAGTATACTACTATCTCTTTATCAACCAGTGTACAGTGCGGTAGTTCACGGCTGTGGCTACCTCTGTGTCGGCAGTCGGCAGGCAGTCCGTCCATCCATAATTGTATTATTATTATAATATATACCACCTAACCGTGGTTTTTTTTTCATTCTTTATACCGTCGTCATAGTGTCATACTAGTTGTTACGAGTATACTACTATCTCTTTATCAACCAGTGTACAGTGCGGTAGTTCACGGCTGTGGCTACCTCTGTGTCGGCAGTCGGCAGGCAGTCCGTCCATCCATAATTGTATTATTATTATAATATATACCACCTAACCGTGGTTTTTTTATACCACCTAACCGTGGCAGTCCGTCCATAATTGTATACTAGTATCCAATCCATCCATCTCCATTGTTTACCTGAGGTGCCTTTTAGTTCTGCCTATAAAATATGGAGAACAAAAAAGTTGAGGTTCCAAAATTAGGGAAAGATCAAGATCCACTTCCACCTCGTGCTGAAGCTGCTGCCACTAGTCATGGCCGAGACGATGAAATGCCAGCAACGTCGTCTGCCAAGGCCGATGCCCAATGTCATAGTACAGAGCATGTCAAATCCAAAACACCAAATATCAGAAAAAAAAGGACTCCAAAACCTAAAATAAAATTGTCGGAGGAGAAGCGTAAACTTGCCAATATGCCATTTACCACACGGAGTGGCAAGGAACGGCTGAGGCCCTGGCCTATGTTCATGGCTAGTGGTTCAGCTTCACATGAGGATGGAAGCACTCAGCCTCTCGCTAGAAAACTGAAAAGACTCAAGCTGGCAAAAGCACCGCAAAGAACTGTGCGTTCTTTGAAATCCCAAATCCACAAGGAGAGTCCAATTGTGTCGTTTGCGATGCCTGACCTTCCCAACACTGGACGTGAAGAGCATGCGCCTTCCACTATTTGCATGCCCCCTGCAAGTGCTGGAAGGAGCACCCGCAGTCCAGTTCCTGATAGTCAGATTGAAGATGTCAGTGTTGAAGTACACCAGGATGAGGAGGATATGGGTGTTGCTGGCGCTGGGGAGGAAATTGACCAGGAGTATTCTGATGGTGAGGTGGTTTGTTTAAGTCAGGCACCCGGGGAGACACCTGTTGTCCGTGGGAGGAATATGGCCGTTGACATGCCAGGTGAAAATACCAAAAAAATCAGCTCTTCGGTGTGGAGGTATTTCACCAGAAATGCGGACAACAGGTGTCAAGCCGTGTGTTCCCTTTGTCAAGCTGTAATAAGTAGGGGTAAGGACGTTAACCACCTCGGAACATCCTCCCTTATACGTCACCTGCAGCGCATTCATAATAAGTCAGTGACAAGTTCAAAAACTTTGGGTGACAGCGGAAGCAGTCCACTGACCAGTAAATCCCTTCCTCTTGTAACCAAGCTCACGCAAACCACCCCACCAACTCCCTCAGTGTCAATTTCCTCCTTCCCCAGGAATGCCAATAGTCCTGCAGGCCATGTCACTGGCAAGTCTGACGAGTCCTCTCCTGCCTGGGATTCCTCCGATGCATCCTTGCGTGTAACGCCTACTGCTGCTGGCGCTGCTGTTGTTGCCGCTGGGAGTCGATGGTCATCCCAGAGGGGAAGTCGTAAGCCCACTTGTACTACTTCCAGTAAGCAATTGACTGTTCAACAGTCCTTTGCGAGGAAGATGAAATATCACAGCAGTCATCCTACTGCAAAGCGGATAACTGAGTCCTTGACAACTATGTTGGTGTTAGACGTGCGTCCGGTATCCGCCGTTAGTTCACAGGGAACTAGACAATTTATTGAGGCAGTGTGCCCCCGTTACCAAATACCATCTAGGTTCCACTTCTCTAGGCAGGCGATACCGAGAATGTACACGGACGTCAGAAAAAGACTCACCAGTGTCCTAAAAAATGCAGTTGTACCCAATGTCCACTTAACCACGGACATGTGGACAAGTGGAGCAGGGCAGGGTCAGGACTATATGACTGTGACAGCCCACTGGGTAGATGTATGGACTCCCGCCGCAAGAACAGCAGCGGCGGCACCAGTAGCAGCATCTCGCAAACGCCAACTCTTTCCTAGGCAGGCTACGCTTTGTATCACCGCTTTCCAGAATACGCACACAGCTGAAAACCTCTTACGGCAACTGAGGAAGATCATCGCGGAATGGCTTACCCCAATTGGACTCTCCTGTGGATTTGTGGCATCGGACAACGCCAGCAATATTGTGTGTGCATTAAATATGGGCAAATTCCAGCACGTCCCATGTTTTGCACATACCTTGAATTTGGTGGTGCAGAATTTTTTAAAAAACGACAGGGGCGTGCAAGAGATGCTGTCGGTGGCCAGAAAAATTGCGGGACACTTTCGGCGTACAGGCACCACGTACAGAAGACTGGAGCACCACCAAAAACTACTGAACCTGCCCTGCCATCATCTGAAGCAAGAAGTGGTAACGAGGTGGAATTCAACCCTCTATATGCTTCAGAGGTTGGAGGAGCAGCAAAAGGCCATTCAAGCCTATACAATTGAGCACGATATAGGAGATGGAATGCACCTGTCTCAAGTGCAGTGGAGAATGATTTCAACGTTGTGCAAGGTTCTGATGCCCTTTGAACTTGCCACACGTGAAGTCAGTTCAGACACTGCCAGCCTGAGTCAGGTCATTCCCCTCATCAGGCTTTTGCAGAAGAAGCTGGAGGCATTGAAGAAGGAGCTAACACGGAGCGATTCCGCTAGGCATGTGGGACTTGTGGATGCAGCCCTTAATTCGCTTAACAAGGATTCACGGGTGGTCAATCTGTTGAAATCAGAGCACTACATTTTGGCCACCGTGCTCGATCCTAGATTTAAAGCCTACCTTGGATCTCTCTTTCCGGCAGACACAGGTCTGCTGGGGTTGAAAGACCTGCTGGTGACAAAATTGTCAAGTCAAGCGGAACGCGACCTGTCAACATCTCCTCCTTCACATTCTCCCGCAACTGGGGGTGCGAGGAAAAGGCTCAGAATTCCGAGCCCACCCGCTGGCGGTGATGCAGGGCAGTCTGGAGCGACTGCTGATGCTGACATCTGGTCCGGACTGAAGGACCTGACAACGATTACGGACATGTCGTCTACTGTCACTGCATATGATTCTCTCAACATTGATAGAATGGTGGAGGATTATATGAGTGACCGCATCCAAGTAGGCACGTCACACAGTCCGTACTTATACTGGCAGGAAAAAGAGGCAATTTGGAGGCCCTTGCACAAACTGGCTTTATTCTACCTAAGTTGCCCTCCCACAAGTGTGTACTCCGAAAGAGTGTTTAGTGCCGCCGCTCACCTTGTCAGCAATCGGCGTACGAGGTTACATCCAGAAAATGTGGAGAAGATGATGTTCATTAAAATGAATTATAATCAATTCCTCCGCGGAGACATTGACCAGCAGCAATTGCCTCCACAAAGTACACAGGGAGCTGAGATGGTGGATTCCAGTGGGGACGAATTGATAATCTGTGAGGAGGGGGATGTACACGGTGATATATCGGAGGGTGAAGATGAGGTGGACATCTTGCCTCTGTAGAGCCAGTTTGTGCAAGGAGAGATTAATTGCTTCTTTTTTGGGGGGGGTCCAAACCAACCCGTCATATCAGTCACAGTCGTGTGGCAGACCCTGTCACTGAAATGATGGGTTGGTTAAAGCGTGCATGTCCTGTTTTGTTTATACAACATAAGGGTGGGTGGGAGGGCCCAAGGATAATTCCATCTTGCACCTCTTTTTTCTTTTCTTTTTCTTTGCATCATGTGCTGATTGGGGAGGGTTTTTTGGAAGGGACATCCTGCGTGACACTGCAGTGCCACTCCTAGATGGGCCCGGTGTTTGTGTCGGCCACTAGGGTCGCTAATCTTACTCACACAGCTACCTCATTGCGCCTCTTTTTTTCTTTGCGTCATGTGCTGTTTGGGGAGGGTTTTTTGGAAGGGACATCCTGCGTGACACTGCAGTGCCACTCCTAGATGTGCCCGGTGTTTGTGTCGGCCACTAGGGTCGCTAATCTTACTCACACAGTCAGCTACCTCATTGCGCCTCTTTTTTTCTTTGCGTCATGTGCTGTTTGGGGAGGGTTTTTTGGAAGGGCCATCCTGCGTGACACTGCAGTGCCACTCCTAGATGGGCCCGGTGTTTGTGTCGGCCACTAGGGTCGCTAATCTTACTCACACAGCTACCTCATTGCGCCTCTTTTTTTCTTTGCGTCATGTGCTGTTTGGGGAGGGTTTTTTGGAAGGGACATCCTGCGTGACACTGCAGTGCCACTCCTAGATGGGCCCGGTGTTTGTGTCGGCCACTAGGGTCGCTTATCTTTCTCACACAGCTACCTCATTGCGCCTCTTTTTTTCTTTGCGTCATGTGCTGTTTGGGGAGGGTTTTTTGGAAGGGACATCCTGCGTGACACTGCAGTGCCACTCCTAGATGGGCCCGGTGTTTGTGTCGGCCACTAGGGTCGCTTATCTTTCTCACACAGTCAGCTACCTCATTGCGCCTCTTTTTTTCTTTGCGTCATGTGCTGTTTGGGGAGGGTTTTTTGGAAGGGACATCCTGCGTGACACTGCAGTGCCACTCCTAGATGGGCCCGGTGTTTGTGTCGGCCACTAGGGTCGCTTATCTTTCTCACACAGTCAGCTACCTCATTGCGCCTCTTTTTTTCTTTGCGTCATGTGCTGTTTGGGGAGGGTTTTTTGGAAGGGACATCCTGCGTGACACTGCAGTGCCACTCCTAGATGGGCCCGGTGTTTGTGTCGGCCACTAGGGTCGCTTATCTTTCTCACACAGTCAGCTACCTCATTGCGCCTCTTTTTTTCTTTGCGTCATGTGCTGTTTGGGGAGGGTTTTTTGGAAGGGACATCCTGCGTGACACTGCAGTGCCACTCCTAGATGGGCCCGGTGTTTGTGTCGGCCACTAGGGTCGCTAATCTTACTCACACAGCTACCTCATTGCGCCTCTTTTTTTCTTTGCGTCATGTGCTGTTTGGGGAGGGTTTTTTGGAAGGGACATCCTGCGTGACACTGCAGTGCCACTCCTAGATGGGCCCGGTGTTTGTGTCGGCCACTAGGGTCGCTTATCTTACTCACACAGCGACCTCGGTGCAAATTTTAGGACTAAAAACAATATTGTGAGGTGTGATGTGTTCAGAATAGGCTGAAAATGAGTGTAAATTATGTTTTTTGAGGTTAATAATACTTTGGGATCAAAATTACCCCCAAATTCTATGATTTAAGCTGTTTTTTAGGGTTTTTTGAAAAAAAAACCCGAATCCAAAACACACCCGAATCCGACAAAAAAAATTCGGTGAGGTTTTGCCAAAACGCGGTCGAACCCAAAACACGGCCGCGGAACCGAACCCAAAACCAAAACACAAAACCCGAAAAATTTCCGGCGCTCATCTCTAATTTAAAGATTTACAAAGAGCCAACAAAGAGACATATGTCTGAGCTCAAGGGGCATGATTCAGAGTTATAGGCAAACCAGGTGGTTTGTGCACAACTCCAATTGCAGGAAGAGTGTGCATGTCCTGCACATGTGCAGAACAGGTCCTGTGTCACTGCATGCAGTGCCCCCTAAGCTGCAGCCCTATTGACAGGCTGGTGCCATTTGGGGGGTGGTGCAGGACAGCTTTTCTGAAAATGGGCTTGTGTCTATGCTTTACTTTTGCAGAGTAATCGATGAATACTTTTTTTTTGCGAATGTGCATAAGAACTAGTGATGTGCACCGGACATTTTTCGGGTTTTGTGTTTTGGTTTTGGATTCGGCTCCGCGGCCGTGTTTTGGATTCGGACGCGTTTTGGCAAAACCTCCCTGAAAATTTTTTGTCGGATTCGGGTGTGTTTTGGATTCGGGTGTTTTATTACAAAAACCACTCAAAAACAGCTTAAATCATAGAATTTGGGGGTTATTTTGATCCCATAGTATTATTAACCTCAATAACCATAATTTACACTCATTTTCAGTCTATTCTGAACACCTCACACCTCACAATATTATTTTTAATCCTAAAATTTGCACAGAGGTCGCTGGATGACTAAGCTAAGCGACCCAAGTGGCCGACACAAACACCTGGCCCATCTAGGAGTGGCACTGCAGTGTCAGGCAGGATGGCACTTCAAAAAAATAGTCCCCAAACAGCACATGATGCAAAGAAAAAAAGAGGTGCACCAAGGTCGCTGGATGACTAAGCTAAGCGACCCAAGTGGCCGACACAAACACCTGGCCCATCTAGGAGTGGCACTGCAGTGTCAGGCAGGATGGAACTTCAAAAAAATAGTCCCCAAACAGCACATGATGCAAAGAAAAATGAAAGAAAAAAGAGGTGCAAGATGGAATTGTCCTTGGGCCCTCCCACCAACCCTTATGTTGTATAAACAGGACATGCGCACTTTAACAAACCCATCATTTCAGCGACAGGGTCTGCCACACAACTGTGACTAAAATGACTGGTTGGTTTGGGCCCCCACCAAAAAAGAAGCAATCAATCTCTCCTTGCACAAACTGGCTCTACAGAGGCAAGATGTCCACCTCCTCCTCATCCTCCGATTCCTCACCCTTTCACTGTGTACATCCCCCTCCTCACAGATTATTAATTCGTCCCCACTGGAATCCACCATCTCAGGTCCCTGTGTACTTTCTGGAGGCAATTGCTGGTGAATGTCTCCATGGAGGAATTGATTATAATTCATTTTGATGAACATCATCTTCTCCACATTTTCTGGAAGTAACCTCGTTCGCTGATAGCTGACAAGGTGAGCGGCTGCACTAAACACTCTTTCGGAGTACACACTGGAGGTGGGCAACTTATGTAAAATAAAGCCAGTGTTACGATCCTGATGCTCAGGACAGGGGAGATCTTATGTAGTGAGTCCTGAGCACCAAGACGGAATGCTGGGATTGGGAAATGGGAAGGAAATAGCCCCTAGAACCCTACCTCCATTGTCTTACCCGTGTTATCAATTCACGCCTGAATGACTATGGTTTCTTGGGCCCATGGCAGCCGCGTTTGAAGGGCGGATTAGGTCTGCCCAACTCCGATGCCCCCTCAGGTCTTAAAGAAAGACAAGGTGTGAACTGAGACAGGGTAATAACAAGGGGACCTCTAACTGAAACAACCACGCTAGGGGCTATAAACTACCTAAAAACTAAACGTATGTGCGGCACGCCGCCAAAGGAAAAGAACTACAAAGAAACCACTGTCCACTTCCCCACACGGCACCGCCGAGTTCCGGGGAGGACAGTGAAAGCAGAAACCTCCGCAAATGCACCAATTCACAGAGAAGTAAACACTAAGCGGCATAGGCCGCAACATGCGGCAGAAGCCGCTACTCACGAAACCGGGCGAGAACCCCAGATGACACAAACAGGTTCGCAAGGACTAGAAGGATTCCCAGGACCGGCTTCGGACCTCCAAAGTACCAGAGGGCAGGGAACAAGATCCACCAAACACGGCTGACAGGAACAGAGTTCTGCAAGGCAGGTACAGCATACAAGAAGCTATCACCGGCGGGGCTGCAGTGTGCTGGCTCACATAAAAAGGCCCTGCTGGCCAATAACAGGAGGGCCAACAGGACCAGCCCCCAGACCCTAATTACTAGTTGCCGTGCAGCTGCCCTGCTGCACGAGCAACCTAATTAACTATTCTTAGTAACGGGGAACGCGGTCCACCTGTGGCGTCCCCGTTGCTATGCACCCGGCAGCCCTGCATGCACGGCGTCCTGCGTTGCCAGGGACCCGGCGGCTATCGTGCGCACGGCGTCCTGGCGTTGCTAGGCGCCGTGCGGGGGACAGGGAAGGAGAGAGGCGCGGCGGCCGTGACCGCTGCTCAGTCAGGGCACGGCCGTAGACCGCCGCACCTAACAGCCAGTTTTCTGCAAGGGCCTCCAAATTGCCTCTTTTTCCTGCCAGTATACGTACGGACTGTCTGACGTGCCTACTTGGATGCGGTCACTCATATAATCCGCCACCATTCTTTCAACGGTGAGAGAATCATATGCAGTGACAGTAGACGACATGTCAGTAATCGTTGGCAGGTCCTTCAGTCCGGACCAGATGTCAGCACTCGCTCCACTACTGCCCTGCATCACCGCCAGCGGGTGGGCTCGGAATTCTTAGCCTTTTCCTCGCACCCCCTCACGGGAGAATGTGAAGGAGGAGCTGTTGACGGGTCACGTGCCGCTTGACTTGACAATTTTCTCACCAGCAGGTCTTTGAACCTCTGCAGACTTGTGTCTGCCGGAAAGAGAGATACAACGTAGGTTTTAAATCTAGGATCGAGCACGGTGGCCAAAATGTAGTGCTCTGATTTCAACAGATTGACCACCCGTGAATCCTGGTTAAGCGAATTAAGGGCTCCATCCACAAGTCCCACATGCCTAGCGGAATCGCTCTGTTTTAGCTCCTCCTTCAATGTCTCCAGCTTCTTCTGCAAAAGCCTGATGAGGGGAATGATCTGACTCAGGCTGGCAGTGTCTGAACTGACTTCACATGTGGCAAGTTCAAAGGGTTGCAGAACCTTGCACAACGTTTAAATCATTCTCCACTGCTCTTGAGTCAGGTGCATTCCCCCTCCTTTGCCTATATCGTAGGCAGATGTATAGGCTTGAATGGCCTTTTGCTGCTCCTCCATCCTCTGAAGCATATACAGGGTTGAATTCCACCTCGTTACCACCTCTTGCTTCAGATGATGGCAGGGCAGGTTCAGGATTGTTTGCTGGTGCTCCAGTCTTCGGCACGCGGTGGCTGAATGCCGAAAGTGGCCCGCAATTCTTCGGGCAACCGACAGCATCTCTTGCACGCCCCTGTCGTTTTTTAAATAATTCTGCACCACCAAATTCAATGTATGTGCAAAACATGGGACGTGCTGGAATTTGCCCAGATGTAATGCACGCACAATATTGCTGGCGTTGTCCGATGTCACAAATCCCCAGGAGAGTCCATTTGGGGTAAGCCATTCTGCGATGATGTTCCTCAGTTTCCGTAAGAGGTTGTCAGCTGTGTGCCTCTTATGGAAAGCGGTGATACAAAGCATAGCATGCCTAGGAACGAGTTGGCGTTTGCGAGATGCTGCTACTGGTGCCGCCGCTGCTGTTCTTGCTGCGGGAGGCAATACATCTACCCAGTGGGCTGTCACAGTCATTTAGTCCTGAGTCTGCCCTGCTCCACTTGTCTACATGTCCGTGGTGGACATTGAGTACAACTGCATTTTTTAGGACACTGGTGACTCTTTTTCTGAGGTCTGTGTACATTTTCGGTATCGCCTGCCTAGAGAAATGGAACCTAGAGGGTATTTGGTACCGGGGACACAGTTTCTCAATCAAGTCTGTAGTTGCCTGTGAATTAACGGTGGATACCAGAAACACGTTTCTCACCGCCCAGGCTGCCAAGGCCTGAGTTATCCGCTCTGCAGCAGGATGACTGCTGTGGTATTTCATCTTCCTCGCAAAGGACTGTTGGACAGTCAATTGCTTACTGGAAGTAGTACAAGTGGTCTTCCGACTTCCCCTCTGGGATGACGATCGACTCCCAGCAGCAACAACAGCAGCACCAGCAGCAGGAGGCGTTACACTCAAGGATGCATTGTAGGAATACCAGGCAGGAGAGGACTCATCAGACTTGACAGTGACATGGCCTGCAGGACTATTGGCTTTCCTGTGTAAGGAGGAAATTGACACTGAGGGAGTTGGTGGTGTGGTTTGCAGGAGCTTGGTTACAAGTAGTATAATACTGGTGGTCACTGGTCAGCAAAACTCTGCACTGTACTCCTCCTATATAATACTGCTGGTCCCCAGTCCCCACAATAAAGCAGTGTGAGCACAGCACAGATATGGAGCGTTTTTCAGGCAGACAACATATACTGGTGGTCACTGGTCAGCAAAACTCTGCACTGTACTCCTCCTATATAATACTGCTGGTCCCCAGTCCCCACAATAAAGCAGTGTGAGCACAGATATATGCAGCACACTGAGCACAGATATTGAGCGTTTTTCAGGCAGACAACGTATACTGGTGGTGACTGGTCAGCAAAACTCTGCACTGTACTCCTCCTATATAATACTGCTGGTCCCCAGTCCCCACAATAAAGAAGTGTGAGCACATATATATGCAGCACACTGAGCACAGATATGGAGTGTTTTTCAGGCAGACAACATATACTGGTGGTCACTGGTCAGCAAAACTCTGCACTGTACTCCTCCTATAATACTGCTGGTCTCCAGAATAAAGATATGCAGCCCCCTGAAACAAAGTGAGAGGACGCCAGCCACGTCCTCTCACTATCATTTCCAATGCACGAGTGAAAAATGGCGGCAACGCGCGGCTCCTTTTATAGAATCCGAATCTCGCGAGAATCCGACAGCGGGATGATGACGTTCGGGCGCGCTCGGGTTAACCGAGCCATACGTGAGAATCCGAGTATGCCTCGGACCCGTGTAAAATGGGTGACGTTTCGGGGGGGTTCGGTTTCCGAGGAACTGATAAGAACATAATAGAGATAGAAGATTAATCATATACTGTTAAAAATTGTCATAGAGCACTTTACAACCTACTGTCACAAAAATGAGTAATACTGAATATTTCAAATACTGGACACCAACAGTACTTGAATCAGAATGAGCCATGATAAGTATAGAGTTGCAGATTCACGTTTGGATTCAGCAGGATGAGGAGCTGGCTGACAAATTTAGCAATGATGAATATACAAGTACATTAATAACTGTTCATGATAATCGTTTGTTGGAAGGATTGTCCAGCATCTTACAATTGATGCATATGCTTAGCACCCTCTTTCCTATTTTTCTCTTCTATGCCTCTTACTATCTATTATGGTTTGCTTATTTTTCCATATGCTTGTAAAAACCAATAAAACGATCTTTCAAAAATAACTATTACTATCAACTCACTAATTTCCTCACGAAACTATGTATGCCCCCTTCTCAGCCCCAAACTAGTGTTATTGGTCACGACAACCTATTATCCTCACAACACTTATAATACTTGAGCATAACATATCCCCCACCCCGCTACCCTATATAACACCGCTAATTAATTTTCAGTATTGCACTTAGCACTTTCAACATCAGTGTACAACCTGTCTTCACTTCCTTGGCAACTAGGACACATATTCAAAACTACAAGGTACTGTTTTCATTAGACATGCCTAATGATACACACCTAATAATAACACCCGGATGACCTTTAATACCACACTATCACAACCTACACAGAGAGCACTTCCATTATTACATACCTACATCATAGGTCTTATAAGTAAATTAAAGACCAGTGTCTTCTCCCGCCATCCGAGGAACAGATTTGTATAAGTTGGTGCACAAGCTGCGCCCATTGCAGTTCCTCGGATTTGGAGGTAGTACTTATCATCAAAGGTGAAGTCGTTCTTCTTGAGTACAAACTCTAATAGTTCCAGTAGGAAGTTTTTGAAGTCATCCATGCCCTCTGTATGAAGGCATTGACTGCTCTAATTCTATCCTCATGATTAATACTTGTATATAGTGATTCGACATCTAGAGTGACTAGATACTGTAACCTCACTTAATTGGACATCATGGATTTTACGGAGAATGTCACTCATATCCCATACACAGGAGGGTAGTGAGGGGAATGTGGTGTCTGAGATATTGATCCAAGAAGATGCTCCCTTGTTCTAATAGTCCCTCTATGCCCGATACAATTGGTCTGCCCGGTGGATTGTGTGGGTTCTTGTGCACCTTCGGTAGCATATAGAAGGGTGGGGTCTTTGGGATTTCTTTCCTCAGCAACAAGAATTCTTGTTTAGTGATGGTACCATTTTTTTGCCGTACTGCTTAGCAAACATTGTCTATTTGAAGCATTTATTACAGCAAGAGAATTTACTATCCCTGCTATTACATGGACTATCTGTTATATGTGATGTTCGTCTTTTTGTATGTGGTCATAATACTTATTGTTTTTAAAGTACAGTAAGAAAAGTTATAACTATAAGAGTGCTCCCAGAAAAAGAGAGTATCTTCTGCCCCTACTTATATATGTTTACCATACTCTCAGGGGAGCACCTCCACCAGAGATATTTCTAAGTGGAACTCCACTGGATAAAACCATGGTACTTATATCACATTGTGGAACAATATATTCTAAGCAATTGATTTAGATTCTAATTGATATACCTGGGCTCAGGTCTACTCCTCCCTTCTCCCCTTCAAATATATAAATTCAGCAATGACACTAGGCAAGGACATGTCAGAGGCAGACCCATAAAATAGTCCAGAGGTCTATACACAAATATTCTTGGTAGCAGATAAAGAAGAGACAGAAGCAAAGTTCAGCACACAAATCCTAGGGTCTGATGCACACGTAATGATATTACATTAAACCATTAGCTAGGTTCGGTACACATTAAGCATTTCAAATGGTTCAAAACAATAGAATAGACAGGGATACAAGCTAAGGTCAAACCAGCAATGTCATATGAGAGAGAGGTGCACAATATCTCAAAGCTGAGAGACTGGTGGGTTAATGCATCAATCAATCAATCAATCAATCAATCAATCAATCAATAAACAGAGTGGAGAAGTGGGCCAGTGGTGACATTGCCCATAGCAACAAATCAGGTTAAACTTATCATTTTATACAATGAACTTGATAAATGCAACCTCAATGCTGATTTCGTTGCAATGGGCAACTTTTCCACTAGTCCACTTCTCCACTCTTTTCACTGATTGATACATCAACTGCTTAATCACCTAGTACAGAGCGCAAGGTGTGGTAAATTTATGATGTTGAGGTTGGGGATTATAAACTATCCCCTCCTGTTTTCAGTTCCTGTATCACAGGATAATGGTGGTGAAAGCCCGGGAACCATAGTGGTGGGCTATAGGAATTTTTGTTTCTAGGGTCGGGTGAGCCTAGCAATAGCACTGGGCACATGCAGTAATTGCCACTGTTTGTTTCAGACAGTGGGGCAGATGTATTAAGCCTGGAGACGGCATAAGGAAGTGATAAACCAGTGATATATGCAAGGTGATAAACGCACCAGCCAGTCAGCTCCTGTTAATTTACATATTAGAGCTGATTGGCTGGTGCGTTTATCACCTTGCACTTATCACTGGTTTATCAGTTCCTTATGCTTTCTCCAGGTTAATACATCTGCCCCAGTATTCCATGCAGTCTGACCATCCGCATGGAATACTTTTGAAAATGTCCCACCTAAAACGAGACACTTCTGAAGGATGTTAGAGGAGGTGGTGGCCATTTTTGGAGGGACATTTACTAGAGGGAGGAGTCAGGTGTGACAGCATAAAACCCCTCACAATGAGGGAGGGGGTATAATTGTGAGGGGCATTACTATGTGAGGCATAATATTGTGTCGGGGCATAATATGGTGTCACAGGAATTGCTGTGTGGGACATAATTTGGTGCAAGGGGCATTATAGTGTGAGGTATAATTTGGTGCAAATGGGCATTACTGTATGGGGCATACTATGGTGCAAGGGGCATTAATGTAGGGAGCATAATATGATAATATGGTGAAAGGGCATTTCTGTGTGGGTCATAATATTGTCTCAGGAGCATTACTGTGTGGGGCATAATATGGTGCAAGAGTCATTACTGTGCGGGGAATAATATGGTGCAATGGGAATTACTATGTGTGGCATATTATGGAATAAGGGGCACTATCGTGTTGGTGTAAGGCTTTTCCTGCAAGGCCTCATCTACAGTATTACAGCTAGGGACACTTCCTCTTTTTTGGGTACGTGCACCTACGGTGCTTGCAAATATTTTATTTTTACAATGTCTATAGGGGGGTCACATTTTTTAGTGTTCGCACTGGAAGCTAGATTGTCAAGAACCGGCCTGATAGCTGGTACTTGGGGGCAGAGAGGCATGTTTTCAGGCATTGTGATCTGGAAAGCAGGGGGAGGGGACACGTCAGAAATATTCTTATGCAATCTATCTGCCTATTCTGTATAGTTTATACTTGTGATTAACTGTTCTGCTGAGACTAGAGCTTGAGGGCTGACCATGAATTCCTTGTAGCAGTCCTTGGGGGTCTGTCCTTGAGCCTGTAACCTCATTGATCTATATGCACAGTAAACTGTATTCTTTTCATAACTGAAGTCCTCCTAGATCTTCTGGGTAAAAATCTTTGCCTACAGTTGTCCCTATATGGCTGTGATATATTAACTAAGTGTAGCGTGGAACTCTACTTTCTTGCCTTTATTTCTTATGAATTGAATCTACATCTCACAATATCTGGGACCAGATAGGGTTAGAAAACTCTGCGAGAGGTTCAATAAGACATTGAAGAAAATCTTTCATGTTTTTGATGCTTAAAGTTATAAAGGAGGAGATCAAAAGGCCTCCTTCTATGATATTAAGAGGTCTCGTTCTATGAGGCAACTGGTTTGAGCTCCTGTAGGGCAGACATGTACATGGCTCTCTCAATTTGCCCTGGCAAATTGCTTGAGAATGCAATGCTTGACACATACTTGAGAATAGTATGAGCCTAGCACAAAGCAATCACCATGAAGTTTAGGCCAGATAAAAATAGCAGACTGCAGTAGATCATTTTATCATAGGCACTAGTTTTTGTGCCCACACTTAAAAAGCCTCAAGTTGACTTGGTTGGTTTCTGCATAGTCTTACAAGAGGTGACACTATATCATACGATTAGGGCCATATAAAATCACATATTATGTAAATATTGTAAAATACCACCAGGACAATGAGAGGACGGCCAATACCTTCAGAGCGAACCACTTCCTTATCTTTTGTAGCTAAGGACTATTTAGGTGTTAAATATGTCATTGGGTCAGAGCAGTGTCTCTAAGCTGTACCAGCTGCATATACTGCTGGAAAGCTCATGATGTGGACTCAGCTGTGTCCAGCCCCATAAAACATGTCCGCTATAGGATGGATTCCATCTGTGGTCCAGACATGCATCTGCGAGCAGTTAGAGGAGATGCTAGCCTTAGGTATAATAGAAGCATCTATGAGACCCTAGGCATACTGTTTCCTGGCTTCCAAAAAAAGATAAGACCATGATAATGGAATAACTGTGACTGAGGCCTGGCATAGGTGGTTTTTTTTATTTTTTTTTAGCTCAGCTGGTTGGAGCCTGTTTAGAGTCTACCTAAGATTTCAGTAAGTGGACTTAAGAAATACCTCAGATACCTTAGGCTTTGCCAATAAATTGTCCTATATACTAACACTTGGAGGGAGATAAAGTGGACGGAGATAAACTACTTTATCTCTCTCCAAGGCTTAGTACATAGACCCTTTACTGTCATATAGAACAAAAGTGTAGAAGTTCACACTTTATAATGACAGGCCAAACACAATAACACATTATTAATGTGTAGTGCCTCAGTAATATTAGGTTCTTGGTGCACGTTTGGGTCATATAGTTAATGGCATTCCACTACAAGATGGAAGATTTATAAAAGAAATGTCCCACAATGGCACATCCACAGTATCATTGTCTGAAACGCATCTAGCAGGTGACATTTGGAGACTTGGGGAGACCACTGTCCAGTGAGCAGGAGCACTGGTGTCTGAGACTTGGAAGTTCCAGCTCTGTTTCCTTTGGAGGAGGGTAATTGGGGTGTAGTATGGTATGCCGGCGGCCGGGTTCCTGGGTACCAGCATACTGGCGCCGGGAGCCTGACCGCTGGCATACCGACAGCGTGGTGAGCGCAGATGAGCCCCTTGAGGGCTCGCTGCGCTTGCCACGCTGCGGGCGTGGTGGGCTATGCGCTCCACGCTATTTATTCTCCCTCCAGGGGGGTCGTGGACCCCCACGAGGGAGATAGTCTGTCGGTATGACGGCTGTCGGGATTCCGGCGCCGGTATAATGTGCGCCGGGACCCCGACAGTCAGTAACCTGAAGACCACCTGGGTAATTGTGTGACACCTGATGGCGAGTGGTCCCTGGGAATCAAACCCACTATTGTGGTGATATATGCTTTGATATCTACAGTATGTTAAATGTGAGTGTGATGGATAAATACATCTGGCAGTATTGCACTATTTTTCCTGTTTTTCAGTTGGCTTTTGAGAGTAAAAATACATAATAAGGGGAGTGTGCATTGAAACTGTTTTGCCATATAAAAGGGATTGCATTCTACCACAAGAAAAGTGGAAAAGGAAGTAAAGTCCAACACATCTACTTTTGAACCATTGAAAGAGTCAGACTTTGGGCCTAATTCAGATCTGATCGCTAGGCTGCGATTTTTGCTGTCCTGCGTTCTGATAGTCGCCGCCTACAGGGGGAATGTATTTTCGATGTGCAAGTGTACGATCGTATGTGTAGAAGAGCTGCACAAACTGATTTTGTGCAGTCTCTGTGCAGCCCAGGACTTACTCAGCCGCTGCGATCACTTCAGGCTGTTTGGGACTGGATTTGATGTCAGACACCCTCCCTGAAAACGCATCATTCCACCTGCTTTTTCTGGACACTCCCTGAAAATGGTTAGTTGCCACTCACAAATGGCCTCTTCCTGTCAATCTCCTTGCGAACGCCCATGCGAATGGATCCTTTGCACAATCCCGTCGCCGACCGGCGATCCCCATTGCAGCCGTCCATTGCACCGGCGCATTGCGGTGCATATGTGATGCTGAACTGTATTGTGAACACACTCTAACTATTCAGAGCCTCATCTACTAATATAGCCTGCAACTGCCAGCTGTGCTTATAACCTTACTGCTTTGATTGGAAATTGCTTTAAATTCATTTGCACCCTGATAAATCTCTTATTAAGTCTGCCAACTTATGCATGTCCCTTTATTCTCTGAACGGTGTGAGGAATTAGTACGCTATATTTCATCCTTCACTGAACTGCTTACTTGGTACTGTATACCTACTTTCTGCTAACCTGAAATATCGAACTGTTCTGGTACTAGGTATACAACTCAGTCACCAGCAGCTTGTGACGACAACAAAGGTTACCACCCTGAGCGGGCATAGTAGAATATTACTAATTCTCAGTATGTAAATGCATATGCAAATTGTTTTCTGATTTGAATATTAGTATACTGTGATATTGCTGTACCGTTTTCAACCTTTTCCTATATCCTCATGTGCACCCTTTGTCTTATTTGTGGAAGTGTATTTGCCTTTTAATCAATTATTCTCAAAGAGGTAACCAGTTTGATCCTAAATAATAACTCTTTATGTCACCATCCTAATGTGTGGTGACTTATATGTTGGGTCCTCTGGGGTTGGTGTTCCTCATCCCTCTTTCTAGGGTTCCAGAAGTGAGACCCAGTCCAAGAAGTGATTCCGAGTGAAGAATCCAGATACGTCCACTGACACCTGTACTCACAACAACACTCCACCATACCTACCTGTTACACATACACATGCGCAGTTTGGATCTGATCGTCCGCTGTGTGAAAACGCGCAGCAGCGATCAGATCTGAATGACCTCCTTTATTTGAAAAGCTGATCTATTTGTACTGTGGATGCGCCATTGTGGGATATTATTTTACTAAACTGTTTTTACTTGTGGGAGGTAAAGGTGGAGGCTCCATTTTGTCTTTCCCAGTCTGCAATTGCAGGTGTTTATACAGATTTTAAATGATCTTTGTTTTATACAAGATGGAAGAGGGCAGATCTACAAAACCAGGGTGGCTAGCTCAAAGTGACATGAGTTGCCCTGTCCATAGATTCACAATGAGATGAATTACATCTTCGCACATCAGTTGGCAGTGCAACACTAAATGCATCACTGCTGCACAGAGATGTGTTTTTCATCACTATGTAGCACTGGGCAGGCTGTGAAGACGTGATTTGTGTCATCCTGCCCTTTTCCTACAGGAAATGTGGTAGCCTCTAGGACAGGCATGTCAAACTCAAAATCCCAACTGGGCCAAATTAACAAGGTCTCAATCTTGCTCCAAGAAAAAGAAAAAAAGTCTTATATGCAATTTTGAAAGGTTAATTAGTAAAACCAACAATAAAGTGTAATCAAAGAGATGTCCAATATTTCACCATGGGTTAATGGCCCTCATTCCGAGTTGTACGCTCGCTAGCTGCTTTTATCAGCATTGCAAATGCTAGGCCGCCACCCTCTGGGAGTGTATCTTAGCTTAGCAGAATAGCAAACGAAAGATTAGCAGAACTGCTACTAAATAATTTGCTGCAGTTTCTGAGTAGCTCCAGACCTACTCCTAGACTGCGATCACCTCAGTCCATTTAGTTTTCTGGTTTGACGTCACAAACACGCCCTGCGTTCGGCCAGCCACTCCCCCGTTTCTCCAGCCACTCCTGTGTTTTTACCTGGCACGCCTGCGTTTTTTAGCACACTCCCTGAAAACGGCCAGTTTCCGCCCAGAAACACCCACTTCCTGTCAATCACACTACGATCACTCGAGCGATGAAAAAACGTCGCTCGAGCTTGGGTAAATCTACAAAGTTTTGTGTGAAAGTACTTAGCGCATGAGCGCTGCATACCATGCGCATGCGCATTTTTGCAGTTTTTTCACTTAATTGCTGCACTGTGAAAATCGGCAGCGAGTGAACAACTCGGAATGACCACCCTTGTCTCATCCTTAGGAATTATCCAATAGTGGCTTGAAGGGAAATCCGGATGAAGAGTGCTTTGCTGCATAGACCAAGTTATGGAAAGAGTGTCCAAATATCACCAAGGATGAATGGCAGGAGTCCAGGATATCAGCAAGTGATATGGGCTCAGGCTGAGACATTAACAAGGGATAATTGCCTACTTATGGGGGGTACACACGCAGAGAGCCGTACTTAAATTCTAAGCAATCTCACTAGATTGCTTAGAAATTAAGCATGGATCTCTCCATGTGTAGGGTGTAGGCGCCAGCGATGCGCGGTCCCGCTCATCGCTATTGCTGACTCTAGATTTGGCATGCATGCATGCCCAATCTAGTGAGATCGCTCATTTCACCGCTGGGTGAACTGAGTGGCCCCCCTGTCCCTCCTCCCTTGCTCAGCACACATCACGCTGTGCTGAGCAGGGGGAGGGATGTGTGCTGAGCGGTCTGTGTTAGATCGCTCAGCACACATCTCTCCAGTCCTGTGTGTATGGGGTTTTACATCCAGTAAACTACATCGCTTGTATGCCGACAGCTTCTTATTGGAGGAGGTCCTATCCAAGTGAGGTTATTTGCATATACGAGCATTTTGAGTGGATTGGCTGACAACTGATTACTTCATTTGATGGCATTAGCTATTTTTATCAGTTTTTTTATACAAATAATATGTGTATTCTTTAAAAAAAATCTTTTTATGATGTATAATGGTGAATAAATTGTGATCATTATTCTATCTATAACAAACCATCCATTTTTTGTTATTCCAATACAGCCAGTGCTGATATATACACTTTTCTTTGTTCTACATATTTAAGGGGCTTTGACCATCCATCTACCAGCTGCTGCTGACAGCGCACTTGTATTATGTTCTAAAGATTTTAAAATAATTAAAGTTCATTGGCAAAAACACTAAAGGGGGGTACACACGGGGAAGATGTGCTGAGCGATCTAGCACAGACCGCTCAGCACACATCTCTACCCCTCTCATCATTCAGCGTGATGTGTGCTGAGTGAGGGGCGGGAGGCGGGGGGAACGCTTATTTCACCACTGCATGCCAAATCTAGAGACAGTGAGAGCGATGAGCGGGGCCGCGCATCGCTGTTGCCAGCACCCCTACACACGGAGCGATGTGCTCTTAATTTCTAAGCAAGAAATTAAGTGAACATCGCTCCGTGTGTACCTCCCTTTATACAATATTAAACCACTTTAAGGCTTGCAAATGCAAACACATAATTAATTTAACTTTGTGCTGACATCCAGATTGTAATCTAAGTAAATCAATGAGGACCTTAACTTGCTGATGGTTCTATGATTACATTTTAGCATTCACTGGAATATTACCAGAAATTTTTGTTACAATACTTTTAATGTGTTATATAATAATCCTCTGTTCCTTTTTGATCTTTGTGCCCACATATTCTAGAAGGCTGGGTCACGACAAGATTCACTTAGCCATGTGTGACATACAGTATGGATGTGAATGGGTTAATCAAAACAAAACCTCCTGGTCAGTTAATGACTAAACCCCCTAACCCACTCAAAAAAATCTTCAATTATTCCCTGACTATAAAATAATCGCAAAATAATGTAATCCGAGATACTGTAAGGCAAATAATTCTCATAACAGAGCATGACGTGAATTATTTAAGTGCACAAATACAGATCATTATTGAATCAGTAACATTTCAAAATAAAACAGAAGAAAAACAGGGGCAGATGTAACAAGACAGTTGATATTTAGCAAAAACTTCACTTTATCTGAACTTTTTCATGCTTATTTATTTTTCATGATATGCATTAAACTGTTAATGCATTCAATATCTGCCACAAATATTTTCAAACGGTAAAATATCACCAAACATTGCATTAAATTTTTTTTTTAAAGTGATATCAAGCACAGATAAAGGATTTTCATTTTTGAATTTGGTTGCCTTAATTTTTGCCATCTTTTGGTGGCACCAGAAGATTGAATAGATTTTATCTACTTGTCAAAACATGTGCTATAAAAATCCTTGCCTACACACCCGCCTATTTTCATATTAAGCTAAAATCAGCAATAACCTTACTAATTACTTCACTGCCTACCCATTTTTCATTATCCATGCCATTATGCCATAACCAGGTGTGTCAATAAAATGAATGAAAATATTTTTCTCAAATAACCTTATAAAAATTAAGTTTGACCCATAATGCAATCCATTTTTGCACAGTTTGTGTATTATTGTGCTTAGTTGGTGCTGTAAAATAATTCTGTACCATGTCCATAATTAGTTTTTTTGCATGTACTAGGGTGGTCATTCCGAGTTGTTCACTCGCAAGCTGCTTTTAGCAGCTTTGCACACGCTAAGCCGCCGCCTACTGGGAGTGAATCTTAGCTTATCAAAATTGCGAACGAAAGATTCGCAATATTGCGAAAAGACTACTATGTGCAGTTTCTGAGTAGCTCGAGACTTACTCTTCCAGTGCGATCAGTTCAGTGCTTGTCGTTCCTGGTTTGACGTCACAAACACACCCAGCGTTCGCCCAGACACTCCTCCGTTTCTCCAGCCACTCCCGCGTTTTTCCCAGAAACGGTAGCGTTTTTTCAAACACTCCCATAAAACGGCCAGTTTCCGCCCAGAAACACCCACTTCCTGTCAATCAAACTCCGATCTCCAGAACGAAGAAAAAACCTCGTAATGACGTGAGTAAAATACCAATCTCCATAGCAAATTTACTTGGCGCAGTCGCAGTGTGAACATTGAGCATGCGCAATTAGCGGAAAATCGCTGCGATGCGAAGAAAATGACTGAGCGAACAACTCGGAATGACCACCTATGATTGAAATAGTTGAGACTTTTTTTTACATTTATTACGTTTTAATCACCTTGCTATAGAACGTTTTTGTAGTTTTATGCTGAGGGCATTTTTGAACTTTTATACTTATTGTAGGAACTTACTAGTCTCTAATTTGAATTAATTTTTTGATACATTTGGGTGAAAAGCTCTTTATTATTGTCATAATAAAAAAATAATAACTTTTATATGAAAAAATTTAATTTATACATGGTCGAGTCACATTATTATGACCACCTCCAGCATTTCATGTCGGCAGCAGCGCGTAGCCCATGAAATACATCACGTGTCGTGCACTGGCTTGGTAGGTATATAAGGTGTCCGATATGCCGTCTGCACACATATCACTCGTTGCTGTCATGGGCATAAGGAGCGATTTATCCGAGTTGCAAAAAGGGATGATTATCGGCTTTCAGGCCAAGGGTGGCAGTATTTCTGAAACAGAGCAGTTTTGTGAACTGTTCTCGTGCTGCTGTGGTGAAAGTGTATCGTAACTGGACAAATGTCACCATTGTGAATACCGACGCGTAAACTGTGGAGCACCACGCATTGATGTGAGAGGCAAACGTCTGCTACAAAGGTGCGTGAGGGCCGACTGACACGCTACAGTGGAGCAGCTCACCATCAAAATGAACCTGGGGGCTACCAGACGTGTTTCTAAAATTACAGTTCAGCGAAGCCTGCTGCATATGGGGCTCTGAAGCGGTCACTCTGGTCATAATAATGTGACTCGCCCGTGTAATACTCTGTCACTTTATCTGCCACCTGTGGGAAGGCTGAAAAGGGAAAAACTGACACCCAACAATTTGCAACATCTTCCTCTGCATTTTTTTTAAATATAATTTGTTTCGTCCTTACCCAGGACCCCACCTTCCCAGAATCCTCTGTGACAGCCCTAGTTGTGCTGGCATGCTAAGCTATTTACAACCAATTTTTGTGCTCTTGCCAACCGTTCTTTAATTAGGACACGAACACTGTATTTACAATAACTCCCCTAGCATAGCAGGGATATTATGATTTTCTGCATATATACTTATTAAAATATAGTTTCTGTTTATTTAATGATGGGAAAGAACGATGGCGCAATAATAATAATTGTAATATTTAGAAATGCTAAAATTAAAAATATAAATATTACCGTTCAGAGTTACAAATGCAACATGATCATGTTTCAAAACTGTGTCTACTACAATATCCCGGCTGTCGGGATCTCGACCGCCAGAATAATGGCCGTGGGGCAAGTGCAAAAGAGCCCCTTGCAGGTTCTTTTGCACTTGTCTATCTTTTAATAGACAAATACTCCTGTATGACTATGCTGCCGGAATTACACAGTGTTTCCCCCTCAGACTTACCTGCGGCAGGTTAATCTTGCCACTGTTCCACAGTTGCTTGCTGTTTTGCAATCCCTAATGTTTACAACTGCCTGACCCTCCTGTACAGTGTGTTCTCTTATTCCTTGGTCAAACGACTTCGACTGCCAAAACTCTAGTCAGGTTACACATTTTGGCTCCCGCAGGAAAGAGGCTGTCTTTTGGAAGTTAGGTCATTGGAGGTGATGTACTATTCCATGGAATTCTACATGGAAATAAACTAGACGTTTGCCTGCTATGAATTTAAATGTTAATATTTTTAAATACTGATCTATATTTTTAGCTTTTTTTCAGATAATTCATCAAAAATATATATTTTTAGATTGTTATGTTTGCATTTTATACCCCTGCAATCTGGCTGGACCATTATGCAATATGTAGAAGTAAGGGCCTAATTCAGATCTGATCGCTGGGCTGCATTTTTTGCTGTGCTGCGATCAGATAGTCGCCACCTACAGGGGGAGTGTAAAATCGCTGTGCAAGTGTGCGTTCCTATGTGTTGCAGAGCTGCACAGAATCACTGGAAGAAAATGACAAAATCACCGGAATTATGCATTCTAATCAATGGTATTATTGGTCCAAATCACTGGAAGAAAATGACAAAATCACTGGAATTATTTGTAAACATTTGTAGAAAGTCGCTGCTTTCTGATTACAGAAATGCTCAGATATTCCTGCGAATCCACAATCTCTTCCCAGAGGAAAAAGAAATTGAGAAACCGTTGTTTGAGAATGTTTGTTCTCTTTCCCTTACAAAGGAACACACAGTGTAAACTCTTAAAGTGACCATGGCTCAAAAGGGACCCGTCTATTCCCCATGGTACTAAATGGAACCCCAGCATCCTGTAGGACGTAAGAGAAATCAATTTGTGCAGCTCTGCTACACATGCGATCGTACACTTGCACAGCAAAAATTCACTCCCCTATAGGCGGCGACTATCTGATCACAGAGCTGCAAAAATCACTGCCCAGCGATCAGGTCTGAATTAGGCCCATTGTCCCTTATTCAGATTATGTCACACAGTAGTACCGCTTTTCCTTATATGCATTACTCACAGTAATGCCCCTTATTCACATCAAACCACATCGTATCACTCTTTATTCACATTACACCACACCATTCCTCTCCGTATACATATTACACCACACCGTGATGCTCCTTATACACATTACACCACAGCGTACCACTCCTTATACACATTACACAGCACCATATAGCTCCTTATTCACATTAAACTGCACCGTATGGCTCCTTATTCACATTAAACTGCACCGTATCTCTCCTTATTCACATTATAGCTCCCCGTGTCGCTCCTTATTCTTATTACACCGCACAGTAGTGTTCTTTCTACACATTATGCCACACAGTATTTCACCTTATACACATAATGCTACAAATTAGTAATGCCCTTATACACATATTGCCACACAGTAATGCCCCTTAGACATATGCCACACATTATTATGCCCTTATGCATGTAAAGCCACACCTATTGCACTGTACACATATGTCCCACATTAGTAATACCCATAGTGCCACACATATGCCCCAAAACCTGGCATTACCCTCAACACCAAAGCCCTGTCATGCAGGGCTTAGTGCACATGGAAATGCTGTAAAAACCGCATAGATGGGGTTTTTATTGCATTGTTCCTTTTGTGCATCCAATCAAGAGAGAGAGAGAGAGAGAGAGTGAGAGAGAGAGAGAGAGAGAGAGAGAGGAGAGAGAGAGAGAGAGAGAGAGAGAGAGAGAGATGCAATAGAAAGGGGTCTATAAAAAAATAAACACTTTAAAATAGCAAAACCATAATTGAGAATATTAAACTGTAAGGCATAATAACCTACCAATATAAATATATAATTGAGAGTATTAAAGTGTTTCTTTTTTTATAGAACCTTTTTTTTATAGAAACTATCAAAAGACTCACCATCAGCCGCTGTCACTGTCTACCTCCCAAGTCCTAATGGCGGTGGCCTCCTCCCCAGTCATGGACAGCGGTGCTGCTGTGTGCTGCTGTCACTCTCTCTATGCCTGGCCCTGATCTGACATCATGACATCAAGTCGCGGCTTATACTGCTCTTGCCGAGGGGTGGACCTACTCGGCAGCAGACAGTGCCACGTCACTTCTGTTCGTTGGGCAGTGGAACTTCAACGCCTTCAGCAGAAAGGAGAAGAAAGGTAAGGGGTGGCTTGAGAGGGATTAAGGCAAGAGGAAGGGGTAGGGAACATGGAGCCATACATACTGCAGCTGGAGGGGGTACATGCAGGGCCGGATTAAGCCTTGGGGTCCCCGGGGCACTTAAGACAGGGGGGCCCCGATGGAAGGTAGAGGATGTATAAATTGTGCATACCTCCCAACATGTCCCATTCCAGGAGGGACAAAATGCTCTCTACCGGGACTTCCCACTCTACCTGGACTTCCTGTGTCCAACTTTTGAAATGATAAGAAAGGTACTTCAAAACAGGTGATTGCAATCAGAAATTAAGACAGAAGTTCAGGTAGAGAACATTTTGTCCCTCCTGGAAAGGATCATGGTGGGAGGTATAGATTGTGTGTATTAAATTTAAACCAATGTTGTATATTAGTTTTAACTAATAGTTTAAATATGCCTGGGTACTGTTTATAGCTCCACCTAATTGAAAGACAACTATTTTAGAAACTTTTCTTGTAGTGAAACAAACACAACTTAACCTTAAAATACACATAGAAAAATAATATAATTTATCTTGTCACATGCAAGAATAGCAGCAGCAGCCTCTGTACTACTTACACACTGGGACAGGACTCAGGAGGGCTCTCTGTGTGTGTCTCTATCTCTAGACTCAAATGGTTTAGTTACATAACTGTTTACACAGGACTCAGACACCCAGGCGGGCAGGAGGAGAAGCTGGGATCCCGGTGTCACTTACAGCCCTCTCCACCCTCCTATCTCTCCTCTGGTCAGAAAGCTCTGTCGGTAGCTCAAGAAACATGATATTCCTGTGTCTCTGCCTGCACTGCATACTGTCCTGCTCGCATTATGGCTACTGGTTCTACTGCACCTTAAAAGGGAAAGCAAGTGATGTCAGTGTGCTCTGGCCGGGGGCCCCCTGAGAAAGGGGGGCCAGGGGTACTGCATGCCCTGCATCCCCCCTTAATCTGGCTATGGGTACATGGAGAAATAACACTGGTCAGGGGCATATCTATTGTTTGGCGAGGATGGCACTCACCAGGGGCGCCAGCCTTGTGGTGCCACCCACTGCCAGTTTTGTCTCTCATCAAAGCTCTGTGCTGCTCAGAAGCATCAGAGCTGGCTGGGATGAGGGGGCAGCAGCGAGCACTGCCAAATGAAGGGGCATCAGTGGTTGGGGGAGTGGCACTCACAGTCGAGGGGGGGAACCTACGGGTGGGGCTGTGCACCTGCATGTGGGGCTGTGCACCCGTGGGTGGGGGGAACTCACGGATGTGGGGGAGCACCCACAGGTGGGGGGTGGGGGCAGCCATGAGTGGGGGGGCATGGCCAAAACAATCAAAAGTCCTTGGCAGCATATAGTCAATGATGACACAGTACAGGTTTTTTGGTGCTGCAGTATGACAGGCAGTGGAGCAGCAGTGTCTGAAAGCCTGTACTGTAGTGTACATCACAGTAGAGACTCTGTAATGTACCTCAGGGCATTGGCGTAACTAGGGTGCAGGGGGTACAACTGCAATGTGGCCCGGCTGCTTGGGGGGATGGAAGGCCCAGCAAGCAGTCCCACTGTACCCTTTTGAAAAATGTTTTTATTTTTGATTTAGTACAGCCACGCTCTGGGTTCAGGCCCTGGCACTTTACTTCCTGGTAGGGAGTGCAGGGTGTGAAGCTGCCTTCAATCTGGCCGAGTGCATGGTGTAGAGCTGCCCTCAATGTGTGACTTGTTGGAGATAATCCGGAAGCATATCTACAGTAGTGGCGGTGCTATGCGGATGACATACTGTCCATCTATCCTATTATGCCTCCATATGGTGCTCTGTCCATCTATCTGTCAGTCTATGCCCCATATGGTGCTCTCTCTGTCCACCTATGCCCCCATATGGCGCTCTGTCCATCTATGCGTCCTGCCCCCGCCCATATGTACATATATGCCCCCATATGGCGCTCTGTCTGTCCGTCCATGCTCTGTCCATCCATCTGTCGGTCTATGCCACCCCCGTCCTGTGCTGTAGTCGGGTAGTGTCTTTCCTGCTCACTCATCCTCTCTCCTCACCCCTCTCACTCCCTAACACTCTCTCTCTTGCTCCTCTCTCCCTGACTTTGTCTCTCTCCCTCACTCTCTCCCTGACTCTCTCTCTCTCCCTCTCTGAAACTCCCTCTCTCTCTCCCTTACACTGACTTTCTCTCCCTGACATGGTCTCTCTCTCTCTGTTTCTCTCTCTCTGACACTGTCTCTCTCCCTCTTCCTTCCCCCTCTTTCTCCCTGTCACTCTCTCTCTCTTTTATGTTCTTCCCTTCTCTCCATGAAACTCGCTCAGTCTCTCTTGCTCCTCTCTTTCTCTCTCTCCCTGACAGTCTTTATCTCTCCCTGGCACTCTCTCTCTCATTGACACCCTCTTTCTCCCTGTATGTCCCTTTCTCTTCCTGAAACTCACTCACTCTCTCTTGCTCCCCTATTTCTCTCTCCCTGACAGTCTTTCTGTCACATTTTCTCTATCTCTAACATTGTCTCTCTCCCTCTGTCTCCCTGGCACACTCTCTCTCTCTTGTTCTGTCTCTCACTGACACCCTCTTTCTCCCTGTATCTCCCTTTCTCTCCCTGAAACTCACTCACTCTCTCTTGCGCCCCAACTTTCTCTCCCCGGCAGTCTTTCTCTCTCCCTGACACACACTCTCTCTCTGACACTGTCTCCCTCTCCCCCCTCTCCTCCTGGCACGCTCTCTCTCTTTTTCTCTCATTCTTTCTCTCTCACTGACACCCTCTTTCTCTCTGAAACTCACTCACTCTCTATTGCTCCCCTCTTTCTTTCTTTCTTTCTTTCTTTCTTTCTTTCTTTCTTTCTTTCTTTCTTTCTTTCTTTCTTTCTTTCTTTCTTTCTTTCTTTCTTTCTTTCTTTCTTTCTTTCTTTCTTTCTCTCTTTCTTTCTCTCTTTCTTTCTCTCTTTCTTTCTTTCTTTCTTTCTTTCTTTCTCTCTCCCTCCCTCCCTCCCTATATTATATCCAGTAGCATATCTACCCCTTGGCCAGGATGGCCTTTGCCAGGGGCGCCAGCAGAGGAGGAGCGCCATCTATGGCCAGGGGGTAAAATTACATAGTAGAGACAGGTGGTGGGCTGCTACCAGCCATGGGCATGGGGAGGAAACAGGATGACCTTTCCTATGTCTGGAGGAGATGACATTCCAATGGGAGCAGGAGCATATACACTGTGTAAGGGGCACTACTGTGTGGCATAATGTGTATAAGGGGCATAATAAGGGGCTTTAACTTTTTGGCTTTCCTCATTTCAAATATGGGGGGCGCCAGTCCCTTACTTTGCCAGGGGCGCTCGGACCCCTAGATACACTCCTGACACTGGTTACCCGGGGGGGTGGGACAAGGAAACAGACACACAGACAGGGAGAGGGGGACATGAAGACATTTACATTGGTGACTGCAGTAGTGGGAAAGGGAACATGGTGACGCGCCAAACTGGTGACTGGGGGAGGGCTACATGGAGACGTACACACTGCTGACCGGTGTGGGAAGCAGAACATGGAGATGTACACACTGGTGACTGCGGTGGGTAACATGGAGACGTGCACACTGGTGACTGCAGTGGGGGAAGGGGGACATGGAGACATGCACACTGCCCCACCCATTGGGCCCTAACCCTAGCAGTGACCCCAACGCTTACCTTCAGTCTATCTGCAGTTGGTGTTCCAGTGTTGGGATTCCGAGTAGTGTCAGGATTCCCATGTCACATGACCACCAGCGTCCTAACTGCCAGGATACTAAACGCATCCCCCTATACTATAGGGCCTATAGGGCAGCAAGCACTTTCAAGCAAATTGAGGTGTAAATCAGCTGGGTGAAGGCTGAGAGTCAAGCTGCCATTGCTGACATTTAAATGCAGCGGCAATGGCAATTTGCACTCTTCGCTCTCAATTGAATACCCCCTATCTGTTTTTATGTCTCTTTCTTTCTGCTCTGCCTTTTTCTTTCCTTGCTATTCTTTCATTTCTTTCTTGCTTACCTTCTTTCTTATATATTCTTCTCATCTGATTCTCCAGTGTCCTATCCTCAGCGTGCAAGTTCTGTACTGGCATCACACCCTGTGGTGAGCCTGCATCCAACTTTGTGGCACTCTGAGGAGACTTGCTCAGTCTATCCGGGCTCTCCCCTTGTTCTGTAGATTACAGAGAAAACTGTGACCAAGCGCTGGTTTATGTGAAAATAAAATGATAAATATAATAAGGAAATGCAAAATAAAATCACATATAATAATAAAATAGAAAAAGAAAAATATAAAAATGAAAGGAGGGGGAAGGGAAAATTGGAAAGACTCAGCCTCGAATAAAGACATGAAAATAAATGGTCAATTGAGCTAATGTAAACAGCTTTTTTAATTATTTTGTTTGCATGTGAACCATTGCGTGCACTTCGTCTGGAGGTAGCCGTGCAAGTGTTGAAGGTGCAGTATTCCCTACCTTTCCCTGTACTATTATCTTTAGTCAGATGTTATGCAAACAGCGCAGGACTTTTATTTCTTATTATAGATGATTAATTAATTTCTCTCCAGGCTTTTTATTGTTTCCAGTTGGGTATTTAATGCAGTCTCTTTGTAACATTTTTGTAGGAATTTTTCTTTCATATCCTTACTTTGTTGTTCGTAAACTTCCTTTTCCATACAGTTTCTTAATAATCTGTAAAATTGTACTCCCAGGATATTTCTTAGCCACTGTTTGTGGTGGTTACTGTTAGATGCTAACATGTTGTTCCTGTTTACTTTTTTGAAATGTGTTCTGGTTTCAGTTCTGTTCTCTGATATAGATTTCTATGTCGAGAAAGACTACCATATTCTTGCTGCTTGAGGTCGAAAATTCTAGATTCAGATGGTTGTTGTTCATATGCAGGATGAATTGTTCCAATTCAGTTTCTGTTCCATTCCAAATGAAAAAAACAAAAACCATAATGTATATAACGATGCCAATTAATGATGTTCTCTTTGCATGGGTTGCTGTTCCATATGTTCTGATCTTCTCACCAAGCTACAATTGGTTGGTGAAACTTGGTGTGAAAGAAGTTCCCATTGCTGTTACGCATTCTTGGATGAAGTAGTCCCCATCATAACAAAAGTAGTTGTGTCGGAGAATGAAATCAATATTGTCCATTACAGGGCCGGTTCTGGGGCTCTGTGCACTCCGGGCGGAAATAGGGGGCGTGGCTTCGTACAGGGAGCGTGGTCATTTACGCCCCCTGTACAGACTGAAATGATGTGCGGTGCGTGATGACGTCATTGCGCACCGCACAGCAAAGGTCCTCTCCACGATGGGAACTAGACACGTAGCGTCTAGTTCCCTTCGTGGAGAGGACCTTTGCTGTGCGGTGCGCGATGACGTCATCGCGCACCGCACAGTAAAGGACCTCTCCACGAAGGGAAACTAGACGCGTACGTGGGGGGCAGCGGGCAGCGGGGGGCACAGCAGCAGCGGATCTTGCCCTGGTGTGGCACCCTCCGGAAGGCGCCCTGCGCCTTCGGGAGGGCGGCTCCCCAGGCAAAAGTCCTGCTTGCCTGTGGCAAGATCCGCTACTGGTCCATTATGAAGTTAATCTGTGCATTTAAATTTTCAATTCGATTAGACAGCTAATACCTTGTTGCCTCTCAACCTGCTGAATGATTGATGACCGTATACAATGATTTGCTATCACTAGTACACAAGATGTATATTTTTTTCCATTCAATGTTCTTTAAAATTTGAAGGATGCTCATAGTATCTTTTAAGAAGCTTTGTTGTTTCTCTACCAAATCTTGTAAAAAAAGAATCAATATATTTTGATAACTTTGCTGTAATTGAGGTGATTCCCGATGCAATTGGTCTCACTGGTGGGTTCTCTTGGTCCTTGTGGACTTTTGGGAGGTGATAGAATGTCGGAATCTTTGGGTTTGATCTGTGTAAAAAGTCATATTCTTTTCTTGTGATTATACCGATTCTGAATCCTTCCTCTAGTTGTTCCACTAGTTGCTTTTGAAATTCTTCAGTGGGGTCTTTAGTCAATTTTCTGTATGTTGTGCTATGTAAAAGGAGTTTTGCAGGTTCTAGTTTATATTAGTGATGAGCACCGAAAATTTTTCGGGTTTTGTGTTTTGGTTTTGGGTTCGGTTCCGCGGCCGTGTTTTGGGTTCGAACGCGTTTTGGCAAAACCTCACCGAATTTTTTTTTGTCGGATTCGGGTGTGTTTTGGATTCGGGTGTTTTTTTCAAAAAACCCTAAAAAACAGCTTAAATCATAGAATTTGGGGGTCATTTTGATCCCAAAGTATTATTAACCTCAATAACCATAATTTCCACTCATTTTCAGTCTATTCTGAACACCTCACACCTCACAATATTATTTTTAGTCCTAAAATTTGCACCGAGGTCGCTGGATGACTAAGCTCAGCGACCCAAGTGGCCGACACAAACACCTGGCCCATCTAGGAGTGGCACTGCAGTGTCACGCAGGATGGCCCTTCAAAAAACTACTCCCCAAACAGCACATGACGCAAAGAAGAAAAAAAAGAGGCGCAATGAGGTAGCTGTGTGACTAAGATAAGCGACCCTAGTGGCCGACACAAACACCTGGCCCATCTAGGAGTGGCACTGCAGTGTCACGCAGGATGGCCCTTCCAAAAAACACCCCCCAAACAGCACATGACGCAAAGAAAAAAAGAGGCGCAATGAGGTAGCTGTGTGACTAAGATAAGCGACCCAAGTGGCCGACACAAACACCTGGCCCATCTAGGAGTGGCACTGCAGTGTCACGCAGGATGGCCCTTCCAAAAAACACCCCCCAAACAGCACATGACGCAAAGAAAAAAAGAGGCGCAATGAGGTAGCTGTGTGACTAAGATAAGCGACCCAAGTGGCCGACACAAACACCTGGCCCATCTAGGAGTGGCACTGCAGTGTCACGCAGGATGGCCCTTCCAAAAAATACTCCCCAAACAGCACATGACGCAAAGAAAAATGAAAGAAAAAAGAGGTGCAAGATGGAATTGTCCTTGGGCCCTCCCACCCACCCTTATGTTGTATAAACAGGACATGCACACTTTAACCAACCCATCATTTCAGTGACAGGGTCTGCCACACGACTGTGACTGAAATGACGGGTTGGTTTGGACCCCCACCAAAAAAGAAGCAATTAATCTCTCCTTGCACAAACTGGCTCTACAGAGGCAAGATGTCCACCTCATCATCATCCTCCGATATATCACCGTGTACATCCCCCTCCTCACAGATTATCAATTCGTCCCCACTGGAATCCACCATCTCAGCTCCCTGTGTACTTTGTGGAGGCAATTGCTGCTGGTCAATGTCTCCACGGAGGAATTGATTATAATTCATTTTAATGAACATCATCTTCTCCACATTTTCTGGATGTAACCTCGTACGCCGATTGCTGACAAGGTGAGCGGCGGCACTAAACACTCTTTCGGAGTACACACTTGTGGGATGGCAACTTAGGTAGAATAAAGCCAGTTTGTGCAAGGGCCTCCAAATTGCCTCTTTTTCCTGTCAGTATAAGTACGGACTGTCTGACGTGCCTACTTGGATGCGGTCACTCATATAATCCTCCACCATTCTTTCAATGGGGAGAGAATCATATGCAGTGACAGTAGACGACATGTCCGTAATCGTTGTCAGGTCCTTCAGTCCGGACCAGATGTCAGCATCAGCAGTCGCTCCAGACTGCCCTGCATCACCGCCAGCGGATGGGCTCGGAATTCTGAGCCTTTTCCTCGCACCCCCAGTTGCGGGAGAATGTGAAGGAGGAGATGTTGACAGGTCGCGTTCCGCTTGACTTGACAATTTTGTCACCAGCAGTTCTTTGAACCCCAGCAGACTTGTGTCTGCCGGAAAGAGAGATCCAAGGTATGTTTTAAATCTAGGATCGAGCACGGTGGACAAAATGTAGTGCTCTGATTTCAACAGATTGACCACCCGTGAATCCTTGTTAAGCGAATTAAGGGCTCCATCCACAAGTCCCACATGCCTAGCGGAATCGCTCTGTGTTAGCTCCTCCTTCAATGTCTCCAGCTTCTTCTGCAAAAGCCTGATGAGGGGAATGACCTGACTCTGGCTGGCAGTGTCTGAACTGACTTCACGTGTGGCAAGTTCAAAAGGTTGCAGAACCTTGCACAACGTTGAAATCATTCTCCACTGCGCTTGAGACAGGTGCATTCCACCTCCTATATCGTGCTCAGTTGTATAGGCTTGAATGGCCTTTTGCTGCTCCTCCAACTTCTGAAGCATATAGAGGGTTGAATTCCACCTCGTTACCACTTCTTGCTTCAGATGATGGCAGGGCAGGTTCAGGCGTTTTTGGTGGTGCTCCAGTCTTCTGTACGTGGTGCCTGTACGCCGAAAGTGTCCCGCAATTCTTCTGGCCACCGACAGCATCTCTTGCACGCCCCTCTCGTTTTTTAAATAATTCTGCACCACCAAATTCAAGGTATGTGCAAAACATGGGACGTGCTGGAATTTGCCCAGATTTAATGCACACACAATATTGCTGGCGTTGTCCGATGCCACAAATCCACAGGAGAGTCCAATTGGGGTAAGCCATTCTGCGATGATCTTCCTCAGTTGCCGTAAGAGGTTTTTAGCTGTGTGCGTATTCTGGAAAGCGGTGATACAAAGCGTAGCCTGCCTAGGAAAGAGTTGGCGTTTGCGAGATGCTGCTACTGGTGCCGCCGCTGCTGTTCTTGCGGCGGGAGTCCATACATCTACCCAGTGGGCTGTCACAGTCATATAGTCCTGAGCCTGCCCTGCTCCACTTGTCCACATGTCCGTGGTTAAGTGGACATTGGGTACAACTGCATTTTTTAGGACACTGGTGAGTCTTTTTCTGAGGTCTGTGTACATTTTCGGTATCGCCTGCCTAGAGAAATGGAACCTAGATGGTATTTGGTACCGGGGACACAGTACCTCCAACAAGTCTCTAGTTGGCTCTGCAGTAATGATGGATACCGGAACCACGTTTCTCACCGCCCAGGATGCCAAGGCCTCAGTTATCCGCTTTGCAGCAGGATGACTGCTGTAATATTTCATCTTCCTCGCAAAGGACTGTTGGACAGTCAATTGCTTGGTGGAAGTAGTAAAAGTGGTCTTACGAGTACGACTTCCCCTCTGGGATGACCATCGACTCCCAGCAGCAACAACAGCAGCGCCAGCAGCAGTAGGCGTTACACGCAAGGATGCATCGGAGGAATCCCAGGCAGGAGAGGACTCGTCAGAATTGCCAGTGACATGGCCTGCAGGACTATTGGCATTCCTGGGGAAGGAGGAAATTGAAACTGAGGGAGTTGGTGGGGTGGTTTGCGTGAGCTTGGTTACAAGAGGAAGGTATTTACTGGTCAGTGGACTGCTTCCGCTGTCGCCCAAAGTTTTTGAACTTGTCACTGACTTATGATGAATGCGCTGCAGGTGACGTATAAGGGAGGATGTTCCGAGGTGGTTAACGTCCTTACCCCTACTTATTACAGCTTGACAAAGGCAACACACGGCTTGACAAATGTTGTCCGCATTTCTGTTGAAATACTTCCACACCGAAGAGCTGATTTTTTTGGTATTTTCACCAGGCATGTCAATGGCCCTATTCCTCCCACGGACAACAGGTGTCTCCCCGGGTGCCTGACTTAAACAAACCACCTCACCATCAGAATCCTCCTGGTCAATTTCCTCCCCAGAGCCAGCAACACCCATATCCTCCTCATCCTGGTGTACTTCAACACTGACATCTTCAATCTGACTATCAGGAACTGGACTGCGGGTGCTCCTTCCAGCACTTGCAGGGGGCGTGGAAATGGTGGAAGGCGCATGCTCTTCACGTCCAGTGTTGGGAAGGTCAGGCATCGCAAACGACACAATTGGACTCTCCTTGTGGATTTGTGATTTTGAAAAACGCACAGTTCTTTGCTGTGCTTTTGCCAGCTTGAGTCTTTTCATTTTTCTAGCGAGAGGCTGAGTGCTTCCATCCTCATGTGAAGCTGAACCACTAGCCATGAACATAGGCCAGGGCCTCAGCCGTTCCTTGCCACTCCGTGTGGTAAATGGCATATTGGCAAGTTTACGCTTCTCCTCCGACAATTTTATTTTAGATTTTTGAGTCCTTTTTTTACTGATATTTGGTGTTTTGGATTTTACATGCTCTGTACTATGACATTGGGCATCGGCCTTGGCAGACGACTTTGATGGCATTTCATCGTCTCGGCCATGACTAGTGGCAGCAGCTTCAGTACGAGGTGGAAGTCGATCTTGATCTTTCCCTATTTTTGGAACCTCAACATTTTTGTTCTCCATATTTTAATAGGCACAACTAAAAGGCACCTCAGGTAAACAATGGAGATGGATGGATACTAGTATACTTATGGATGGACGAGCGACTGCCGACACAGAGGTAGCTACAGCCGTGGACTACCGTACTGCGTCTGCTGCTAATATAGACTGGATGATAATGATATAAAAAATATATATATATCACTACTGCAGCCGGACAGGTATATATTATATAATGACGGACCTGCTGGACACTGTCAGCACTGCAGACTCCTAAAGTAAGCTACTAGTATCAAGAAGATAGAAAAAAAAAACACCACAGGTAGGTGGTATACAATTGTGGATGGACGAGCGACTGCCGACACAGAGGTAGCTACAGCCGTGGACTACCGTACTGCGTCTGCTGCTAATATAGACTGGATGATAATGATATAAAAAATATATATATATCACTACTGCAGCCGGACAGGTATATATTATATAATGACGGACCTGCTGGACACTGTCAGCACTGCAGACTCCTAAAGTAAGCTACTAGTATCAAGAAGATAGAAAAAAAAAAACACAACAGGTAGGTGGTATACAATTATGGATGGACGAGCGACTGCCGACACAGAGTTAGCTACAGCCGTGGACTACCGTACTGCGTCTGCTGCTAATATAGACTGGATGATAATGATATAAAAAATATATATATATCACTACTGCAGCCGGACAGGTATATATTATATAATGACGGACCTGCTGGACACTGTCAGCACTGCAGACTCCTAAAGTTAACTACTAGTATGAAGAAGATAGAAAAAAAAAACCCCCACCACAGGTAGGTATACAATTATGGACGAGCGACTGCCGACACAGAGGTAGCTACAGCCGTGGACTACCGTACTGCGTCTGCTGCTAGTATAGACTGGATGATAATGATATAAAAAAAATATATATATATCACTACTGCAGGACAGGTATATATTATATAATGACGGACCTGCTGGACACTGTCAGCAGAATGCGTTTATAGAATAAAAACACCACACGACGAGTGTTTAACTTTTTCAGGCAGACAGTCACAATATACTGGTGGTCACTGGTCAGTCACACTGGCAGTGGCACTCTGGCAGCAAAAGTGTGCACTGTTAAATATATGTACTCCTGCTATAACTGCTCCCCAGTCTCCCCCACAATTAAGCTGTGTGAGCAGTGAGCACTCAGCACAGTCAGATATACATAGATGATGCAGCACACTGAGGCTGAGCACAGATATGGTATACTGTGTCACTGTGTATCGTTTTTTTTCAGGCAGAGAACGGATTATATTAAATAATAATAAAACTGCACTGGTGGTCACTGGTCAGTCACTAGTAAACTCTGCACTCTCTGAGTACTCCTAAGCTCCAGTAAATCAAGTGTCTCACTCTCACTATTTCTATTCTAAACGGAGAGGACGCCAGCCACGTCCTCTCCCTATCAATCTCAATGCACGTGTGAAAATGGCGGCGACGCGCGGCTCCTTATATAGAATCCGAGTCTCGCAATAGAATACGAGCCTCGCGAGAATCCGACAGCGGGATGATGACGTTCGGGCGCGCTCGGGTTAGCCGAGCAAGGCGGGAAGATCCGAGTCTGCCTCGGACCCGTGTAAAAAGCGTGAAGTTCGGGGGGGTTCGGTTTCCGAGAAACCGAACCCGCTCATCACTAGTTTATATGTCGTCATATCTTGTATCACCACACCCCCACCCTTGTAGGATGGTTTGATGATTATGGAAGTGCCATCTTTTAGGCTTTTTAGTGCCTTCTTCTGAAATTAGTTTTATTTCTTTCTGAAATAGTTTTAATATCTTTTTAAACAAAATGCTGAAAGGTTGAATTGTGCTGCCCCTTGATGTGACTTGGGAAAAACGTAGAAGGCGGTGGTTTCAAGGTAGTGGGTTTATATTCCTCTATTGGTGGACCTGCTTGTTTGGCTACTGAATCTTTTGCAAAGAACTTTTTACGGCACAGCTTCGTAACAAATTTCTGAGTATCTATAAATAAATTTCATTTATTGATTCCTGAATGTGGAGCAGCTTCATACCCTTCTTTAAGATGTTTTCTTCCTCTTTTGTCAGCGGTCTTGCACTTAAATTGAATAAATTTTTCTGATGCTGTTTTTTCAATGTTAACTGGTTTTATAGTCTTCTTTCTTTTTTTCCTCCTCTTGTTCCTCTCTTTCTGATTTGTGGTTGTTATTTCTCCTTTTCTGGGATGATAGTACAGAATCTGGCGTTTTTTCTGAGCCCCACATTGCCTCTAAAAAATCTTTATCTTCTGTATTGGCATGTTCACTATCTGTTTCCTTTCCTCTTGATAATGTCTTTTCTGTTGCTTTTTCCTTGCCTGCAGCATCTTTATTTCTTCGATCTTTTATAATGAGTTTTGAAAGTCTTGCACTTCCTCCTTCTTAGCTTGATTGGCTCATAGGATTGATTGTTTGACTAATTTATATGGATTCCTATAGGCTCGGTATGATTTGTGATAGGGTTGATAATGAAATTGATGAGTTCTTGGAGCATTATCAGGTTGACGTCTCTTTGTATTTTGACCTTGATAGAGTAGATTTTTCTTTTCTATTTTTTTCATGTCAGGTTTTGGCTTAGTTTTCTTCCTTTCATTCTTTGTTGTTTGATGGGGGTCATTCCCAGTTGATCGCTAGCTGCATTCATTTGCTGTGCAGCGATGAGGCAAAAAAAGGCACTTCTGTGCATGCGTATGCGGCGCAATGCGCACGCGCGTTGTACTGTTACAAAGAACAATGTAGTTTCACACAAGGTCACACGAAGCTTTTAGTCGCACTGCTGACCGCAGAGTGTTTGACAAGAAGTGGGCGTTTCTGGGTGTCAACTGACCGTTTTCAGGGAGTGTTTGGAAAAACGCAGGCGTGCCAAGAAAAATGCAAGCGTGGCTAGCCGAACGCAGGGCGTGTTCGTGACGTCAAAACAGGAACTAAACAGTCTGAAGTGATCGCAAGCACTGAGTAGGTATTGAGCTACTCTAAAACTGCACAAAAAAATTTGCCGCAGCTCTGCGATCCTTTCGTTCGCACTTCTGCTAAACCAAAATACAATCCCAGTGGGCGGCGGCATAACGTTTGCACGGCTGCTAAAAACTGCTAGCGAGCGATCAACTCGGCATGACCACCGATAAGTAGTTATTTCTTCCTGATCTGTTCTAAACTTCTTCTGTTTGAGGGTGATAATATCATCCCCTATTTTTTCCAGTTTTTTGTTTGTCATTGTCATGAGGTTCTTGTAGTCTTCCATGTTATGTAATGGCTCAAACTCAATTTCTATTTTTTGAATGGATTCAGTAATACTTTGAGTGACAATTTTCTATCTTCCACAATGAGTGCGATCACATTTTATTTGAGCAGGTGTCCAGAATTTCATTCCATTTTTGGTGGAAATTGATATCTGCTGGGTCAAATGTGCAATATTTGCTAATTCGTAAACCTTTTGGGATCATGTCTTGTTCTAAGTATTTGGACAAGGTTGTGACTTCACACCATTGTTTCATTTCTTTGGTGTATAATTTTTCTAGTCTTAAAAACAGGCCACATCAGCGTTCATCTTCTATATTAGGTTCTACCCTCAGTGGGTTATTGATTGGGAAAATATCTTCTAGGTTTTCTCTTCTATGGTTACATGTATTGTATGCCATATTTTTTTATTAACACCAGCTGCTATACGAGTATTGATCAATAAACAATTTTAGCATTCCGCGCCAATGAGTTTGGGGAAGCAGCTTGGTAAAGGAGATCAATTATGTGGAATACAGAGAAAACCGTGTCCAAGCGCTGATGTACTGTATGTGAAAATATAATTATAAATATAATAAAGAAATTAAAAATAGAATAGAATAATAAAATAAAAATAAAAAATGTTCTGCCTGTTGCTGCCCCTGAAGTGCTGCAGTTTCATCACTCCCCTGGGCATCTGTGCCAGCTGGTATTTGCCCTTGTGCCCTCACCTCCAGTTACTGCTTCAGCATCTGGGAGACCTGGGGTCCAATGTCAGGAATCAGAGGGAGCAGGGAGCCTGGGATGGTGTTGGATCATGCTGCATCAGTGGGGGAGGGGGGCACTTGGCATTGGCGATCTTCTAAGTTGTACTAATATGCAGTCAGCTCAGGGCATGGGGTTCCTTGTGTCTGTGTCTGATAACTCCTCCAGTTGTGGAAAAGTTGATCCTGGTTTGGCTGGGCAGATAGCTGTTGGTTATCAGGCTGCCGTAGGTACCCCATACCTTGATGCTGGTAGACTTGCTGGGCTGTTAGTGTTGATGCCTTTGTTGACACAGCAGCATGAAAACAGTGCTGGAGCTGAGGGTTCTGCTGCACAGTCCTCAATGTCTGCCATGCAGCTGCTGTTGGATCCCCTCAGTGGCGTAACTAGAAATTTTTCTCCTTCAAGCCAAAAAATTCTTTGGCGCCCCCCCCCCCTCATAATTGGCACTAGTAAAGGGACAAGCATGCGCATGTCGACAAAAATAGTGTGGCTTCGTTTCAATGGGCGTGGCTTTGCATAAAGGGGCGTGGCATTGCAGGAAAAGACTACCTTATACCCCAGTTTTGCAACCTTCACGCCCAGACGTTAGCCACCACAGGAAATAAAAATAATCCTGATTCATGCCCCTTACATTATTTGCCATTTTTCCTCCTTATAGTAATGCCCAGTATACATTATGCCACATACTGCAATGGCCTTAGCCATTATGCCACACACAATAATGCACATGACACAATATGCACACACTGTAATGCCCCCGACACATTATGCCACACACCGTAATGCCTGTGACACATTATGACAGGAATCGCAATGCCCGTTATACATTATGCTACACACTGCAATGCCCCTGATACATTATAGCACATACAATGTCTGTGACACAGTATGACACACACCAGAATGATCCTGAGACATTATACCACATACCACAATGCCCGTGATATAGTATACAACACACCGTAATGCCTGACACATTATGACACACACCGCAATGTCCGTGATACATTATGCCACACACCGTAATGCCCATTATACATTAAGTTCTACAGTAAGGCTTCTAATTACTTTTAAATTACCTGCTCGTTGCCAGGGGTTTCATGCTCTTGGTTCCATGCACGGTGCCAGGGATTTTCATGCTCAGGGTGTCATGCTCGTTGCCAGGGGTTTCATGCACTGGGTGTCATGCTCGTTGTTAGGGGGTAGTGCTTGTTGCTAGGGCCGTGCTCCCAGTGCCAGATATTCCCCCACAGTGCCAGGTACATGCCCCCAGTGCCAAATATACCCCCCTCCCAGTGCCACATATGCCCCCAGTGCCACATATTCCCCCACAGTGCCAGGTATATGCCCCCAGTCCCAGATATTCCCCCACAGTGCCAGGTACATGCCCCCAGTGCCAAATATACCCCCCCCGGTGCCACATATGCCCCCAGTGCCAGATATTCCCCCACAGTGCCACATATGCACCCTCAGTACCTGCTCCCCTCAGTGCCAGATATTCCCCCACAGTGCCAGGTATATGCCTCCAGTGCCAGATATTCCCCAAGTGCCACATATGCCCCCTCAGTGCCTGCTCCCCCCAGTGCCAGATATTCCCCCACAGTGCCAGGTATATGCCCCCAGTGCCAGATATTCCCCCACAGTGCCACATATGCCCCCTCAGTGCCTGCTCCCCCACAGTGCAGGTATATGCCCCCAGTGCCAGATATTCCCCCACAGTGCAGGTATATGCCCCCAGTGCCAGATATTCCCCCACAGTGCAGGTATATGCCCCCAGTGCCAGATATTCCCCCACAGTGCCACATATGCCCCCAGTGCCAGATATTCCCCCACAGTGCAGGTATATGCCCCCAGTGCCAGATATTCCCCCACAGTGCCACATATGCCCCCTCAGTGCCTGCTCCCCTCAGTGCCAGATATTCCCCCACAGTGCCAGGAATATGCCCCCAGTGCCAGATATTCCCCCACAGTGCCAGGTATATGCCCCCCAGTGCCAGATATTCCCCCACAGTGCAGGTAAATGACCCCAGTGCCAGATATTCCCCCACAGTGCCACATATGCCCCCTCAGTGCCTGCTCCCCCCAGTGCCAGATATTCCCCCACAGTGCCAGGTATATGCCCCCAGTGCCAGAAATTCCCCCACAGTGCAGGTATATGCCCCCCAGTGCCAGATATTCCCCCACAGTGCAGGTATATGCCCCCAGTGCCAGATATTCCCCCACAGTGCCATATATGCCCCCAGTGCCAGATATTCCCCCACAGTGCAGGTATATGCCCCCAGTGCCAGATATTCCCCCACAGTGCCATATATGCCCCCAGTGCCAGATATTCCCCCACAGTGCCACCTATGCCCCCTCAGTGCCAGATATTCCCCCACAGTGCCACATATGCCCTCCTCAGTGCCTGCCCCCCCCCCCCCCGCTCCTTTGTGTTGAAGGGACACGGAGCGCATAGCGCGCGCCTCTCCTGTGTCCCTCCTGGCTCTCCGGATATTCCCCCACAGTGCCAGGTACATGCCCCCAGTGCCAAATATACCCCCCGGTGCCACATATGCCTCCAGTGCCAGATATTCCCCCACAGTGCCACATATGCCCCCTCAGTACCTGCTCCCCTCGGTGCCAGATATTCCCCCACAGTGCCAGGTATATGCCCCCAGTGCCAGATATTCCCCCAGTGCCACATATGCACCCTCAGTGCCTGCTCCCCCCAGTGCCAAATATTCTCCCACAGTGCCAGGTATATGCCCCCAGTGCCAGATATTCCCCCAGTGCCACATATGCACCCTCAGTACCTGCTCCCCCCAGTGCCAAATATTCTCCCACAGTGCCAGGTATATGCCCCCAGTGCCAGATATTCCCCCAGTGCCACATATGCACCCTCAGTGCCTGCTCCCCCCAGTGCCAGATATTCCCCCACAGTGCCAGGTATATGCCCCCAGTGCCAGATATTCCCCCATAGTGCCACATATGCCCCCTCAGTGCCTGCTCCCCCCAGTGCCAGATATTCCCCCACAGTGCCAGGTATATGCCCCCAGTGCCAGATATTCCCCCACAGTGCAGGTATATGCCCCCAGTGCCAGATATTCCCCCACAGTGCAGGTATATGCCCCCAGTGCCAGATATTCCCCCACAGTGCCATATATGCCCCCAGTGCCAGATATTCCCCCACAGTGCAGGTATATGCCCCCAGTGCCAGATATTCCCACACAGTGCCACATATGCCCCCTCAGTGCCTGCTCCCCTCAGTGCCAGATATTCCCCCACAGTGCCACATATGCCTTACTCAGTGCATGCTCCCCCCCCCCCCCCCGCTCCTTTGTGTTGGAGGGACACGGAGCGCATAGCGCGCGCCTCTCCTGTGTCCCTCCTGGCTCTCCGGCCGGTCTAATAAAGGAAGTGCCGGTTCGTGAGCCAATAAGAGCTCACGAACGGCACTTCCTTTATTAGACCGGCCAGAGAGCCAGGACGGACACGGGAGAGGCGCGCGCTATGCGCTCCGTCTCCCTCCAACACAGCAGCGGAGGGAAGGAGACCGCAGATTGACATGCGGACGCTCTTCCGCATGTCAATCTGTGCTAAATCAGTGGCGCCCCCGCAGCCCCTCGCCCCCAAGCCACAGCGAGGACTGCGGGGGCAGTAGTTACGCCACTGGATCCCCTGATCCAGCAATTAGGGCTCAAATGTGGGCTCTCTTTTCACTGTGCATTCTGCTTCTTCTTTAGTCTCTGCAGTACTGCCCCCGCCTATTGGTAGGAAGACACCTCCATCCCTTCTTTTTCAGGTGGCAATGTGGAGTATAATGCAGCAAACACTGCTACTGTGGCTCCAGTGGTCACTGCAGTTGTCGGGAACTTTTCTGGTGAGTTTATTGATTCATTTGATTGGGGGTTTAGCTCCAGTTCCTTCTATCCTTCCAGTGATAGCTGAATGCAAGGAGGGCCCAGCTTCATCATCATTCATGGCATGTGGATTGCTGTAGAGACAGGTCCTCTAAAAAAGTACTAGTGTAGAGGGCGGGGTTGGTCCCTCTGATATTGTGCACTGCGCTAATACTAAGTTCACGTGGGGTTTGTGCACTAGGGTAAAGGAGCAGTGTCTGATGGGGCATGTAGGGTCCACCAGGGAAATGTAATGATACGGGCCCATGTTTAGGGGTGTGACTAGTCCGCAGAGGGGATGTGGCCTGCCACCTCATTGGTTTAACTAACCATTAGAGAGTGCAATGTCTGGGCCCATTCATAAATATATATAGTAAATTCAACTGCTGCATGCATGATAATGTACCAGATTAATAACAGATTAATAACAGCAATGCACTGTAGAAAATACACCATAGTCCAGTATAAGGTAGCATATGTATAATGTATGATTCAAGTGCACAGTCTGGAACCTGATCCTTAGAGCAGGAGGTGGGGCCCCAGGCAGTGGGGGCCACTGGTGGTTTCCCCTGTACTCCTGTGGGCCAGTCCAAGCCAGTAAAGGAGCGCAATAGAATGGGACATTATATCAACATGTTCACTGTCAGTATGATAAAGAGCTTCATTGGACGCAGGATTCGGTTTTGGTTATGGACCTGGGTTGCAAGGATATAGAGGTGTGAATGGAGGTTGCCCAGCATACACATGTTTTTTTCTGAAACGGTAATGGGGTGGCAGGTGCAACCCTCATTTCCCCTAGCTCAGAGGTCATCTGGTGCTAGCTCATCTAGTGGGCGATGTCATGTATTCAAAAATGTAAATTGATCACAAGGGGGCCAGGGTCGATGCTTTCGGCACCACTGTTTCTGCTGCAATGGGGTGCATCCCAGCAATGACTGTCCCTGTGGCACAAGTGGGACCCTAACTACCCCAACCGTGCCCACTCCCAAGCTGGTTGGGGCTGGGGCTCTCAAGAAAAGTGCCCCCTCCAGTCAGCTTGGATGCCATGTTCAAGAGGTTGGACTGGTATCCTTTGGAAGACAATGCAGTTTTTGTGTTAGGACTTTGCCAGTAAGTTTCCGCTTCCTGTTTTGGGTGCGGCTCATGTGGGAATACAATACCTTGGAATCTGCGATCCACAATGGATCTGCCCTATGTTAAGGACGAGGTTATGGTGGAGGTTGTTCTGGAAAGCATTTGTTGGCTCCTTTGTTAAACCTTCTATCCTGGGTGTGATACAGTACTTTTCCTAGTCAGTGTTATTCCCAAAAAGACACACTGTAGTTATCATTTTATAGTACTGGGCATCTTTTTGGGAACAACACTGGATGGTGATTTGGTCAATGATGCAATTTATGAGGACTTTTGCCGCATGCGATATCAATCATTTGACTCAGCATTAGAGTTTATGAGGAATTCTGCAGCTGTTTTCTTACTGGCCAAAGTAGATATTGAGTCTACCTTCCATCTATTACCCTTGCATCCCAATTCCTTTCTGTACATGACTTTGAGTTTGACAGATGGATATTACCTGGACAAGTGTCTCCCAGTGGGTTGCTCTGTCTTTTGTGCCTTTTTTGAGCGGTTCAGTTCTTTTCTCCTTTGGTGCGTGTGCATTGGCTCTGGGAAATCAGGCTTTGCCCACTACCTGGACAATTTCTTGTTCATCGGTCCAGCAGACTTTGAGCAATTTGCTCACCTGTTCTTTTTGTTGACAGACCTCTTTTACGAAATTTGGGGTCCTGATTATGCAAGATAAAATAGAAGGCTCCACCATTAAGCTGCTTTACTTGGGTATCAAAATTGATACCTCTGAGTGCTGTTGCTGGTTCCCTCAGGAAAAGTACTGTGGCTGCAGGACACAATGCTTCTGCCTCTGTTGGGAAAAAATGTAACGCTTTTTCAAGGGCAAGCCTTATTGGGTCTCCTTAATAATGTGTGTTGAGTTTTTCCAATTGGAAGATTGTTTTACCAGAAACTTCAGAGAGCTCTGGTTGGCCTGCACTTGCCATATAATTTTTGCACCTTTTTGCCGATCTCAAGCTTGATCTTACAGTTTGGAAACCTTTCTGCTGGATTTCATTATGGTTAGTTTCTGGCCTTCAGACTGTAAACGGAATTCTTGCCTGCAGCTCTTTACTGATGCTGCTGGATCATCAGGCTTTGGGGATTATTTTAATGGATCTTGCTGTTTTCATTGTGGATGCCAGGGTACGTGCAGGCCAGCCTTACCAAGAATTTTCTTTATTGGAGCTTTTTCCTATTGTCATGGCTCTAGAACTGTGGGGTTTGAGGTTGCAAATCTGCTCTGCTTTTCTGGTGCGACAATGTAGGAGTGGTGCAGGCGATCAACAATCAGTGTTTATCTTCACTTCCATTTTTGCATCCTCTCACTTGGTTAGTGCTTTGTTGTTGCAATTTATTGTGCTCTTTACGGCCAGTCATGTGGCAGGTGTCGATAATAGGATAGCAGATGAACTTTCTTGGCAGATGTGTGAGCCAGCATGGAATGTCTCACACGTCAGTCCATGGCCACTCGAACCTTGTTAGTGGGTCATCAATATTTTACTGAGGGTTTTTTGATCCAAAAGGACTTAAAGGGTTAGCCACGTGTAGTGGATGATCAGTGTTGTCTCATCGGTCCTAAAAATCTATTGCATTTGATGGATCATTTAGAGTTTGTTTGTTCATCCTCATTCGAAGTTTCCCTGTATAGTCTTGCTTTTGCAATGGCCTTCCATTTGGTCTTTCGCATCAGCGAGTTGATTATGTCACAGGTTGCCCCCTCTTCTTTGCTTTGTAAGCATGTTTTACTGCGTGAGACTTTATTGTGCTAGATTCAGCGAGCAAGAAACAATAATTTGGGTCAGAGGTGTTGGGTTTCCTTTAGATACATCCCTGATATCAAGCTCTACCTGTATGTCTGGCTTATAATTTATGGGCTGCTGTCCCCTGTGCTTGGGGCATGGTTGATGCATGCAGTTCACCTCTGACAAAATGTACATTTCAGTTGATTATTTTATTGCTGCATCCTGTATCTAGGCCTATCCCCTTCTTTTAGAATAGGTGCTGCGACTTTTGTAGCTTCCTCAGGTCAGCAAGTATAGGAGATCAAGGCTTTCAGAAGAAGGAGATCCACTGCCTACAAGAGATACATTTGTGTAGAGAGCTCATCGACTTTGTAATATGTTCTGCTCAGGGGTTAAAGTGGGGGGGAATGAGGTGGAACTGAGTTCCACCACCTGTAATGGTAGGGGGAACTAGTTCCACCTCTTCAATTGCCCTGCACAGTAATTACAACAGAAAAGCCCACCCCATCATCTGCGTCAATCGATGATACAGGCGGCACTAGTGTTGCTGATGAGCTGCAGCCACCTACTCTTACCTCAGGTCCTGGTGCCTCCATGGTCCTCCTCCAAGAGTTCCACCACCTCACTAGGACCACTTTAAGCACTGGTTCTGCTTGTATTATGTTTTTTGACTTGTGAGCTTTGGCGACTTGCCACTGTTTCAGTGGGGTCTCAAGGGATTTGGCCTATGTTTTTTTTTGCCCTGCTTGGACAACAGTTGGAAAAAAAAACCATAGCTACATCAAAAAAAACCACTATGTTTTTGTCCCTTTACCCCTCTTCCCACCACTCCTCCTTGTTGATTATATGATGCAAGGTAACTTTGTGTTACAAGTGGTTTCCAGGATACTTGATACTAGACCTGTTTAATTGTTTGGCCATTGTTTTGTTTTTTGGGCCTTTGTCTTTGCCTGGTGGAACTGTTACGCACACCAGTGCTAACAGGAGTATACCGGTGTATGAACAGAGAGGGAAGCGAAGCAAACTAACTCACAGACAGTATAACATAACATACACAGGAGGTGATGGAATAACTAATAAACACAAAGTGAACGGAGAAGCCCAAAGGCTCAGGAATTGGGTGTCTCCCTAGTGTCAGGAATGCTCAGATGGAATAGAGCGGACAATGAAGCGAGGTGTAGTGATTTAACATGTGGAGCACCTGAAATGATGTTGCTAAGAGCAACAGAAAAAACTCCAAAGGGTTACCAACGGGTGTGGGAATAAACTCCTTGGTCAGAGATAGAAATATAGACACAAGGAGAGTATCCACAATCCTAACCCCCACTTGCAGGGCACAGGTTCAGCTTACTGCCACTAAACTGACACCTGGACGCCCTGCACAGTGAGGGAGGATTAAGCAAGCAGGTCTGAGAGTACAGCCGCAAACCTGCTGGGTTCACAGAATAGCAAAAGAACCCCAGCAGGTCAAACAACTGACTCCAGTCTTACTGCTAGGTCCGGATTGGCAGAATGAAGTACCGAATCCCAAGGCCTATTCGCAGTAAGCAACAAGTAAATACAAAGTCACACAGTACTAGCTAACTCTCTGGAACTGACTAACAAACAAAGATTCAGCAGCATTTGCCTAGCCTGAGAGGATGGTTTATATAGCAGGTGCTGTCCACACCCCACTCAGACCTCACAGACTGTGAGCACAAAACCAGCGCCGGATTCCCTGCCGTGCACAGAGCCTGTAACCACTACACAGTAAAAACCCGGACCGGAGTATCAGCTGCGCTCAGGTTACTTCGCTAACACTTGCCTCCCGGTTGCCATGGCGACGTGGCAGCACAGAGCAGGAGATCCTAACAGTACCCCCCCTCTGACGAGGGGTCAAAGAACCCCTACCACCGGGTTTATCGGGGAACTGCGAGAAGAAAGAGCATATCAGTCTGGGGGCATGAAGATCACAACTGCGCACCCACGACCGCTCCTCCGGGCCATACCCCTTCCAGTGCACCAAAAATGACAGCCAACCCCGAACCATCTTGGAGTCAAGAACCCTTTCAACCACAAACTCCCTCTGACCCCGTATCAGAAGAGGAGAAGGTCTTCCACTGGAAGAAGGATTACTAACCACCAGTTTTAAAAGGGAACAATTAAATGTTTTATTGATACCCAATGAACGGGGCAGATCTAACTGAAATGCCACCGGATTGATAACCCTGGTGATCTTATAAGGGCCGATGAACCGGGGGCCTAACTTATGAGATGGCTGTCTCAACTTCAAATTCTTGGTGGACAACCAGACAAAGTCTCCTAATTTGAAGCTGCAGGGTCTTCTCCGCTTATCAAAAACCCTTTTGGTCACTAATGACACAGACACAAGGGCTTTCTTCACTTTCCTCCAAATACCCCTAAGGACCGAAACAACAGAGGAACCACCAGGCGTGGAATCCAGGGGGTCAAAAGAATTGGCCTTAGGATGATGCCCATACACACAAAGGAAGGGAGAGATCCCTGTAGCAGAGTGAGCCGCGTTGTTATAGGCAAACTCCGCCATGGACAGATGAGCAACCCAGTCAGTATGACACTTGGAGACATAACACCTGAGGAACTGCTCCAAGGACTGGTTCACCCTCTCAGTCTGCCCATTAGACTGTGGATGGTAGCCTGATGACAAGCTCACAGAAATCTGGAGATCAGAACAAAATGCCCTCCAGAATTTGGCCACAAACTGGGATCCGCGGTCAGAGACCACATCAAGTGGCAACCCGTGGAGGCGCACAACATGCTGCATAAATAACTCAGACAGGCGTCTGGCCGATGGCAACCCAACCAGTGGAACGAAATGCGCCATCTTCGAAAACCTGTCAACGACAACCCAAATGGCTGTCATCCCCGAGGATTTGGGCAAGTCCACCACAAAATCCATGGAAATGTGGGTCCATGGCTTAGACGGAATAGAGAGTGGATGTAATGGGCTGACAGGAACCCCTCTAGGAGTTTTATTTTGGGCACAAACGTCACATGCCCGAACCCACTGATCCACATCCCTAGCCACCGAGGGCCACCACACCGCCCTAGACAGCAACTCCTGAGTTCTGGCAATACCCGGATGCCCTGCCGACCTCTTGGCATAGAATTCCAGGAACACTCGCTGTCTTAACCTAGGAGGCACAAACAAGAGACCTACCGGAAGGTCTGGAGGAGCCTGCTCCTGTGCTCTAAGGACTAATGACAAGAGGTCCTGGGTAATGCCCACTTTAATACATGATGGGGACACAATGGGCAATGGCTCCTCGGTGGTCTCTTGAACTGGAGCAAAACTCTGCGAGAGCGCATCAGCCTTGATGTTTTTTGACCCAGGGCGATATGTTATCAAAAAATTAAAGCGAGCAAAAAACAAAGCCCATCGTGCCTGCCTGGCATTGAGCCGCTGTTAGGGTCTCCTGCTCTGTGCTGCCACGTCGTCATGGCAACCGGGAGACAAGTGCTAGCGGAGTAACCTGAGCGTAGCTGATACTCCGGTTCGGGTCTTTTGCTGTGCAGTGGTTACAGGCTCTGTGCACGGCAGGGGATCAGGTGCTGGTTTTTGTGCTCACAGTCTGTGAGGTCTGAGTGTGGCGTGGACAGCACCTGCTATATAAACCCTCTTCTCAGGTTAGGCAGATGCTGCTGAATCTTTGTTGGTTAGTCAGTTCCTGAAAGCTAGCTAGTACTGTGTAAACTTTGTATTTGTTTGTTGCTTACTGCAAATAGGCCTTGGGATTTGGTATTACACTCTGCCAATCCAGACCTAGCAGTAAGACTGGAGTCAGTCGTTTAACCTGCTGGGGTTCTTTTGCTACTCTGTGAACCTAGCAAGTTTGCGGCTGTATTCTCAGACTTGCCTGCCAAAATCCTTTCTCACTGTGCAAGGTGTTCAGGTGTCAGTTTAGTGGCAGTAAGCTGAACCAGTGCACTGCAAGTGAAGACTAGGATTGTGGAGACTCTCCTTGTGTCTATTATTCCATCTCTGACCAAGGAGTTTACTGTCACACCCGTTGGTAACCCTTTAGGGTTTTGCTGTTGCCCTTAGCAACAGCATTTCGGGTTCTCTACGTATTAAATCACAACATCTCGCTTCTTTCCATCTGAGCATTCCTAATACTAGGGAGACACCCAGTTTCTTAGCCTTTGGGCTTCTCTGTTCACTTTGTGTTTATTTTGTTACCCTATCACCTTCTGTGTATGTAATGTCATATTCCCCAGTCTGTCTGTGAGTTCATTTGTTTTGCATCCCTCTCCGTTCAGACACCAGTACATTCCTGCTGGCACTGGTGTGCATAACATATTCAGCAGCCTAATACTCCTGTTGAAATTTTGTGGGAATATGGAGCATACCCCTCAAAATACTTTGCAACAGGTGGTCGATCAGGTGCAGGTCCTGACTCGACAATTTAATGATTTGTCCATTTAAATCCACACTTCGCAGGCCGCTGGCGGAGCTCCCGCAGCAGCAGTACCTTCAGGGGTTAAGGAGCCGAAAGTAAATCTCCCGTCGCTTTTTTCTGGAGATCGCTCGCAGTTCTTTTGTTTCAAGGAGAGCTGCAAGCTATATTTCCAGCTTAGGCCACAGTCTTCTGGGTCAGAGATTCAGTGGGTGGGCATAGTGATTTCCTTGCTACAAGGAGACCCACAGGTCTGGGCATATGGGTTGCAGCCTGACTGTCCGTCGCTTAAAAGTGTTGATGCTTTTTTTACGGCACTGGGCATGTTGTATGATGACCCTGACAAGACGGCCTCAGCCGAGGCTCAGATTTCGATCCTTAAGCAAGGGAGAAGGCCAGTTGAGGTTTATTGTACGGAGTTTCGGAGGTTGGCCCATGATACCCAGTGGAATGACCCAGCCCTGAGACACCAGTACCGAAGAGGTCTTTCTAACCAGTTAAAAGACCAACTGGTACAATATCCCTTGCCTGATAGCTTGGATCAGCTCATGCAGTTATCCATTCGGGTGGATAGACGGCTGAGAGAGCGCAGGCTTGAAAGGGAGACCGAGGTTTCCTTCTTTCCCAAGGGAACCTCAGACTCTGAGGAATTTTCCGAGGAGCCTATGCAGATTGGGGCTACCCGCCTCTCCTCGCATGAGAAGACGCGGAGGAGACAGCAGGGGTTATGTTTGTACTGTGGGAATAAAGGTCATGTGGTAGTATCATGCCCAGAAAAGCCGGAAAACTTCAGGGCCTGAGGGTGATGGGAAATATCCTGTCAGGCCAGAAGTCAGAATTTCCCAAGAAGACTTTTATCATTCCGGTGACCTTGAAGATCCTCGGTCAAACTGTCAAGACTGAGGCCTTTGTGGACAGTGGGGCCGACGGGGTTTTTATGGACCGCCAATTCGCCCTGAAACACTCTGTTCCCTTAGTACCCTTGGCATCGGAAATTGAGATTTGTGGGTTAAACGGGGAACCATTATCCCAGGGTAAAATTACCTCTTGCACTAGCCAGATTTCTTTGTTTATTGGAGCCACACACTCTTAAAAATTGTCCTTTTATGTGACTGTCTGTACTTTTGCCCCATTGGTGTTGGGGTTACCCTGGTTAAGGGCCCACAATCCTCAATTTGACTGGGTCTCTGGGGAGATTCTTAGTTGGGGTAGTGATTGTTTCAGGAGTTGCTTGAGCCTTCCAGTCAGGCTTTCGCAGCTAAGTTTGCCAGGATTGCCAGGATGTCATGCAGATTTTGCAGACGTGTTCTCCAAAAGAGTTGCAGAGGTACTACCTCCCCATCGCCCCTATGACTGTGCCATTAATTTGTTGCCGAATGCTAAGCTTCCCAAGAGCAGGTTGTACTCCCTGTCACATCCTGAGACTCAGGCTATGGCAGAGTACATTCAGGAGAACTTGGCTAAGGGATTTATCAGACCTTCACAGTCTCCAGTTGGGTCGGGGTTCTTCTTCGTGGGTAAAAAGGACGGTTCGTTGCGACCCTGCATCGACTTCAGGGAATTGAACCGTATCACGATTAAAAACTCATACCCACTGCCTCTCATTTCGGTCTTGTTTGACCAGCTTCGTACGGCCACCATTTTTTCTAAGATTGACCTATGCGGTGCGTACAATCTAATCCGAATAAGAGAGGGGAATGAATGGAAAACTGCCTTTAATACCCACTCAGGGCATTATGAATATTTGGTGATGCCTTTTGGGCTCTGTAATGCCCCGGCAGTCTTCCAGGACTTCATGAACGATGTGCTCAGGGAATATTTGGATAGATTCTTAGTTGTATACTTAGATGACATCGTAATCTTCTCCCATTCCCTGGAGGAACATCGGAAGCATGTACGCTTAGTCCTCCAGAAACTCAGAGACCACTGGCTTGGGGCGAAGCTGGAGAAGTGCGAATTTGAAGTTCAGCAAATCGCATTTCTAGGATATATTATCTCTCCAGAGGGTTTCCAAATGGAGGGTTCCAAGGTACAGGCAGTCCTGGATTGGGTGCAGCCCACTAGTTTGAAGGCGCTTCAGCGTTTTATGGGCTTTGCGAATTTTTATAGACGATTTATCGCTGGATTTTCGTCTATAGTGGCGCCCTTGGTGGCACTCACTAAGAAAGGGGCGGATGTTGCTCACTGGTCTTGTGAGGCCAAAGCGGCTTTTGCCCGTCTCAAAAGGGCATTTGTCTCGGCCAAGGTGCTGCGACACCAAGATCCAGAGCGTCCTTTTGTGGTGGAGGTGGATGCCTCTGAGATGGGTATTGGGACAGTGCTCTCTCAGATGGGGGTGTCTGATAATCGCCTTCATCCCTGTGCTTACTTTTCCCGTAAATTTTCGCCTGCCGAGATGAATTATGACGTGGGTAACCGGGAATTGTTGGCTATTAAGGATGCACTCGAGGAGTGGAGACACTGGCTTGAGGGGGCTACGTTTGTGGTCTCAATTCTCACCGACCATAAGAATTTGGCATATTTAGAGTCAGCGAAGCGCCTCAATGCCAGGCAGGCACGATGGGCTTTGTTTTTTGCTCGCTTGAATTTTTTGATAACATATCGCCCTGGGTCAAAAAACATCAAGGCTGATGCGCTCTCGCGGAGTTTTGCTCCAATCCAGGAGACCACGAGGAGCCATTGCCCATTGTGTCCCCATCATGTATTAAAGTGGGCATTACCCAGGACCTCTTGTCATTAGTCCTTAGAGCACAGGAGCAGGCTCCTCCAGACCTTCCGGTAGGTCTTTTGTTTGTGCCTCCTAGGTTAAGACAGCGAGTGTTCCTGGAATTCCATGCCAAGAAGTCGGCAGGTCACCCGGGTATTGCCAGAACTCGGGAGTTGCTATCTAGGGCGGTGTGGTGGCCCTCGGTGGCTAGGGATGTGGATCAGTGGGTTCGGGCATGTGACATCTGTGCCCGAAATAAGACTCCTAGAGGGGTTCCTGTTGGCCCATTACATCCACTCTCTATTCCATCTAAGCCATGGACCCACATTTCAATGGATTTTGTGGTGGACTTGCCCAAATCCTCGGGGATGACAGCCATCTGGGTTGTCGTTGACAGGTTTTCGAAGATGGCGCACTTCGTTCCATTGGTTGGGCTGCCATCGGCCAGACGCCTGTCTGAATTATTTATGCTGCATGTTGTGCGCCTCCACGGGTTGCCACTTGATGTGGTCTCTGACCGCGGATCCCAGTTTGTGGTCAAATTCTGGAGGGTATTTTGTTCCGATCTCCAGATTTCTGTGAGCTTGTCGTCAGGCTACCATCCGCAGTCTAATGGGCAGACTGAAAGGGTGAACCAGTCCTTGGAGCAGTTCCTCAGGTGTTATGTCTCCAAGTGTCAGACTGACTGGGTTGCTCATCTGTCCATGGCGGAGTTTGCCTATAACAACGCGGCTCACTCTGCTACAGGGATCTCTCCCTTCCTTTGTGTGTATGGGCATCATCCTAAGGCCAATTCTTTTGACCCCCTGGACTCCACGCCTGGTGGTTCCTCTGTGGTTTCGGTCCTTAGAGGTATTTGGAGGAAAGTGAAGAAAGCCCTTGTGTCTGTGTCATTAGTGACCAAAAGGGTTTTTGATAAGCGGATGAGACCCTGCAGCTTCAAATTAGGAGACTTCGTCTGGTTGTCTACCAAGAATTTGAAGTTGAGACAGCCATCTCATAAGTTAGGCCCCCGGTTCATCGGTGCTTATAAGATCACTAGGGTTATCAATCCGGTGGCATTTCAGTTAGATCTACTCCGTTCTTTGGGTATCAATAAAACATTTCATTGTTCCCTTTTAAAACGGGCGATTAGTAATCCTTCTTCCAGTGGAAGACCTTCCCCTCTTCTGATACGTGGCCAGAGGGAGTTTGTTGTTGAAAGGATTCTTGACTCCAAGATGGTTCGGGGTCGGCTGTCATTTTTGGTGCACTGGAAGGGGTATGGCCCGGAGGAGCGGTCGTGGGTGCGCAGTTGTGATCTTCATGCCCCCAGACTGTTACGCTCTTTCTTCTCGCAGTTCCCCGATAAACCCGGTGGTAGGGGTTTTTTGACCCCTCATCAGAGGGGGGGTACTGTTAGGGTCTCCTGCTCTGTGCTGCCACGTCGTCATGGCAACCGGGAGACAAGTGCTAGCGGAGTAACCTGAGCGTAGCTGATACTCCGGTTCGGGTCTTTTGCTGTGCAGTGGTTACAGGCTCTGTGCACGGCAGGGGATCCGGTGCTGGTTTTTGTGCTCACAGTCTGTGAGGTCTGAGTGGGGCGTGGACAGCACCTGCTATATAAACCCTCTTCTCAGGTTAGGCAGATGCTGCTGAATCTTTGTTGGTTAGTCAGTTCCTGAAAGCTAGCTAGTACTGTGTAAACTTTGTATTTGTTTGTTGCTTACTGCAAATAGGCCTTGAGATTTGGTATTACACTCTGCCAATCCAGACCTAGCAGTAAGACTGGAGTCAGTCGTTTAACCTGCTGGGGTTCTTTTGCTACTCTGTGAACCTAGCAAGTTTGCGGCTGTATTCTCAGACTTGCCTGCCAAAATCCTTTCTCACTGTGCAAGGTGTTCAGGTGTCAGTTTAGTGGCAGTAAGCTGAACCAGTGCACTGCAAGTGAAGACTAGGATTGTGGAGACTCTCCTTGTGTCTATTATTCCATCTCTGACCAAGGAGTTTACTGCCACACCCGTTGGTAACCCTTTAGGGTTTTGCTGTTGCCCTTAGCAACAGCATTTCGGGTTCTCTACGTATTAAATCACAACATCTCGCTTCTTTCCATCTGAGCATTCCTAATACTAGGGAGAAACCCAGTTTCTTAGCCTTTGGGCTTCTCTGTTCACTTTGTGTTTATTTTGTTACCCTATCACCTTCTGTGTATGTAATGTCATATTCCCCAGTCTGTCTGTGAGTTCATTTGTTTTGCATCCCTCTCCGTTCAGACACCAGTACATTCCTGCTGGCACTGGTGTGCATAACAGCCGCTTCGCTGACTCTAAATATGCCAGATTCTTATGGTCGGTGAGAATTGAGACCACAAACTTAGCCCCCTCAAGCCAGTGTCTCCACTCCCCGAGTGCATCCTTTATAGCCAACAATTCCCGGTTACCCACATCATAATTCATCTCGGCAGACGAAAATTTATGGGAAAAGTAAGCACAGGGATGAAGGCGATTATCAGACACCCCCATCTGAGAGAGCACTGCCCCAATACCTATCTCAGAGGCATCCACTTCTACCACAAAAGGACGCTCTGGATCTGGGTGTCGCAGCACCTTGGCCGAGACAAATGCCCTTTTGAGACGGGCAAAGGCCGCTTTGGCCTCACAAGACCAGTGAGCAACATCCGCCCCTTTCTTAGTGAGTGCCACCAAGGGGGCCACTATAGACGAAAATCCAGCGATAAACCGTCTATAAAAATTCACAAAGCCCAGAAAACGCTGAAGCGCCTTCAAACTAGTGGGCTGCACCCAATCCAGGACTGCCTGTATCTTAGAACCCTCCATTTGGAAACATTCTGAGGAGATAATACACCCTAGAAATGTGATTTGCTGGACTTCAAACTCGCACTTCTCCAGCTTCGCCCCAAGCTTGTGGTCTCTGAGTTTCTGGAGGACTAAGCGTACATGCTTCCGATGTTCCTCCAGGGAATGAGAGAAGATTAGGATGTCATCTAGATAAACAACTAAGAATCTATCCAAATATTCCGTGAGCACATCGTTCATGAAGTCCTGGATGACTGCCGGGGCATTAGAGAGCCCAAAAGGCATCACCAAATATTCATAATGCCCTGAGTGGGTATTAAAGGCAGTCTTCCATTCATCCCCCTCTCTTATTCGGATTAGATTGTAAGCACCGCGTAAGTCAATCTTAGAAAAAATGGTGGCCGTACGAAGCTGGTGAAACAAAACCGAAATGAGAGGCAGTGGGTACGAGTTTTTAATCGTGATACGGTTCAATTCCCTGAAGTCGATGCAGGGTCGCAACGAACCGTCCTTTTTACCCACGAAGAAGAACCCCGACCCAACTGGGGACTGTGAGGGTCTGATAAATCCCTTAGCCAAGTTCTCCTGAATGTACTCTGCCATAGCCTGAGTCTCAGGACGTGACAGGGAGTACAACCTGCGCTTGGGAAGCTTAGCATCCGGCAACAAATCAATGGCACAGTCATAGGGGCGATGGGGAGGTAGTACCTCCGCAACTTTTTTGGAGAACACATCCGCAAAATCTGCATAACATCCTGGCAATCCTGGCAAACTTAGCTGCGAGAGCCTGACTGGAAGGCTCAAGCAACTCCTGAAACAATCACTACCCCAACTAAGAATCTCCCCAGAGACCCAGTCAAATTGAGGGTTATGGGCCCTTAACCAGGGTAACCCCAAAACCAATGGGGCAAAAGAACAGATAGTCACATAAAAAGACAATTTTTCAGAGTGTGTGGCTCCAATAAACAAAGGAATTTGGCTGGTGCAGGAGGTAATTTTACCCTGGGACAATGGTTCCCCGTTTAACCCACAGATCTCAATCTCTGATGCCAAAGTTACTGAGGGAACAGAGTGTTCCAGGGCGAATTGACGGTCCATGAAAACCCCATCGGCCCCACTGTCAACAAAGGCCTCAGTCTTGACAGTTTGACAGAGGATCTCCAAAGTCACCGGAATGAGAAAAGTCTTTTTGGGAAATTCTGACTTCTGGCCTGACAGGATATTTCCCATCACCCTCAGGCCCTGAAGTTTTCCGTTTTTTCTGGGCATGATACTACAACATGACCTTTATTCCCACAGTACAAACACAAACCCTGCTGTCTCCTCCGCGTCTTCTCACGCGAGGAGAGGCGGGTAGCCCCAATCTGCATAGGCTCCTCGGAATATTCCTCAGAGTCTGAGGTTCCCTTGGGAAAAAAGGAAACTGCGGTCTCCCTTTCAAGCTTACGCTCTCTCAGCCGTCTATCCACCCGGATGGATAACTGCATGAGCTGATCTAAGCTATCAGGCGAGGGATATTGTACCAGTTGGTCCTTTATCTGGTCAGAAAGGCCCCTTCGGTTTCTCAGGGCTGGGTCATTCCACTGGGTATCATGAGCCAACCTCCGAAACTCCGTACTATAAACCTCAGCTGGCCGTTGCCCTTGCTTAAGGACCGTAATCTGAGCCTCGGCTGAAGCCATCTTGTCAGGGTCATCATACAAAATGCCCAGTGCCGTAAAAAAAGCATCAACACTTTTAAGCGATGGACAGTCAGGCTGTAACCCATATGCCCAGACCTGTGGGTCTCCTTGTAACAAGGAAATCACCATGCCCACCCGCTGAATCTCCGACCTAGAAGACTGGTGCCTAAGCCTGAAATATAGCTTACAGCTCTCCTTGAAACAAAAGAACTGCGAGCGATCTCCAGAAAAACGATCCGGGAGATTTACTTTCGGCTCCTTAACCCCTGAACTTGCCGCTGCTGCTGCGGGAGCTCTGCTAGCGGCCTGCGGGGTGTTCATTTTAATGGACATCTCATTAAATTGTTGAGTCAGGACCTGCACCTGATCGACCACCTGTTGCAAAGTATTTTGAGGGGTATGCTCCATATTCCCACAAAATTTCAACAGGAGTAGGGCTGCTGAATATGTTACGCACACCAGTGCTAACAGGAGTATACCGGTGTATGAACAGAGAGGGAAGCGAAGCAAACGAACTCACAGACAGTATAACATAACATACACAGGAGGTGATGGAATAACTAATAAACACAAAGTGAACGGAGAAGCCCAAAGGCTCAGGAATTGAGTGTCTCCCTAGTGTCAGGAATGCTCAGATGGAATAGAGCGGACAATGAAGCGAGGTGTAGTGATTTAACATGTGGAGCACCTGAAATGATGTTGCTAAGAGCAACAGAAAAAAACCCAAATGGTTACCAACGGGGGTGGGAATAAACTCCTTGGTCAGAGATAGAAATAGAGACACAAGGAGAGTATCCACAATCCTAACCCCCACTTGCAGGGCACAGGTTCAGTTTACTGCCACTAAACTGACACCTGGACGCCCTGCACAGTGAGGGAGGATTAAGCAAGCAGGTCTGAGAGTACAGCCGCAAACCTGCTGGGTTCACAGAATAGCAAAAGAACCCCAGCAGGTCAAACAACTGACTCCAGTCTTACTGCTAGGTCCGGATTGGCAGAATGAAGTACCGAATCCCAAGGCCTATTCGCAGTAAGCAACAAGTAAATACAAAGTCACACAGTACTAGCTAACTCTCTGGAACTGACTAACAAACAAAGATTCAGCAGCATTTGCCTAGCCTGAGAGGATGGTTTATATAGCAGGTGCTGTCCACGCCCCACTCAGACCTCACAGACTGTGAGCACAAAACCAGCGCCGGATTCCCTGCCGTGCACAGAGCCTGTAACCACTACACAGTAAAAACCCGGACCGGAGTATCAGCTGCGCTCAGGTTACTTCGCTAACACTTGCCTCCCGGTTGCCATGGCGACGTGGCAGCACAGAGCAGGAGATCCTAACAGGAACCAGGTTCCGTGGTGCAGATGTGATGCAGATGTGATGGCAGGCATTGTTACCCAGGCTCCATAGGGCTGTGATGGCGTTTGATGTCCCCTCGTGTTGGTAGTTCATTGTTAGGGTAATAATTTGTGTTGGATGACATCATTGGGTTTGCGCCACACTATTGTTCATGACTTGCAGTACGTTTTGAGGCTTTGGCCCTCCAACATTGCTCACCTGTTTTGGCATTGTAGGTCTAGTGTGGCAAATATAGATCAGGCTAGGAAGAAAGTAAATAGATGGGTGGCTCTGCATGTCTTGGAGATGGGTGAATTGGTCGGTCAGCAACCCTTAGTTTGTCTACAGGATGTACACTTATTTTGTTTGCGATGTGGTTCACCTCTCTAGAGAATATTTTTTTCTATTTTAAGGGCTTTGGCTTGTGAGTGTTAGTATTATGGCAGGTATGCCTCTCTACTAAGAACTAGAGATGTGCGATGAAACCCATGTTTTGGGTTTTCTTCATGTTCATGTTTGGGTTTTCTGTGGGTTTTTTAAATCATGTAATTTGGCCATGTTTTTGTTCCTACAGCATTCTTAACCTTAATAACATTCCTTTCCAGTGAATTTTGACCACCTCACAGTTTACAATATTGTTTACCAATATTGGGGGTCCTTCCGAGTTGATCGCTCGCATCCAATTTTCGCAGAGCAGTGATCAGGTGAAAAAGCGGCATTTCTGCGCATGCGTATGCCCCACAATGCGCACGTGCGACGTACGGGTGCAAAGTTCTTTGTGATTGTGCACAACTAAGTTTTCAGTCGCACTGACGGCCGCAAGAAGATTGACATGAAGGGGGCGTTTCTGGGTGTCAACTGACCGTTTTCAGGGAGTGTTTGCAAAAACGCAGGCGTGTCTGAAAAAACGCAGGCATGGCTGGGCGTTCGCTGGGCGGGTGTATGATGTCAAATCTGGACACGAATAGGCTGAAGTGATTGCAAGTGCTGAGTAGGTTCAGAGCTACTCTGAAACTGCACAAACTGTTTTTGCAGAGCTCTGCTACACATGCGTTCGCACTTCTGCTAAGCTAAAATACACACCCCAGTGGGCGGCGGCATAGCGTTTGCACGGTTGCTAAAAACGGGATGCAGTCAGTTTACCTCCAATCAAAATCCCGACATTCAAAATCCCGACACCAATTGACCGATGGTCAAAATCCCAACAAGGTCAAAAACCCGACATGGACAAAATACCGTCAAGGTCAAAATACCGACATGTAAAATGCCGACAGGTCAAAATACCGACAGTTTTTCCTGATTTTTTTCATTGAAACCGACTTGTTCATACTTTACCATCCCAGTGGACCTGGAGGGGGAGTATAATAGTGTGCCGAGTGCAGCGAGGCACCGTGCCCGAAGCATGGCGAGCGCAGCGAGCCATGCGAGGGGACACGGTACACTTAATATGGTGTCCATGTTGACTTATGTCGACATACACACAAAAAACAACAAAAACTGTCGGTATTTTGACCATCGGTCAATTGGTGTCGGGATTTTGAATGTCGGGATTTTGATTGGTGGTATTTCATACCGATCCCGCTAAAAACTGCTATCGAGCGATCAACTCGGAATGACCCCCATTGTCCAAAGGCTGGCTGGCTAAACTAAGTGACAGAGCAGCAGCATCAATGCACAGCAGTTACCTTTAAAAGAATATAACACATACTGCATATAGCATATATATATATATATATGGTACAGCAGTGGCAGACATGGATGGCAGTTTAATAAAATATATATCCCCATAGGAAGAATGTTATTTTGAAAAGTAGAGGACCCAGGGCAGTACAGGGAAACGGAGGAGGTGTATTTATGTAGTGGAAGGCAGGTAAAGGAAGGAAGGATTGATTTGTTAGTGCATTTAATTTTTTGATTGGCTAAGAAAAATTATTAGGGAAGAGGGAAGAGGCAGGGCCGGATCCAGGCACGTTCGACTAGAGTGGCCGTGCGGAGCACCACCCTTAATGGTGCCACGCGCTGGCGCCGCCACATTTGTGCCTGGAGCAAGCCTGCAGTGCTTCCTGACCTCTTGTGTACGTGGCTGTGCGGTGCCGGCATCTGACTTCAGACGCCGGCGCCGCGCAGCGCGCATAGCGTGCACAGCGTGCACAGCGTGCACACAAGAGATTTAGAAGAGTGAGTCCGCCCGTGCTCTCAGCGGCACTCCCCCTCCCGCCACCACCGCAGGTATTGTGGGGGGAATTTATGCATCGGGCACTGTGTGGGGGCATTGTGGGGCCATATCTTGCACTGTGGGGGAATATCTTGCACTGTGGGGTTATTTATGTATCTGGAACAGGGGGCATATCTGCACTGTGGGGGCATTTATGTATCTGGATATGTGGGGGCATATCTGCACTGTGGGGGCATTTATGTATCTGGCACTGTGGGGGCATATCTGGCACTGTGGGGGGGCATTTATGTATCTTGCGCTGTAGGGGCATTTATGTATCTGGCACTGTGGGGGCATTTATGTATCTGGCACTGTGGGGGGAAAACTGCACTGTGGGGGCGTTTATGTATCTGGCACTGTGGGGGCATATCTGCACTGTGGGGGCATCTATGTAACTGGCACTGTGGGGGCGTTTATGTATCTGGCACTGTGGGGGCATATCTGCACTTGTGATATACAGCATCTGCCCCCACTCTGACCCCTGCTAACCGCAACGGCAGCCGCTGTCCCCACAGGGGTTAATAGACTGCCCGGTCGCTAGGCGACCACAGCGGGCCGGACCGTGATCAGGAGGAGACTGGGGTGATTGGCCGCCCGCTGAGCGGGAGAAGAAGAGGAAGAGTCGGGTGGTGCGCGCCAAGAGGGAAAAAAAAAGCGGAAGCCACGAGAGAGGGACGGAGGGTCGGACCTGCGCCGCGGAGACAAGGGAGGACGCGACTGCACCCGTCAAGAGGGATACGGAGCCCAGCGCCGCTGACTGCCGCTACGCTGTGCGGGAGAGCCGCTGGCGGAGGACAGCCGCGGTGAAAGTGGGGAGCCGTCTGGAGGAGAGCGCGTCCTGCCGCTGCACTGCTAAGAGGACGTGTTGCGCTGATTGCCGAGAGGGGGGAGAGAGGGAGCCCCAGGACGGAAGGACTGTGCCGACCAGAAGGGAGAAGAACCAAAGTACAGGTAGCCACCACGTGGCCAGCCCTTTTTACCCCCCTTCTCTTTCACTCCTGCTGAATAAGGGACACACTGCCTATACACACCCTTGCTACTGTATAATGGTCCGCAATAAAGCCCGAGCGCTGCACCCATGAACATTATATCCCCTCTGCAGCTGTGGAGACTGAAATAGACAGGACTCTGAGCCACCATAGTGCCCTGACCATTCTCACTCGGGGTCACCACCTCGCTCCCCGTCGTTATATGCGCAGTCACCCACGAAAGTTAGGAAAACCGCTAAACTGCAGCAACCACTTCTCTATACCTCCCTTGTGCATTGATCACTCGCCAGACGTTTGGTTCCGTGCTATTGGCAAGGACACACACTGAACTTCCCCGGATTATATATATATATATATTGGGCCAGAAACCCCTCTTTATTGAGTTCATAGTGTCACCTTGTGGCGTGTTCAGCGTACTGCCTAAGTATTCATGAAACCTGCTTTTCTAAATACCCTTTTGGAGATGTTAAAGTTCTGAAAAGCATTTGTGTCATTATCTTGCCATGTTTATATTACTTTTGTGAATAATATGTGTGAAAAGGTAATGATTCTAACCGAAATGTATTAGGTTTACTAACCCCAAACCCAGTTTCCCTGAACGGGGACTAGTCCCTTTTACAATAAATCTTTGTTACTGTATCCCACCGTTGTGGTCCTTTCACATTTGGGGGTGTTGTCCCTACTGGGGTATCTCCGTCCTTCTGCCCAGGTCCTATACAGGTGTCCCCCCCAGATTCCAACAGGCTCCGCACAAGCAGGAACTGGACGACCGGAAGAGCCGCAATGGGACGAACGCGAGACTTCAGGTACGCTTTTGCACACATTACATTTGGCGTCCGCGAACAGGATACGAACAAGATGACGGATTCACAGGTTCCCGCTACTCCCACATCAGCATCCGGCAGGAGGATGCTACCACCGTCACCCGGACAAAGAAACACGACCACCATAGCGGCATCACCGTTGACTATGCCATACTATTTTGGAGCACCATGGTTAACAACGTTTGCAGGAAAACAAGTGCCGGGTTCGAGTACATTCAAAGAATTTAAAGACAAGATGTACTCCATGTTCCGCCTGTACTCACTAACCGAAGAACAGAAAATAGAGATCGTGATGGGTCAATTGACGGATTCGGCACTACGGGAAGACCGTCGAATGCATCTTCAAGAAGCTGTTGACCATATTCGACTGCCAGACCATAGCGGAATTAAAAAGCCGCCTTTATGCAAGGAAACAAAGACCCGATGAATCACTGCGTGACTTCGCGCTGGCCCTACAAGAAGCTGCAAAGACTATACGGGCTCTGGATGAACGAGAGGCCGAAGGGATAGACAGAACGTTAACAGACCTGTTTGTGGAAGGGGCAAGAGGAGAGACGATTCGATCTCAAATGCGTATGGAGAGACGACAGCAACCAGGGAGCTCCTTCTCCGAATTTAAAGAGACGGTGCTGCAGATCCTTGGGAAAAATCAGAGTAATAATGTCGAGAAAGACGCGTCTTCGGAGTGGAGTGAAGAGGACAGCTACAGAGAAACCGCACCACTCAGGAAATCTGACGGACCAACCCAAGTAGGAACGGTCCTCCAACAAGCGCAAGCCTCACCGAGTACAGATTCTATGGAAACGCTCAACCAAAAGCTGGTGGAGATGACGACGAATCTCTCCCGAATGAACCAAAGGATGGATGAGTTCGACAGGGACCAAGACAGGAATAGGCACCGAGAATGGCGTCAAGAACAAGGTGGGCGGAATCGTCCTCGCTGGGACATGGTAAGAGAATCTGTCCGAAGACCCACCGATCAGTTCGACTCTCAGGGGAGCCCGATATGCAGAGGGTGTTGACAGAGTGGCCATATCGAAAGGAACTGCCCTGCGGCCGCTTTAAATGAAGAACTCCCGAGGCAACGGACCGACCTTCGGGAGAGGAACCAGTAAGTGGTCCACTGCCCCAAGAATGGTCTAGATACGTCGGAGAGTGCCCGCACCTGAAGATCTGTATCAATGGAATTGAAATTCCAGCTCTGTTGGATACTGGGTCGCAAGTCTCCACCATCCGTATCACCGAGTTCCTTCAGCACCGGGACGAAGCCGCCATTGTGTCCCCACCAACCACCTGGCTCCATCTGCTGGCCAGCAATGGACAACCCATAACGTATCAGGGTTAAAATTGGAAACGCGACATTACCCCGGCAAGGGTACCTTGTCACCACGGCTCCTAACACTCACCTACCTCCCGTCATCCTGGGGATGAATGTCTTGAAGAACTGCCCTGATGAGCTAGTGGAAGCCCTTCGGCAGGAAATGCAGATAGCCGCCCCAGTGGAGCGGAGAGCCTTGCAGCAGACGGTGCACCTGTTGGAGAAGGAGAAGAAATTCACCAACCATCGAGGAGAGGTGGGGAAGGCCAGAATCGCCGACCACCGGGCCATCCTCTTGAGGCCGAACTCCGAACATGTAATTTGGTGTAAGGCAAGAATCGGTCCAGGAAGACGAGATTATAAAGCCTTGGTGGAACCCTGTGACTCGGAGGGCCAACAACCCTTCGCGGTGGTGAGAACGCTAGCAAAGGTGAAACACGGAAGAGTGCCAGTACGCATATTGAACCTGCACCCCTATGCTATCAGACTACACAAACGCTGCCTGGTGGCGAAAATAAGCTCAATCGACTTCCAAGACATTGTAGGCCAAGAGGTGACCACAGCTGCCCAAGAGACGGCGACCGAGGGGCCGCCAACAACGGGTCAAGAACCCCCATGGTGGGCAGATATTCAGATCGGCAACGCAGATACCCCCAATGAACAGAAAACGGGAGTATTACGAGTGGTGCGGCGGAATGCAGCGGCTTTTAGCCAACACCCTTCTGATTTCGGAAGAGCCGACAAAGTGTACCACCACATTCCTACAGGGACGACCCCTCATATTAAAGAGAAACACCGACCCCTTCCCCCAGCCTTGTACCAGCCTGTGAGAAAAATGATAGCAGAAATGAAAGACGCAGGAGTTATCAAAGAAAGTCACAGTCCATGGGCAGCTCCGCTAGTGATCGTTAAGAAGAATGGCGGCAGCCTACGCTTCTGCGTTGATTACCGCAAGCTCAATGCGGCTACTCATAAGGACGCCTACCCGCTCCCTCGGATCGAAGAGTCCTTGACAGCCCTGAAGACTGACGCATACTTTTCGACCCTTGACCTCACCAGTGGATACTGGCAGATTCAGATGGCCCCCGAAGACATGGAAAAAACAGCCTTCACGACGCCGATGGGTCTGTATGAATTCGAAAGGATGCCTTTCGGGCTTTGTAACGTGCCCGCCACATTCCAACGCGTCATGGAACACTGTCTTGGACAGCACAACTTCGAGATGGTCTTGCTATACCTCGATGACGTAATAATTTTCTCGAAGAGCTACGAGGACCACTTGCAACATCTAGAAGAAGTGTTCCAACAACTAACGAAATGTGGTCTGAAACTTAAGCCCACAAAATGCCACCTGTTCAAACCCAAGGTCCAGTACTTAGGCCATGTCGTCACAGCGGAAGGCGTGATGCCCGACCCTGAGAAGGTCCGAGTTGTTCGGGACTGGCCAGTGCCGAAGACCGTTAGAGATGTCCGAAGCTACCTTGGGTTCGTGGGCTACTACAGACGTTTCGTGGAACACTTTGCCAAAGTGGCAGCTCCGTTGCATGAACTGCTGAGAGGTCAGTCTGGCTGCGAAAGGAGGGGATCGTCACCAGTGCAGTGGGGCGAAGGACAGGAACAGGCCTTCCGCCAGTTGAAGACCTCCTTGACGGAAGCCCCACTATTGGCTTATCCCGATTACAAGCAGCCGTTCCAAGTCTGCACAGACGCCAGCCATCGTGGATTAGGAGCCGTATTATCTCAGGTGCAGAATGGGCGCGAGAGAGTAATCGCATATGCCAGTAGAGGATTACGCAAGACAGAACGGAATTGCGAAAATTACAGTGCTTTCAAATTGGAACTGCTCGCCCTAGAAAAAGGGGGGAACCTGGATTGCACATCCTATTACTAAAGATATCAAGAGGTGCTATCATGCTGAGGCTTCTAATACTATGCTGGGGGAAGAGAGATGCAGATGCACACTCTTAGCACTAAGAACACTGATAATAAAAATAATTTAAATAAACCCTCACAATTAACATGGAGTATAATTGAAGTTCTTAGCACACATTTGCGCAAATATGCGGGCCCATGCACATTGATAAGGCCCTATTAGAGGTAAGTCCTGTATAAATTTATAGAATGTGATAGTATTAGGGATGTTAGGGACCCATGTGATGAAGTCACCTGGCCGCGGTACATGGGCCCGCATATTTGCGCAAATGTGTGCTAAGAACTTCAATTATACTCCATGTTAATTGTGAGGGTTTATTTAAATTATTTTTATTATCAGTGTTCTTAGTGCTAAGAGTGTGCATCTGCATCTCTCTTCCCCCAGCATAGTATTAGAAGCCTCAGCATGATAGCACCTCTTGATATCTTTAGTAATAGGATGTGCAATCCAGGTTCCCCCCTTTTTCCACTATATTTGTGTATATATTGTACACTGGAAGGCAAGGCTTCCTTCCTCTGGATTGGCACTCCTCCCATTCACCCTCAGGTGTTTTAATTAGCTGGGTTCCTGCATTTCAGATCACACATTGATAAGGCCCTATTAGAGGTAAGTCCTGTATAAATTTATAGAATGTGATAGTATTAGGGATGTTAGGGACCCATGTGATGAAGTCACCTGGCCGCGGTACATGGGCCCGCATATTTGCGCAAATGTGTGCTAAGAACTTCAATTATACTCCATGTTAATTGTGAGGGTTTATTTAAATTATTTTTATTATCAGTGTTCTTAGTGCTAAGAGTGTGCATCTGCATCTCTCTTCCCCCAGCATAGTATTAGAAGCCTCAGCATGATAGCACCTCTTGATATCTTTAGTAATAGGATGTGCAATCCAGGTTCCCCCCTTTTTCCACTATATTTGTGTATATATTGTACACTGGAAGGCAAGGCTTCCTTCCTCTGGATTGGCACTCCTCCCATTCACCCTCAGGTGTTTTAATTAGCTGGGTTCCTGCATTTCAGATCACACATTGATAAGGCCCTATTAGAGGTAAGTCCTGTATAAATTTATAGAATGTGATAGTATTAGGGATGTTAGGGACCCATGTGATGAAGTCACCTGGCCGCGGTACATGGGCCCGCATATTTGCGCAAATGTGTGCTAAGAACTTCAATTATACTCCATGTTAATTGTGAGGGTTTATTTAAATTATTTTTATTATCAGTGTTCTTAGTGCTAAGAGTGTGCATCTGCATCTCTCTTCCCCCAGCATAGTATTAGAAGCCTCAGCATGATAGCACCTCTTGATATCTTTAGTAATAGGATGTGCAATCCAGGTTCCCCCCTTTTTCCACTATATTTGTGTATATATTGTACACTGGAAGGCAAGGCTTCCTTCCTCTGGATTGGCACTCCTCCCATTCACCCTCAGGTGTTTTAATTAGCTGGGTTCCTGCATTTCAGATCACACATTGATAAGGCCCTATTAGAGGTAAGTCCTGTATAAATTTATAGAATGTGATAGTATTAGGGATGTTAGGGACCCATGTGATGAAGTCACCTGGCCGCGGTACATGGGCCCGCATATTTGCGCAAATGTGTGCTGAGAACTTCAATTATACTCCATGTTAATTGTGAGGGTTTATTTAAATTATTTTTATTATCAGTGTTCTTAGTGCTAAGAGTGTGCATCTGCATCTCTCTTCCCCCAGCATAGTATTAGAAGCCTCAGCATGATAGCACCTCTTGATATCTTTAGTAATAGGATGTGCAATCCAGGTTCCCCCCTTTTTCCACTATATTTGTGTATATATTGTACACTGGAAGGCAAGGCTTCCTTCCTCTGGATTGGCACTCCTCCCATTCACCCTCAGGTGTTTTAATTAGCTGGGTTCCTGCATTTCAGATCACACATTGATAAGGCCCTATTAGAGGTAAGTCCTGTATAAATTTATAGAATGTGATAGTATTAGGGATGTTAGGGACCAATGTGATGAAGTCACCTGGCCGCGGTACATAGGCCCGCATATTTGCGCAAATGTGTGCTAAGAACTTCAATTATACTCCATGTTAATTGTGAGGGTTTATTTAAATTATTTTTATTATCAGTGTTCTTAGTGCTAAGAGTGTGCATCTGCATCTCTCTTCCCCCAGCATAGTATTAGAAGCCTCAGCATGATAGCACCTCTTGATATCTTTAGTAATAGGATGTGCAATCCAGGTTCCCCCCTTTTTCCACTATATTTGTGTATATATTGTACACTGGAAGGCAAGGCTTCCTTCCTCTGGATTGGCACTCCTTCCATTCACCCTCAGGTGTTTTAATTAGCTGGGTTCCTGCATTTCAGATCACACATTGATAAGGCCCTATTAGAGGTAAGTCCTGTATAAATTTATAGAATGTGATAGTATTAGGGATGTTAGGGACCCATGTGATGAAGTCACCTGGCCGCGGTACATGGGCCCGCATATTTGCGCAAATGTGTGCTAAGAACTTCAATTATACTCCATGTTAATTGTGAGGGTTTATTTAAATTATTTTTATTATCAGTGTTCTTAGTGCTAAGAGTGTGCATCTGCATCTCTCTTCCCCCAGCATAGTATTAGAAGCCTCAGCATGATAGCACCTCTTGATATCTTTAGTAATAGGATGTGCAATCCAGGTTCCCCCCTTTTTCCACTATATTTGTGTATATATTGTACACTGGAAGGCAAGGCTTCCTTCCTCTGGATTGGCACTCCTCCCATTCACCCTCAGGTGTTTTAATTAGCTGGGTTCCTGCATTTCAGATCACACATTGATAAGGCCCTATTAGAGGTAAGTCCTGTATAAATTTATAGAATGTGATAGTATTAGGGATGTTAGGGACCCATGTGATGAAGTCACCTGGCCGCGGTACATGGGCCTGCATAACTGCTCGCCCTAGTCTGGGCCATCACAGAAAAATTCATACACTATCTCGCTGCGACACCATTTATCATCATGACAGACAACAACCCCTTGGCGCACCTGTCCACTGCCCGACTCGGCGCCCTTGAACAGCGATGGGTATCACGGCTCGCCAATTTCCAGTACAATGTGTCCTACAGGAGTGGGAAGTCCAATGGCAACGCCGACGCTCTGTCCCGGTTGCCCACCACCGATGTGGCGGAAGAAGGAAGGGATGTTGAGGAAGAAATAGAAGCCCCTGTCTTCAAGGCCTCGAAGAAAAGATGGACGGTCACCTCAGACCCATTAGCCGTCACGGACCAACAGCGATCGGAATATCCGAAGCCCCTGCTGTAGACTGGGAAGGGATCCAGCGACAGAATCCAGTGCTGAAGGAACTCGCAGCCCTCCTCCGATGTAACCACCAACTGACCCGGGCACAACGTGCCGAAGCAGATCCGGAGCTGGTAAAGCTACTGCGACATCGGAGACAATTTCACCTGAAACAGGGCATCTTAGTACGTACCAGTATTGACCCCGGTACTCACCAGACAGTGAACCAAGTAGTTGTTCCCAGGAAACAGGCAAATTTCCTACTTACCGCCTACCACGACAAGTCAGGGCATTTCGGTACACAAAAAACGGAAGCCATCTTGCGTACCCGATACTTCTGGATAGGTCTGCATGATGACGTAGAACGATGGTGTCGGGACTGTGTCCCCTGCAACCTGAAGAGACGCCCAGATGCACATCAGAAGGACCATTTGCACCCCATCAAGAGTCACCGTCCTCTGCAAATTGTCGCTCTCGACCACGTGAAACTAGAGCCCAGCACCAGTGGACACAACTATGCCTTAACCATGACCGACCACTATAGCAAGCTCTTAGTGGCGGTCCCTGCGAAAGACTTGACTGCGAAGACTACGGCTGAACTATTCCTGAAACACTTCGCCAGGCCCTACGGGTACCCCGAGTGCATACTAACTGACCAAGGGCCTGCCTTTGAGTCGCAGCTCTTCTACGAACTGTGCTCCTATTATGGCTGCCAGAAAGCAAGAACGACAGCGTACCACCCACAGGGGAATGGTTTGTGCGAGAGAGCTAACTAGACCCTCATTGGGATGCTCAGAAGCCTACCAGCTGAAGACCGCGCCCGTTGGCCGACCTTGCTGCCCGAACTCGTCTACCTCTACAATAATGCGGAACATTCCTCCACCGGTTTCACACCATACTATCTTATGTTCGGTCGACAAGGTAAACTGCCTCAAGACCTAGAGCTTGCCCCCGCGCTAACGTCTCCTGCCACTCCACAAACCGACTGAGGCCCTCATTCCGAGTTGTTCGCTCGCAAGCTGCTTTTAGCAGCTTTACACACGCTAAGCCGCCGCCTACTGGGAGTGAATCTTAGCTTCTTAAAATTGCGAACGAAAGATTCGCAATATAGCGAAAAGACATCTCTGTGCAGTTTTTGAGTAGCTCGAGACTTACTCGGCATCTGCGATCAGTTCAGTGCTTGTCGTTCCTGGTTTGACGTCATAAACACACCGAGCATTCGCCCAGACACTCCTCCGTTTCTCCAGCCACTCCCGCGTTTTTCCCAGAAACGGTAGCGTTTTTTCGCACATACCCATAAAACGACCAGTTTCCGCCCAGAAACACCCACTTCCTGTCAATCACATTACGATCACCAGAACGAAGAAAAAACCGTGAGTAAAATACCTAACTGCATAGCAAATTTACTTGGCGCAGTCGCACTGCGGACATTGCGCATGCGTAATAAGCGGAAAATCGCTGCAATGCGAAAAAATTTACAGAGCGAACAACTCGGAATGACCCCCTGGGTCCGCGAGCATCAGCGGAGAATTGAAGCGGCCAGAGAGCTGGTGGAGATGCGGATGGGAACCGTCCGACATCGCCAAGAGAAGAATTACAATGCAACCATCCATCCTACGCCTCTGTACGTGGGCGACCTTGTTTGGAGGAAACGGAATCACCGCACCAGTAAGTTGGACACTATGTGGGAAAACGCACCCTATGTCGTCGTCTGCGTCCCGGAGGGAGAACGGTTCACCTATGAGATCCGCCGAGGTCAAGATGGGCACGTCAGTGTTGTATCCAGAGAGCAACTCAAACCTTACACCTCCGAAGTACCACCAGAAACGGCAAACTCACCTGCGGCAGAGGGGCAGGGATCCCCGGGCGGCATACCCTTACTTGACCCCATGGAGCTCTTACTCTTTATGTGTGGTCCACCCGCATCGAGCTCTGCACCTCATGACACCCTAGACCCCGTGGTTAATGGGCCCTTAGAGGGTCAGAGTCGACCCAACCCAGTCACTACCCATAATGAGCACAGAGCCCCCACGGTTGAAATTAGAAGGTCGGGACGTAGCACAAAGGGCGTCCCGACCTCTAGTTACAGGGAATGAGCTAATATTTGATCTGTAAATACGTTTGTTCAGAAATGTATATGTATGTTGGTACCCAACTTGAGTATGTTCACCTGTTCACTACTGTTCGCAACTGAAAAAACTGTAGCGTTGCCTTTTTGCCACGTTGCCTAATGCGTGAGGACACGCAATCTTCCAGCGGGGGAATATGTGATATACAGCATCTGCCCCCACTCTGACCCCTGCTAACCGCAACGGCAGCCGCTGTCCCCACAGGGGTTAATAGACTGCCCGGTCGCTAGGCGACCACAGCGGGCCGGGCCGTGATCAGGAGGAGACTGGGGTGATTGGCCGCCCGCTGAGCGGGAGAAGAAAAGGAGGAGTCGGGTGGTGCGCGCCAAGAAGGAAAAAAAAGCGGAAGCCGCGAGAGAGGGACGGAGGGTCGGACCTGCGCCGCGGAGACAAGGGAGGACGCGACTGCACCCGTCAAGAGGGATACGGAGCCCAGCGCCGCTGACCGCCGCTACGCTGTGCGGGAGAGCCGCTGGCGGAGGACAGCCGCGGTGAAAGTGGGGAGCCGTCTGGAGGAGAGCGCGTCCTGCCGCTGCACTGCTAAGAGGACGTGTTGCGCTGATTGCCGAGAGGGGGAAGAGAGGGAGCCCCAGGACGGATGGACTGTGCCGACCAGAAGGGAGAAGAACCAAAGTACAGGTAGCCACCACGTGGCCAGCCCTTTTTACCCCCCTTCTCTTTCACTCCTGCTGAATAAGGGACACACTGCCTATACACACCCTTGCTACTGTATAATGGTCCGCAATAAAGCCCGAGCGGTGCACCCATGAATATTATATCCCCTCTGCAGCTGTGGAGACTGAAATAGACAGGACTCTGAGCCACCATAGTGCCCTGACCATTCTCACTTGGGGTCACCACCTCGCTCCCCGTCGTTATATGCGCAGTCACCCACGAAAGTTAGGAAAACCGCTAAACTGCAGCAATCACTTCTCTATACCTCCCTTGTGCATTGATCACTCGCCAGATGTTTTGTTCCGTGCTATTGACAAGGACACACACTGAACTTCCCCGGATTATATATATATATATATATATATATATATATAGATATTGGGCCAGAAACCCCTCTTTATTGAGTTCATAGTGCCACCTTGTGGCGTGTTCAGCGTACTGCCTAAGTATTCATGAAACCTGCTTTTCTAAATACCCTTTTGGAGATGTTAAAGTTCTGAAAAGCATTTGTGTCATTATCTTGCCATGTTTATATTACTTTTGTGAATAATATGTGTGAAAAGGTAATGATTCTAACCGAAATGTATTAGGTTTACTAACCCCAAACCCAGTTTCCCTGAACAGGGACTAGTCCCTTTTACAATAAATCTTTGTTACTGTATCCCACCGTAGCGGTCCTTTCACATTTGGGGGTGTTGTCCGTACTGGGGTATTTCCGTCCTTCTGCCCAGGTCCTATACAGGTGTCCTCCGCAGATTCCAACTGGCTCCGCACAAGCAGGAACTGGACGACCGGAAGAGCCGCAACGGGACGAACGCGAGACTTCAGGTACGCTTTTGCACACATTACACACTGTGGGGGCATTTACGTATCAGGCACTGTGGGGGCATATCTGCACTGTGGGGGCATTTATGTATCCCACTGTGGGGGCATATCTGCACTGTGGGGGTATTTATGTAGCTGGCACTGTGGGGGCATTTATGTATCTGGCACTGTGGGGGCGTTTATGTATCTGGCACTGTGGGGGCATATCTGACCTGTGGGGGTGTTTATGTATCTGGCACTGTGGGGGCATATCTGCACTGTGGGGGCGTTTATGTATCTGGCACTGTGGGGGCGTTTATGTATCTGGCACTGTGGGGGCATATCTGCACTGTGGGGGCATTTATGTATCTGGCACTGTGGGGGCATATCTGGCACTGTGAGGGCATTTATGTATCTGGCACTGTGGGGGCGTTTATGTATCTGGCACAGTGGGAGCATTTATGTATCTGGCACTGTGGCCATTTATGTATCTGGCACTGTGGGGGCATGTCATGTGTATCTGGCACTGCTGGGGTGCATGTCATGTGTATCTGGCACTGCTGGGGGGCATGTCATGTGTAGCTGGTATGGCTGGGGAACATATCATGTGGTGTTTCCACTAGGCGTCTGTGGCTAGGCAAAGTGTCTAACGTGCTCTGCCTGTCGCAGTTCTACCTGGTGCAATGTGTATTAGCTGCACTACTGTGTGGTGTAATGCGAATTGCCACTATTATGGGGCCACACCCCTCCTCCACGAATCAACGCCCCTACATTTTTGCGGCGCGCCTTTGGCACGCACTGTCCTTGCTTTGCCATGTAGGTAGGGGAGCACCAAGCATTACAGTATGTACATCATTTTGCCACCCTAACTTAAAAATGTGCCCTCCCTGGGATCAGCACCCTGCCCTAAAAAGTGAACACTATCATGTGTAGCTGGCACTGCTGCAGGGGCATGTCATGTGTAGCTGGCACTGCTGCGGGGCATGTCATGTGTAGCTGGCACTGCTGCGGGGCATGTCATGTGTAGCTGGCACTGCTGCGGGGCATGTCGTGTAGCTGGCACTGCTGCGGGGCATGTTGTGTGTACCTGGCACTGCTGCAGGGCATGTCCTGTGTAGCTGGCACTGCTGCGGGGCATGTCATGTGTAGCTGGCACTGCTGTGGGGCATGTCATGTGTAGCTGGCACTGCTGGGGGCATATCATGTCACTGCACATTATGTGTATCTGGCACTATACTGGAGACATTGTGTGTAAGGAACACTACTGTGGCTGTTATGTGTAAGGCTGCTAATTGTGTGCATAGAGGGAGTGTGAAAATATATTTATAGTTTGATTATATGAAGTTAGGCCATGCCCACTTTTCCAGGAGACCATTCCCACTTTTCTAGGGGGTGGGCGCTCCTACATTTTCTTGCTCATGGTGCTAGTAGGCCTGGAGCCGGCCCTGGGAAGGGGGTCGTTTGTATGGCCAGCAGATCAGCGCTTGTTGGGAATCTTTGGTTATTAACATTGCTCTTCAACCTTTGTCTGGAATCCTTTGCTAGTAACATTGCTCATTAACACTTGATGAGAATCCCTTGCTATTAACATTGTATTATTGTTATTATTTTCTTTAAAAATGTGTAGTACTGTATTAGAGCAATTGCTAATAAAAAATGTTTGTCTATGCAAAATAATCCATCCCTAATGATCCCCCAAAATGCTGTCCATTTTGAAAATAAAAGTGGTGCAAGATGGAATTGTCCTTGGGCTCTCCCACCCAGCCTTATGTTGTACAGATAGAGCCATCTTTATCTTGGCCTTTAATAGGATTATTTGAGCCAGGGGAGTCAGACTTAATCCCCTGCTGTAATGACATAATCCCCTGCTGTACTGTTCTCTCTTATTGTATTGCAGCTGAGAACAATAGATGAAAGGTTTATGCTAATAAACCATGGTGTGCCTTGGCGCAGCATAGAAGCCAAGATGATCGTTGCTCCATCTGTATATTAAAAAGGACATGCACAGTTTAATAAACCAAGCACTTAAGCTACAGGGGCTGCCTCTTTTGTGCATGAAGTGCTTGGTTTGTTTGGTCCCCCACAAAACCCACCTTTTTTGGAAGGACTACCCCTTACCATTGATGAGGAGGTTGATGTTGAGGGTGTTGATGGTAGAGATTGCATGTGCTGCTCAAATCTGCTTGTAGCTGATACTGAACTGCTTGTTATTATTTTACATATTATTATAATTTTGTCAAATTGATTTCATGAACTTCCTGCAAATGATGTAACAGGGAGGAGGTTCCTAGATAGTTAACATCACTACCTCTACTACTTTGACTTCACAAATGGAACAGATGTCTTCACAAATGTTGTCAGGATTTGGGTAAAAATTATTCCACACCCAAGAGGTGGCTTTATTGGTCTTATGCCCAGGCATGACAATGGCTTACTTTTTATCACCAGGAAGAACTGCCACTAGTGGCTGACTTACACAAACATCATCAACATCATCAACAACCTTATTAGCGTCAAATATCCCGCTCATCCTCTTGCACTTCTTCCGCATTTGCATCCTCAATTTCTATTATGTCACCATCTTTACTTGTATTGTTCATCCCCACATATGCAGAGGGTTTACAAATGGTGGAAGGAGACTTCTTTATGAGTGCCATGTCAAAAATGTCAGACTCACACATAGCTGTTGTTGACACTCCTAGGCTCTCCTCAGAGATTTGTGAACACACAGTTTGTTTTTCAGCCTTAGGGGTATATTCAATTAGGGTCGGATCCATTCCGACATGCATTTGTTGGAATGGATTCGACAAGGGCTATTCAAAGCCCATCTCAATTTGACTTTAAAAAAGTCAAATTGAGATGAGGGGGGAGAGGGGGAGAGCCGTGGGCAGATGGGGGACAGCAGTGCTGCAGGAGGATGTGGCACAGCTGCCAGACCTCACGGCAGCATCCACCCGGCTCAAACAAGCGGGACCTCATTTGCTGGAGCTGGGTGGACGCTGCCGTGTGCGGCGGCTATTACACATCCTCCTGCAGCGCTATGCTGTAGCGCTGCTGTCCCCTGTCTGCCCGTGGCTCTCCCCCCTCTCCTCCTCTCAGGTCCCACATCTCAGTTCGACTTTTTTTCAAGTTGAACTGAGATGGTCGGAAACGGGGCCAAAACCTGTCGAATATGGCCCCATTTCCCGCAGAAGTACGCAAATCGGCAGCTATACCGCTGATTCACGTACTATTCGATTAGTCGAATTCCCCGACTTGTCGAATAAAAATGCTGAATAGGTCGGAACTCCTTCTGTCCTGAAAAAGTCGAAAACGGCCTTCTTTTCGACAAGACGGAAGTTTCAACCTTAATGAATATACCCCTTAGTGTTCTTTTTTGGGCACTGATTTGTCAGTTTTAAAGGTAACACCTCTACCCCTTTTCTTTAACAATGTGAAATTTCAGGTGCCCTTTCGTAAACTTTCTGTCCCCTGGACCAACTTTAGTAGATGTTATAGATTTATATATATATATATAATTATTATTTTTTTGAAACACTGCAGTAAGTAACAGGCAGATAGCACCTACTGATTGTTATTTTTCAAGTACTGTGATGATTTTCCTAACACTTACACAGTCACAGTGCTGAAGCCCACAGACCTTCACTGGTGACACTGAGTCTGATGGTGACAGTATCCCAATGCCCTTAATACCAGTCACAGTAGCTGTTCAAAATTATTATTAACAGTCACAGTAGCCCTTAATCACAATGCTGCAGTCCACAGTCCTTCACTGATGACACTGAGTCTGAGGGTGACACAGTATCCCACTGCCCTTAATCACAGTCACATTACTGTAGCTATTCATAATTATCATTAACCCTTAATCACAGTAGCTCTTGTTTAAACATTTTTATTGAAAATTTTCAACATTAACAAATGAGAACAGCACAAGGTACCACCAAACAGAAAGTAGGGTACAGAAGTATTCACCATAACAAATAGAGAGTGAAACATAGGGGGTAATTCCAAGTTGATCGCAGCAGGAATTTTTTTAGCAGTTGGGCAAAACCATGTGCACTGCAGGGGAGGCAGATATAACATTTGCAGAGAGAGTTAGATTTGGGTGGGTTATTTTGTTTCTGTGCAGGGTAAATACTGGCTGCTTTATTTTTACACTGCAATTTGGATTGCAGATTGAACTCAACACACCCAAATCTAACTCTCTCTGCACATGTTATATCTGCCTACCCTGCAGTGCAGCATGGTTTTGCCCAACTGCTAACAAAGTTCCTGCTGCGATCAACTCAGAATTACCCCCATAGTACATGTTTTTAGACAACAATATCATAACTTAATAAAATGAGCAAAGCGATATATAAAGGGGGGGGGGGGGGGGGGGGGGGCAAACAGAGACAAGACAGGAGTGGGGAGGGAAAAAAAACACTAAGGAGAGATATGAAGTATAACCTCCAAATATACTATCAATGATCACATCAAGTGTATTAAGGGGGATGAGAAAATTATCAGGTAGAGGTTGAGGACAACGTAAGCATTAGAAGCTACATATATCAGGAAATCTTAAACTAAGAAAACCAATCCTGAGTATAGAGGAAAACATCTAGCTGAAGCTAACATAAATATCACAGTGCATAAACATTTCCATAGACAAAGACATAGATCTACCATGGACTGTTATGAAGATTTTAACGTGGCCATATATCTACCCCATTTTGCAGTGAATTTACTATATGATGAGGATGAATCAAGAGTTAGGGTACGTTTATCAAAGAGAAATAATTGAAATAATCTGTCATTTAATTCACACAAAGACGGGGCTGACCTGTCTGTCCAGTGGATCAATATAAGTTTCTTTGACAATGTTAAAATAATAGTAAGTAAGGGGATAACGGTACTTCTGTGGTGTGGGAACTTCCAGTTGGAAAAGTTCAGGCAAAGACATGCTAAGGGGTCGGGGGATACTGATATGGAGAGGAGCCTGTTAATGAAAACAATAACCTTGTGCCAAAATCTTAGAATCTTTGAACATGACCAAAAACAGTGAAAAAACTTTGCATTCATCATTTTGCATTTACAACAATCACCAGTCTCGGACAAAAGCATATGTTTTCTTTAAGCAGGGGCAATATAAAGTCTGTGCAACGACTTAAAATGAACCTCTTGGAGATATACCGAATGAAGAATCCGCATGGTAGAGGAATAATGGGAAAACAACATTTGGGAATCCATGACATCTGGGATATCAGAGTTCCAAGAAGGAGTTAATGTAGTGTGAGGGGAGCGCTCCTCTGACTGAAGCAATTTGGAGTATACATAGGATGTTTTATATGATCTGGAGTATAAAGACATAATAAGCGCAGTCAAATGATCTGGTACTAGAGGTGAGAATATAGTCGACTTGATAATATCGGTATAGTGGCGAGCTTGTAGGTACATAAAGAAATGGGACTTCAGGAGTTGATATCTGGAGAGCAAAACATCAAAGGCAAGAAAGAATCCCCCCGGGTCAAATCATTTAGTAGCCAGATCTAGACGTCAGTTCAAAAAGGAAGTGTTTTGAAGGGAAGGGAGGAATGCGGGGTTACCCCAAAGGGGGATGAATGGTGTTGTTGCAAAGTTTCTACCCAATGTCTTATTTATCTGTCGCCATGCATCATAAGTCCCCCTGAAGAGAATGTGGTTCAATATGTGAGGAGGGAGTCTATGTGTTAGAGTATGTAATAATGCACTCGGTGAGACGGGGGAGAAAACTGCTTCATCTAGCGATCGATCAGTGTAAACAGATTTATTAAGCAGCCAATCTAAAATATAACGAAAATGGATTGTCAGATGATATGAGCGGAAATCTGGTATGCCTAGGCCACCTTCAGTTTTGGGCTGCATCAGTTTGGTGAGCTTCATTCTAGGACGTTTACCACACCACAAGAATGAGGACATCATTTTATTCAGAGTAATTATATCTGTCTTAGGAAGAGGACAAGGTACCATTTGTAGACAATAAAATATTTTAGGAAAAATTATGCCTTTGAGGACAGCAGCCCTGCCAAGGAGTGAAATAGGGAGTTTTGTCCATGAGTCTAACTGAGATTTAATTTTGGTGAGTAGGGGCATAATATTGGATCTATAATTCTCATGGGGATTGCAGGTTATCCATATACCTAAATATTTAACTTTCGAAGTCTGGAGAGAGAATTGAGAGAAAGTAGGGTGCGATGATACTAAAGGTGATAGTGTGAAAATGGAGAGGATCTCAGATTTATTCATATTAATTTTATAACCTGACTTTGGGCCAAAGGATGATATTATGTCCATGATTGCGGGGATAGAGGAGAGGGGATTGGACACAAAGAGCAACATGTCATCGGCAAATAGGGCTAGTTTCAGTTCCGAATTTGCCATGTAGATGCCAGTAAATTCAGGAGCTGAGCGAAGGGCCAGTGTGAGTGGCTCAAGAGCAACGGCAAAGAGAAGGGGGCAACCCAGCCTTGTTCCTTTATACATTTGGAATGGCGAAGACAGAAAGCAATTACCGGCTATTTGAGAGGTGGGGTTAGAATAAAGGGTTTGGATAAACGAAATGTAAGACTGAGGAATTGCAAATTTAGACATTTTATGAAATAGATGTGACCACTGAACTAGGTCGAATGCCTTCTCAGCATCAATTGTCAGTATAACATGGGGGAGTCAGAGGTCTGGTTTGAGTACAAAGCCTGAGTGGCCGCTAAGACCTTTCTAACATTGCGAACTGAGTGTCTTCCTTTGATAAATCCAGTTTGGTCAATGTGGATAATATGAGGGAGAACTGGGTTTAATCGATCTGCTAATATTTTAGTTAAAGTTTTATAATCACAGTTCAACAATGATATGGGGCGATACGACCCCGGATTAGAAGGGTCACGACCAGGCTTGGGGAGCACCTTAATAATAGCGGAATTAAAGTATAAAGGTAAAGATTTATTTTTCAGGATATATTTAAAGATAGACTCGAGAACAGGAGCTACTTTATGTATTAAAAAATGATAGAAGTCCCCAGACAATCCGTCAGGACCAGGTGCCTTGGCAGGTTTAAGGGATTTGATTGCTTTTATTATTTCAGCTACAGATATAGGTGCGGAAAGGGAATCCGAAAACTCCGTCGGCAGCTGTGCATAAGGAAGCTGTGTCCAGGGCCGGTGCAAGGTCTCTATGCACCCTAGGCAAAGCTTCAACCCGGTGCCCCCTAACCTGCAACCCCCCTGCAGGAGGTCTATCAGGGCTATGAGGAGCAGCCGTGGGGGTGCCCCTTGGGAGCCATAGTTACATCCGCATCCTATGTGCCTTCACATGACTTGTTACTCATGTCGGCACAGAGGAAGCACTGAGACCCTATGTGGTACAGCCTGATAGTGGTAGCTGCACTTGATTAGACCCGCAGCAGCAGCCAGCGCAGTGTAAAAGGAGAAGGCCGCATACAGAGACATCCTTCAGTTTTTTGCTAGATGAATTCAGTGGCGCCCTCCAGGAGCTGGCGCCCCTAGGCAGCCGCCTAAAGCTGCCTAATAGTAGAGCCGGCCCTGGCTGTGTCCAGATATTGGCTACTCTATGTGGTGACAGCATAGGTGATGATAAAGAAGGTGGAGTGGGAGTATAAACAGGGGGAGAATAGATGTTAGCATAGAAATCTGACATCATTTTTGAAATTTGTGCAATAGAGGTGGTATAAGAACCATCTTCCAGTTTAAGGGGCCTAACTGACATGGGTGGCCTGGTGCCATTTAAGATGTTTGTAAGCAATTTACTCATTTTATTCCCGAATTTATGAAAGCGGTAATGAGAGGAGAATTGCAGTTTATCCGACATTTTCTGAAGCTGATCATCTAGAAGAGCTTTTGCATTCAAATATCTAGACCTATTGACTGTGGAAGGGGTTTGGGTATACGCTACATATGCTGATGTGAGGGATGATGGATTCCTGGAGTGTAACATAAGAGCGGGAGTGTTGTTTACGTAGGGTGGCTTCATAGGCCATAATGGAGCCTCTTAATACTGCCTTAGCCGCCATCCAGTATATTGAAGGATTCGTAGCTAGTGTTTCTTTATTGTTGGAATGGTATTCATCCCATGTGGTATCAAGATGTGTTTTAAATTCAGGAGAGCTAAGCAAGTGAGCAGGGAACCTCCAGGATCTGTAGGGAGATAGTTCTTTTTTGGTGCGAAAGGAAACAGTTATGAGTGCATGGTCTGAAAGAAGTATTGGATTAATATTAGCGGCTGTGACCAGGGGAAAGAGGGAACTAGATAGTAATATGAAATCGATCCGAGATAGGGTGTGATGTGCAGCAGAAAGACACGTATAATCTCTCTGCGTTGGATGTAGTGCTCTCCAGACATCAACTAATTGTAGTGATTTCAGTAAAGAGGGAATACCAAGAGTCGGACTCTTCATCCGTGCTTTACGGGCAGTAGACCTGTCTAATATAGGAGGAGAGGTCAAATTAAAGTCGCCACACGGAATTAGGGTATTAGTCATGAAGGGAAGCAATAATGACAAAATCTTCTGGAAAAACGGTTTAGAATAAGTATTGGGCGCATATAGAACACATAGTATAAATTGTAATAAATAAGGAGAAAGATACAATTAGATATCTGCCTACTGGATCAGGGATAGCTGTGACCGATTTAATGGGCAGGGATTTAGAAACTAAAATAACGATACCCCTAGATTTGGAGTTGTATGGGGCTGAGGCTAAAAGTTTCCATTTGAGCATTTGAAGTTTTAAAATCTCGGGTGGGAGAAGGTGGGTTTCTTGAAGGCATGCAATTTCTATATTTTGTTTTTGTAAATATAATAGAACCTTGCGGCGCTTAGCTGGAGAATGTATACCACCAACATTAAAGGAGACAACTGAAACTTCAGCCATTGCAGTCGATGAGAAGACTCCCTTCGCTACATAGCAGACGCGGTCGCAGCATACTCAATACATACAATCTAGAAGGGAGAAAACAAAAGGAAGAGCAGGGGGGGGGAAACAAATAACGAGACATGGGGAATACAGCAACAGATAATGGTAGTACGGTCAACGTACTGGCAGTCCTTAAGACCAATTTGACTGTCCGCAGATTTATCAAAAGCAGTATATTGTACTCAACCCAACAGTTAGGTTAAGAAAGTAACAATCAATAAACCGGAACATAACGGCCGCTACTGGGCCCTTTGAAGGTTAATAATAGCAACCAGCAACACAGCTTATAACAATGAACATTACGTCTAGGAATGTAAGAGTCACATCAGAGCATCTCGGAATAGAAAATAAAAATAAAATCAGAATAAAAAATAATGACAACATATATATGAATGTTACAGTTAGTTAAAGTCCACCTGTATGAAAAAGAATGGGTTAATAATGCAAGAAAGCAGCATAGATTGGGTATGGAGAGCATCCATAAGGTCAGACGTGGGCAGAGCAGGTGCAGAAATTGGTATCAAGGGAAACAGCGTGGATGAAGCATATTGCGGCACGGAGGTTGGGGGGGGGGGGGGTGGAGGATCCTCGAAAGTCAGCATGTTTATGTCTCAAGCTGGGTGTTCAGTAATATCAGCAGATGTGGTATCATGGGTATCGGACAGAAAAGCTTGTGCATCTTCCGGATTAGTGAAGTCATAGTGGGTATCGGCAACAAAGATTCTGAGTTTAGCCGGGTAAATTAGAGCAAACTTTTGGTTCTCGGCAACCAACCGGAAGCAAATAGGGGAGAATTATCTTCTCACACGGGATAGTTCGACGGAAAAATCCTGGAAAAGTCTCAATCTTTTACCCTCCCACATGATGTTCTGAATTTTACGGGAGGCTCTCCAGAAGGAGACCTTGTGGAGATAGTTTAGGCATTTAAACAGAGTGACCCTGGGGCAAGTATTAGAAGGTCTGGGAGGAGGGCCAACACGGTGCACCCGTTACACCACTAAATCCTTGCATTCATCTTCAATGCCCAGTAATTTGGGTAAGGAAACTGTAACAAATGACTGCAGTTCCGGGCCTTTTACGTTTTCGGGGAGCCCCACCACCCTAATATTGTTACGTCGCAATCGATTTTCGACGTCACCGAGCTTATTCCATAACTGATAATTTTCCTTTTGCAGTTTAACCACATCACACTGAACTAAATGCATGTCATGGCAGAGTGCACCAATTCTATTTTCTGAGTCAGAGACTCTTGTAGTAAGATGCAGCAACTGCTGTGATATATCTGACACTGCCTTCGTCAGTAAGGGGGACATAGTTGTTTTAATGGCCTCTACTATGCCGCCATAGGTGACCGGAGAGTCCGGATTGCGCCGTACCTGAGGGAGCTCTGAGTGTTCCTGAGGCACAGCAGCCTTCTTGTGAGCTGGCGTGGACGGAGCGCTGTCTGCGTCCGGTGCCATATTGGGGTCCGCGCGGTGTTTCTCCTGCCGGGGCTGCTGCAGCTTCTGAGCTGCACCCGGGGCAAGATATTTCTCTATAAAGGGGGAGCGGGGAGCTGTGTGGACTGGAGGCCGGTGGGTACGGCTGAAAACAGCCGTGAATTGACGGGTGAGCGGGTCCAGAAGCGGAGCAGCGTTTTCAAGCTGCACCCTGCATGCACCCGGAAGCGGAAGTCTCAATCCCAGTAGCTCTTAATTAACAGTCACAGTAGCCCACAGTGGCCCTTAATCAGTTTTGAAGCCCACAGTCCTTCACTGATGACACTGAGTCTGAGCCACTGGCGTTTCTATAATGGGTGCAGTGTGTGCGGAGCACACGGGCACCTGAGTCCCGAGGGGGCCCCCACCGCACACACTGCACGCATTTTTAAAATACTCACCCCTCCAAAGTCCAGTGACGGCATCCGCAGCGCTATTAGAACTCCGTGAAAATGGCTCAGCGGCCATGTTCATGGAGTTCTGCGCATGCGCAGTAGAGAAAGCTCAGGGAAAATATCCGCTGTGCTATTTTCCCAGAGATCTGTGCATGCGCAGTAGAGTCTGAGCATCCTCTAGAGCTCAGACTCTACAGCGCTCCGGGCAGAGAGGAGGGGGCCCGAACGGAAGAGGCTGAACACGGGCCTCATCCTGTCTTAAAACACCCCTGGTCTGAGGGTGACACAATATGCCACTGCCCTTACTCACAGTTACAGTAGCTCTTAAGTAACAGTCACAGTAGCCCTTAATCACTCTGCAGCCCGTCCCACACCCTCTCCCTCCAATGTTCTGTGTGAAATGGAGCAAAACCATCAGGGAGGGTCTTTTATCGAATCCAAAACATGCGAGATCCGAGGCTGGAGGATGACGTTTTTGCCTCATTTTCAGATACGAGCCTGGAATGAAATACCAAGTCCAGGCTTGGAACTATTCAGATAATAGAAGTTTTGGTGGTTTTGATTTCCAAGAAAACTGAACCGCACATCACTACTAAGAACCATGCATGATGGGAGGGTCCAGCAGCATGGTGTCCATCTTGCTGCAGTACTGGGGGTGCACGCCCCTTCAGTGCACTGGTTAGACTGACTTCACCTTATTGGTGTCATCATTACCTCTCAACGGGGCAGGCCTGAATAGTGCAATGGATGGGTGTTGAATACTGTACCTGCTGGATTTGGATTTAAGGTATCATTTAACATTTGCATTTTAAGCTAGCCCATCCATAGGGAATTTTTTTGCTGAGATTAGATTGTTCTGGTACAAAAAGGAAGGTCAGTAAGACTCAACCTCACTCTGCCTTGGAAAAGACCATTAAAGGATCGAAATACAGTATGATGGAAAGGAGGTGTAATCACCCAGTCAGCCAGGACATTTCCATCTTTTGTCTCTGGTGCAACTGGTTTTGGCACAAGGGATTTTATCCTCTTCCTCTGGTATGAGACCATGGCACTTAGTTAATGATGACTAATATGTTACCTACTTATGTGTACATTAAAAATTGGGATTTAGAGGGCTCTATGCTTCCCTGTACAGGCCCTGTCCTTCAAGAGCATGATGTCATGCAGAGGGGGTAGGTTTGCCAAGCACCAGGAGCAAATGAACACATAGTGACATTGGCGTGTACTGCAGCAGTGATACTGGAATAGCACTTTGCTAGTCAGAAGCACGGGCTGTGGAACAGTGATGGTGACACCCACAGAGCCCTGCTCCATCTGTGACACCATGGTGGCATTGATGGAACAATACTCATACTTCCCAATTTTGCAGATGTCTGATGCCGGACCCGAGAGGAGGCAGAGACTTGGAAAAAAGGGGTCTAGGGAAAAGGGGGCATGGCCTCGTGGAATCCCCAATCGCATCACTGTGGGGGGGGTGCATCACTCTCTGAGATGCTGGGCTGCCCCAAGGCTCCACCAGGCATTGTGATATGCACTGCAGTGCCGTAACTAAACATTTTAGCGCTGTGTGCAAGATAGGGCATCGGCGCCCCCCTCTATGTAAAAAAGGGGCAGTGCGCGCCGCAGGCACGTGCAAAAAAATAAGAATTTACTCACCGGTAATTCTATTTCTCGTAGTCCGTAGTGGATGCTGGGTACTCCGTAAGGACCATGGGGTATAGACGGGCTCCGCAGGAGACTGGGCACTCTAAAAGAAAGATTAGGTACTATCTGGTGTGCACTGGCTCCTCCCTCTATGCCCCTCCTCCAGACCTCAGTTAGGGAAACTGTGCCCGGAAGAGCTGACATTACTAGGAAAGGATTTGGAATCCAGGGTAAGACTCATACCAGCCACACCAATCACACCGTACAACTTGTGATAACTATATCCAGTTAACAGTATGAACAATAACTGAGCCTCATTCAAAGATGGCTCATAACAATAACCCTTTAGTTAAGCAATAACTATATACATGTATTACAGAAAGTCCGCACTTGGGACGGGCTCCCAGCATCCACTACGGACTACGAGAAATAGAATTACCGGTGAGTAAATTCTTATTTTCTCTGACGTCCTAGTGGATGCTGGGTACTCCGTAAGGACCATGGGGATTATACCAAAGCTCCCAAATGGGCGGGAGAGTGCGGATGACTCTGCAGCACCGAATGAGCAAACTCAAGGTCCTCCTCAGCCAGGGTATCAAACTTGTAGAATTTTGCCAAAGTGTTTGAACCCGACCAAGTAGCAGCTCGGCAAAGTTGTAAAGCCGAGACCCCTCGGGCAGCCGCCCAAGAAGAGCCCACCTTCCTCGTGGAATGGGCTTACACTGATTTAGGATGCGGCAGTCCAGCCGCAGAATGTGCAAGTTGAATCGTGCTACAGATCCAACGAGCAATAGTCTGCTTTGAAGCAGGAGCACCCAGTTTGTTGGGTGCATACAGGATAAATAGCGAGTCAGTTTTTCTGACTCCAGCCGTCCTGGAAACATAGATTTTCAGGGCCCGGACTACATCCAGCAACTTGGAATGCTCCAAGTCCCGAGTAGCCGCAGGCACCACAATAGGTTGGTTCAAATGAAACGCTGATACCACCTTAGGAAGGAATTGAGGACGATTCCTCAATCCTGCCCTATCCATATGGAAAATCAGATATAGGCTTTTACACGACAAAGCCGCCAATTCTGACACCCGCCTGGCCGAAGCCAAGGCCAACAGCATGACCACCTTCCACGTGAGATTTTTAACTCCACGGTCTTAAGTGGCTCAAACCAATGTGATTTTAGGAAATCCAACACAACGTTGAGATCCCAAGGTGCCACTGGTGGCACAAAAGGGGGCTGAATACGCAGCACTCCCTTAACAAACGTCTGAACTTCAGGCAGTGAAGCCAGTTCTCTTTGAAAGAAAATAGACAAGGCCGAATTCTGGACGTTTATGGATCCCAATTTTAGGCCCATAGTCACTCCTGACTGTAGGAAGTGCAGAAAACGACCCAGCTGAAATTCCACTGTTGGGACCTTCCTGGCCTCACACCAAGCAACATATTTTCGCCATATGCGGTGATAATGTTTTGCTGTCACATCCATCCTAGCTTCTATCAGAGTAGGAATGACTTCATCTGGAATGCCTTTTTCCATTAGGATCTGGCGTTCAACCGCCATGCCGTCAAACGCAGCCATGGTAAGTCTTGGAACAGACAGGGCCCCTGCAGCAGCAGGTCCTGTCGGAGCGGCAGAGGCCATGGGTCCTCTGAGATAATTTCTTGTAGTTCTGGGTACCAAGTTCTTCTTGGCCAATCCGGAGCAAAGAATATTGTTCTCCCTCCTCCTTTTATTACAATTTTCAGCCCTTGGGTATGAGAGGAAGAGGAGGGAATACCTAGACCGACTGGAACACCCACGGTGTTACTAGTGCGACCACAGCTATCGCCTGAGGGTCCCTTGACCTGGCGTAAAACCTTTTTTAGCTTTTTATTGAGGTGAGACGCCATCAAGTCCACCTGAGGCAGTTCCCATCAATTTGCAAACTGCGTGAAGACTTCCTGATGAAGTCCCCACTCTCCCGGGTGGAGGTCGCTCCCGGAATGAACACTGCTGACAGTGCGCTTACTTGATTCTCCGCCCAGCGAAGAATTCTGGTGGCATCTACCCTCGCCACCCTGCTCCTTGTGCCACCTTGGCGGTTTACATGAGCCCCTGCGGTCTTACTGGATCAGAACCGGTTGGTCGCGAAGTAGGATCTCCGCTTGACTTAGGGCATTGTATATGGCCCAATAGTTCCAGGATATTGATGTGAAGGCAAGTCTGTTGACTTGACCACAAACCTTGGAAATTTCTTCCCTGTGTAACTGCCCCCCACCCTCTGAGGCTTGCATCCGTGGTAACCAGGACCCAGTCCTGAATGCCGAATCTGCGGCCCTCGAGAAGGTGAACACTCCGCAGCCACCACAGGAGAGACACCCTGGCCCTAGGGGATAGGGTGATTAACCGATGCATCTGAAGATGTGATCTGGACCACTTGTCTAGTAAGTCCCATTGGAAGGTCCTCGCATGGAACCTGCCGAAGGGGATGGCCTCGTATGATACCACTATCCTTCCCAGGACTCGAGTGCAGATGCACTGACACCTGTTTTGGTTTTCAATAGATTCCTGACCAGTGTCATGAGCTCCTGAGCTCTCTCTATCGGGAGATAAACCCTTTTCTGGTCTGTGTCTAGGATCATGCCTAGGCGAGGCAGATGAGCTGTAGGAACCAACTGTGACTTCGGAATATATAGAATCCAGTCGTGTTGCCATTTCACTTCCAGAGAAAGTGATACGCTGTCCAGCAACTGCTCTCTTGATCTCGTTTTTATGAGGAGATCATCCAAGTATGTGATAATAGTGACACCTTGCTTCCGCAGGAGCACCATCATATCCGCCAATACCTTGGTGAAATTGGTAATGACAATCCCGTACCGCAATTCTGAGGTACGCCTGATGAGGTGGATAAATGGGGACCTGAAGGTATGCATCCCTTATGTCCCGATTCACGATAAAGTCTCCCCCTTTTCAGGCTTGCAATGACCGCTCTTAGCGATTCCATCTTGAACTTGAACCTTTTCAGGTATATGTTCAGGGATTTTAATTAAGCATGGGTCTAACCGAACCGTCTGGTTTCAAGATTACAACATGGTCGAAGAATAACACCCTCTTGTTTAAGGAGGGGACCCTTAACCACCACCTGTTAAAGATACAATTTGTGAATTGCAGTTAACACTGGCTCCCTCTCTTGGGGGGAAGCCCGCCGGGCCATCGGTGAGGATGCATCCTCTCACAGTCCAGCCTGTAATCCTGTGACACAATTTCTATTGCCCAGTGATCTAACAGGGAGTGAACCCACTTGTGGCTGAACTTACGAAGGCGTGTCCCCACCGGGCCTAGCTCCGCCTGTGGAGCCCCAGCGACATGCGGTGGATTTTTGCAGAGGCCGGGGAGGACTTCTGTTCCTGGGGACTAGCTGTGTTGTACAGCTTCTTTTCCTCTGCCCCCGGCTCTGACAATAACGAATGCACCTCAGACTTTCTTGTTTCTTTATTCGAAAGCTGCATTTAATGTCGTGCTTTCCTAGGCTGTGTAGGAATATAGGGCAAACTAGCAGAATTACCCACTATAGCTGTGGAGACCAGGCCCGAGAACCTTTCTCCACTCAATCCTCAGCCTTCCATATGCCTCTTAAGTCGGCATCATCTGTCCAATGTATATTCTACAGGACACGTCAAGCAGAAATCGACATAGCTTTGACTCTAGGACCCAGTATACTCATGTCCCTTTGGGCATGCTTTATAATTATATATCTATCACTTAAGACAGCATCTTAATATATTTATATGCATACTAGGGTCTCAATCTCTGCTGATAAGGTACCTGTCCACGCTGCCACAGCGCTATAAACCCATGCCGACACAATCGCCGGTCTGGGTAGTCTAATATAATGTGCACACTATCTGCAGGATCCCTGAGAGTAGCTAGTGCAAACAGGACACCCAAGGGGAAGATTCTCAACACATCCTGGCCCTAGTGGGAAAAGGATACAACCTGAGAATTCTCTTGTGGGAAGCTGCCGTCTCTTGTCTGGAGATTCCCGCTCTTTTTCCTCATGAGAGGAGGGAAATTTACCTCAGCATTCTTCCCCCTAACATGTGTATTCTCGTGTCAGGGACAGATGAGTCATCAGTGATATGCAAATCATCTTTTATTCCAATAATCATATATTGAATATTTTTTTAGCCCTCTTGGCTGTAACTTTGCATTATCATAGTCAACAGTGGAGTTAAACTCCGTGTCGATACCAGTGTTTGTCAATTTGGATAGTGAGCATAGAGAGACTCTGAAGGTCTCTGTGACATAGGGACAGACCAGGGTAGATTTCCTTTCTGTTCCCTAACCTTTTGTGCAATAAGTTTACCTCAGCACTTACACATATCCAAACAGGTGTCGGCGTTGTCGACGGAGACACCCTCCCACACACATATCCGCTCTATCACCTCCTTAGAGGAGCCTTTTACCTCAGACATGTCGACACACGCGTACCGACACACCACACACACAGGGGATGCTCTATTTGAAGACAGTTCCCCCACAAGGCCCTTTGGAGAGACAGAGAGAGAGTATGCCAGCACACACCCCAGCGCTATATAACCCAGGGATTACACTCTAACTCAGTGTTTACCCAGTAGCTGCTGTATATACAATTTTTGCGCCTAAATTTATGTGCCCCCCCTCTCTTTCCACCCTTTGTGTACCAGGATACTGCAGGGGAGAGCCTGGGGAGCTTCCTTCCAGCGGAGCTGTGAAGAAAAAATGGCGCCGGTGTGCTGAGGAAGAAGGCCCGGCCCCCTCAGCGGCGGGCTTCTGTCCTTTTATGTAGTTTAATGGCGGGGGTTTTTACACATATACAGTGCTAGACTGTATTATGTGTATTTTTATTGCCAAAAGGTAATCTAATTGCTGCCCAGGGCGCCCCCCCCCCCAGCGCCCTGCACCCACCAGTGACCGGAGCGTGTGGTGTGCTGTGGGAGCAATGGTGCACAGCTGCAGTGCTGTGCGCTACCTTATTGAAGACCGGAGTCTTCAGCCGCCGATTTCTCCTGGTTCTTCCGTCTTCTGGCTCTGCAAGGGGGACGGCGGCGCGGTTCCGGGACCGGACGACCGAGGCTGGGCCTGTGTTCGATCCCTCTGGAGCTAATGGTGTCCAGTAGCCTTAGAAGCCCAAGCTAGCTGCAAGCAGGTAGGTTCGCTTCTCTCCCCTCAGTCCCACGAAGCAGTGAGTCTGTTGCCAGCAGATCTCACTGAAAATAAAAAACCTAACAAATACTTTCTTTCTAGGAAGCTCAGGAGAGCCCCTAGTGTGCATCCAGCTCTGGCCGGGCACAGATACTAACTGAGGTCTGGAGGAGGGGCATAGAGGGAGGAGCCAGTGCACACCAGATAGTACCTAATCTTTCTTTTAGAGTGCCCAGTCTCCTGCGGAGCCCGTCTATACCCCATGGTCCTTACAGAGTAGCCAGCATCCACTAGGACGTCAGAGAAATATAGGGGTGTGGCTTCATGGGGAATGGGTGTGGCAACAAAATAATACCAATTCACATTACATATTATAGTAGTCTCCATTATTCAAATGATGCTGCACAGTAGCACCACTGCACCAAGTACAGCCCCTCTTACACATTGCGGTGGACAGATTCCCCTTTTTACACATTATGGCAGACAGTGTCCCCCTTTTACACATTATGGCAGCCAGTCCCCCTTTTACACATTACGGCAGACAGCATCCCCCTTTTACACATTACAGCAGACAGTGTCCTGTTTTTATACATTACGGCAGACAGCGTCCACTTTTTACACATTACAGCAGACAGCGTCCACGTTTTACACATTACGGCAGACTGCGTCCCCCTTTTTACACATTACGGCAGACAGCGTCCCCTTTTTACACATTACGGCAGACAGCATCCCCTTTTTACACATTACGGCAGACAGCGTCCCCTTTTTACACATTACGGCAGACTGCGTCACCCTTTTTACACATTATGGCAGATAGTCCCCCTTTTTACACATTACGGCAAACAGCGTCCCCTTTTTACACATTACGGCAGACAGCATCCCCCTTTTTACACATTACGGCAGACAGCGTCCCCTTTTTACACATTACGGCAGACAGCAGCCTCTTTTTAAACATTACGGCAGACAGCGTCCCCTTTTTACACATTACGGCAGACAGCGTCCTGTTTTTATACATTACGGCAGACAGCGTCCACTTTTTACACATTACGTCAGACAGCATCCACTTGTTACACATTACGGCAGACTGCATCCCCCTTTTTACACATTACGGCAGACAGCATCCCCTTTTTACACATTATGGCAGACTGCGTCTCCCTTTTTACACATAACGGCAGAGAGTCCCTCTTTTTACACATTACGGCAGACAGCATCCCCTTTTTACACATTATGGCAGACTGCGTCTCCCTTTTTACACATAACGGCAGATAGTCCCCCTTTTTACACATTACGGCAGCCAGTTCCACTTTTTACACATTACAGCAGACAGCGTCCCCCTTTTTACACATTACGGCACACAGCGTCCCCTTTTTACATATTACGGCAGACAGTGTCCCCTTTTTTACACATTACGGCAGACTGCGTCCTCTTTTTTACACATTACAGCAGACAGAATCCCCCTTTTACTTATTAGGTAGAAAGACTGATTGATTGATTGATTGATAGATAGATAGATAGATAGATAGATGATACTTACCATCTCCCAGGCAGTCAGGCTCCTCGGTGCTGGCAGCTCCGGGTGGCAGGGAAGAAGGAGAAGGAGGGAGGGGGAGGAGGGAGCCGCAGCAGCGCACTGTAATTACCAGCGGCGCCGCATGCAGCTGTAACTCTCCTTCAGCATTGGCTGGCTGCCGCCGCTGTGAATGCTGGGATGAGGGAAGCGTATCCCAGCATTCACAGCAGCACCCGGACAACCAATGCGGAAAGAGAGGGACTGCTGCAGCGCCGCCGCTAACAATTACATAGTGCTGCTGCGGCTCCCTCCTCCTCCTTCTCCGCTGCTCCCTCTCCTCCTCCGGCACAGGCGGCTTGTAATGCGTCAAATAGACTCATTACAAGCCGTTGGCCGTTGCGCCCTCAGTGCGACTGTGCTGTGTGCCAGGCACACCTGGCACACACATAGTTACGGCACTGACGCATAGCATATATTCTTCTCATTTCCTGCTGCTCTGCCATGCAGAGCAGTGACAGCCAGCATCCCATCCACCGGGAATACATATGTATTCCCTGCAGAGCTGTTAGTTACTGCCCAAGAGATTGGCTGCTCCATATCCTTTTTTGTAGGGTCAGATAGTAGGGAAACGTTCCACACATTTAAGGCGGGTGGTCTTCTGTATGCCGACTGACGGGATCCCGGCACACAGTATACCGGCGCCGGGATCCCGACAGCCGGCATACTGACACTTATTCTCCCTCGAGGGAGAATAAAATAGTGTGGCGTGCTTAGCACGCCACCGTGCCCATAGCGTGGCGAGCGCAGCGAGCCAGCAAGAGGCTCATTTGCGCTCGCCACACTGTCGGTAAGCCGGTGGTCGGGCTCCCGGCGCCGGTATACTGGTCGCCGGGAGCCCGACCGCCGGCATATAGTAGTGAACCCATTTCAGGCTACACTCATTCTTGCCATATTCCCATTTATCATTAACGAGAGTTGCATCCTGTGGCAACAGTGGTGTAAATTAGAGATGAGCGGGTTCGGTTTCTCTGAATCCGAACCCGCACGAACTTCATGTTTTTTTTCACGGGTCCGAGCGACTCGGATCTTCCCGCCTTGCTCGGTTAACCCGAGCGCGCCCGAACGTCATCATGACGCTGTCGGATTCTCGCGAGACTCGGATTCTATATAAGGAGCCGCGCGTCGCCGCCATTTTCACACGTGCATTGAGATTGATAGGGAGAGGACGTGGCTGGCGTCCTCTCCATTTAGATTAGAAGAGAGAGAGAGAGAGATTGACCTGATTTACTGGAGCTTAGGAGTACTGTAGAACTGTAGAGAGTGCAGAGTTTACTAGTGACTGACCACAGTGACCACCAGACAGTGCAGTTTTATTTAATATATCCGTTCTCTGCCTGAAAAAAACGATACACAGTGACTCAGTCACATACCATATCTGTGTGCACTGCTCAGCCCAGTGTGCTGCATCATCTATGTATATATCTGACTGTGCTCAGCTCACACATCTTATAATTGTGGGGGAGACTGGGGAGCACTGCAGTGCCAGTTATAGGTTATAGCAGGAGCCAGGAGTACATATTATTATTAAAATTAAACAGTGCACACTTTTGCTGCAGGAGTGCCACTGCCAGTGTGACTGACCAGTGACCTGACCACACTGACCACCAGTATAGTTAGTAGTATAGTATACTATATTGTGATTGCCTGAAAAAGTTAAACACTCGTATCTGACTGTGCTCAGCTCACACATCTTATAATTGTGGTGGAGACTGGGGAGCACTGCAGTGCCAGTTATAGGTTATAGCAGGAGCCAGGAGTACATATTATTATTAAAATTAAACAGTGCACACTTTTGCTGCAGGAGTGCCACTGCCAGTGTGACTGACCAGTGACCTGACCACACTGACCACCAGTATAGTTAGTAGTATAGTATACTATATTGTGATTGCCTGAAAAAGTTAAACACTCGTCGTGTGACTTCACTTGTGTGGTGTTTTTTTTTTTATTCTATAAAAAACTCATTCTGCTGACAGACAGTGTCCAGCAGGTCCGTCATTATATAATATATACCTGTCCGGCTGCAGTAGTGATATATATATATTTTTATATCATTATTTATCATCCAGTCGCAGCAGACACAGTACGGTAGTTCACGGCTGTAGCTACCTCTGTGTCGGCACTCGGCAGTCCGTCCATAATTGTATACCACCTACCCGTGGTTTTTTTTTCTTTCTTCTTTATACATACATACTACTACTACATCTCTTTATCAACCAGTCTATATTAGCAGCAGACACAGTACAGTACGGTAGTCCACGGCTGTAGCTACCTCTGTGTCGGCACTCGGCAGTCCATCCATAATTGTATACCACCTACCCGTGGTTTTTTTTTCTTTCTTCTTTATACATACATACTACTACTACTACATCTCTTTATCAACCAGTCTATATTAGCAGCAGACACAGTACAGTACGGTAGTCCACGGCTGTAGCTACCTCTGTGTCGGCACTGGGCAGTCCGTCCATAATTGTATACCACCTACCCGTGGTTTTTTTTTCTTTCTTCTTTATACATACATACTACTACTACATCTCTTTATCAACCAGTCTATATTAGCAGCAGACACAGTACAGTACGGTAGTCCACGGCTGTAGCTACCTCTGTGTCGGCACTGGGCAGTCCGTCAATAATTGTATACCACCTACCCGTGGTTTTTTTTTCTTTCTTCTTTATACATACATACTACTACTACTACATCTCTTTATCAACCAGTCTATATTAGCAGCAGACACAGTACAGTACGGTAGTCCACGGCTGTAGCTACCTCTGTGTCGGCACTGGGCAGTCCGTCCATAATTGTATACCACCTACCCATGGTTTTTTTTTCTTTCTTCTTTATACATACATACTACTACTATATCTCTTTATCAACCAGTCTATATTAGCAGCAGACACAGTACAGTACGGTAGTCCACGGCTGTAGCTACCTCTGTGTCGGCACTGGGCAGTCCGTCCATAATTGTATACCACCTACCCGTGGTTTTTTTTTCTTTCTTCTTTATACATACATACTACTACTACATCTCTTTATCAACCAGTCTATATTAGCAGCAGACACAGTACAGTACGGTAGTCCACGGCTGTAGCTACCTCTGTGTCGGCACTCGGCAGTCCGTCCATAATTGTATACCACCTACCCGTGGTTTTTTTTCTTTCTTCTTTATACATACATACTACTACTACATCTCTTTATCAACCAGTCTATATTAGCAGCAGACACAGTACAGTACGGTAGTCCACGGCTGTAGCTACCTCTGTGTCAGCACTGGGCAGTCCGTCCATAATTGTATACCACCTACCCGTGGTTTTTTTTTCTTTCTTCTTTATACATACATACTACTACTACATCTCTTTATCAACCAGTCTATATTAGCAGCAGACACAGTACAGTACGGTAGTCCACGGCTGTAGCTACCTCTGTGTCGGCACTGGGCAGTCCGTCCATAATTGTATACCACCTACCCGTGGTTTTTTTTTCTTTCTTCTTTATACATACATACTATTACTACATCTCTTTATCAACCAGTCTATATTAGCAGCAGACACAGTACAGTACGGTAGTCCACGGCTGTAGCTACCTCTGTGTCGGCACTCGGCAGTCCATCCATAATTGTATACTAGTATCCATCCATCTCCATTGTTTACCTGAGGTGCCTTTTAGTTGTGCCTATTAAAATATGGAGAACAAAAATGTTGAGGTTCCAAAATTAGGGAAAGATCAAGATCCACTTCCACCTCGTGCTGAAGCTGCTGCCACTAGTCATGGCCGAGACGATGAAATGCCAGCAACGTCGTCTGCCAAGGCCGATGCCCAATGTCATAGTACAGAGCATGTCAAATCCAAAACACCAAATATCAGTAAAAAAAAGGACTCCAAAACCTAAAATAAAATTGTCGGAGGAGAAGCGTAAACTTGCCAATATGCCATTTACCACACGGAGTGGCAAGGAACGGCTGAGGCCCTGGCCTATGTTCATGGCTAGTGGTTCAGCTTCACATGAGGATGGAGGCACTCAGCCTCTCGCTAGAAAAATGAAAAGACTCAAGCTGGCAAAAGCAGTAGCACCGCAAAGAACTGTGCGTTCTTCGAAATCCCAAATCCACAAGGAGAGTCCAATTGTGTCGGTTGCGATGCCTGACCTTCCCAACACTGGACGTGAAGAGCATGCGCCTTCCACCATTTGCACGCCCCCTGCAAGTGCTGGAAGGAGCACCTGCAGTCCAGTTCCTGATAGTCAGATTGAAGATGTCAGTGTTGAAGTACACCAGGATGAGGAGGATATGGGTGTTGCTGGCGCTGGGGAGGAAATTGACCAGGAGGATTCTGATGGTGAGGTGGTTTATTTAAGTCAGGCACCCGAGGAGACACCTGTTGTCCGTGGGAGGAATAGGGCCGTTGACATGCCTGGTGAAAATACCAAAAAAATCAGCTCTTCGGTGTGGAAGTATTTCACCAGAAATGCGGACAACAGGTGTCAAGCCGTGTGTTTCCTTTGTCAAGCTGTAATAAGTAGGGGTAAGGACGTTAACCACCTCGGAACATCCTCCCTTATACGTCACCTGCAGCGCATTCATAATAAGTCAGTGACAAGTTCAAAAACTTGGGCCGACAGCGGAAGCAGTCCACTGACCAGTAAATCCCTTCCTCTTGTAACCAAGCTCACGCAAACCACCCCACCACCAACTCCCTCAGTGTCAATTTCCTCCTTCCCCAGGAATTCCAATAGTCCTGCAGGCCATGTCACTGGCAATTCTGACGAGTCCTCTCCTGCCTGGGATTCCTCCGATGCATCCTTGCGTGTAACGCCTACTGCTGCTGGCTCTGCTGTTGTTGCTGCTGGGAGTCGATGGTCATCCCAGAGGGGAAGTCGTAAGCCCACTTGTACTACTTCCAGTAAGCAATTGACTGTCCAACAGTCCTTTGCGAGGAAGATGAAATATCACAGCAGTCATCCTGTTGCAAAGCGGATAACTGAGTCCTTGACAACTATGTTGGTGTTAGACGTGCGTCCGGTATCTGCCGTTAGTTCACAGGGAACTAGACAATTTATTGAGGCAGTGTGCCCCCGTTACCAAATACCATCTAGGTTCCACTTCTGTAGGCAGGCGATACCGAGAATGTACACGGACGTCAGAAAAAGACTCACCAGTGTCCTAAAAAATGCAGTTGTACCCAATGTCCACTTAACCACGGACATGTGGACAAGTGGAGCAGGGCAGGGTCAGGACTATATGACTGTGACAGCCCACTGGGTAGATGTATGGACTCCCGCCGCAAGAACAGCAGCGGCGGCACCAGTAGCAGCATCTCGCAAACGCCAACTCTTTCCTAGGCAGGCTACACTTTGTATCACCGCTTTCCAGAATACGCACACAGCTGAAATCCTCTTACGGCAACTGAGGAAGATCATCGCAGAATGGCTTACCCCATTTGGACTCTCCTGTGGATTTGTGGCATCGGACAATGCCAGCAATATTGTGTGTGCATTAAATATGGGCAAATTCCAGCACGTCCCATGTTTTGCACATACCTTGAATTTGGTGGTGCAGAATTTTTTAAAAAACGACAGGGGCGTGCAAGAGATGCTGTCGGTGGCCAGAAGAATTGCGGGACACTTTCGGCGTACAGGCACCACGTACAGAAGACTGGAGCACCACCAAAAACTACTGAACCTGCCCTGCCATCATCTGAAGCAAGAAGTGGTAACGAGGTGGAATTCAACCCTATATATGCTTCAGAGGTTGGAGGAGCAGCAAAAGGCCATTCAAGCCTATACAATTGAGCACGATATAGGAGGTGGAATGCACCTGTCTCAAGTGCAGTGGAGAATGATTTCAACGTTGTGCAAGGTTCTGATGCCCTTTGAACTTGCCACACGTGAAGTCAGTTCAGACACTGCCAGCCTGAGTCAGGTCATTCCCCTCATCAGGCTTTTGCAGAAGAAGCTGGAGGCATTGAAGAAGGAGCTAAAAGGGAGCGATTCCGCTAGGCATGTGGGACTTGTGGATGCAGCCCTTAATTCGCTTAACAAGGATTCACGGGTGGTCAATCTGTTGAAATCAGAGCACTACATTTTGGCCACCGTGCTCGATCCTAGATTTAAAACCTACCTTGGATCTCTCTTTCCGGCAGACACAAGTCTGCTGGGGTGCAAAGACCTGCTGGTGACAAAATTGTCAAGTCAAGCGGAACGCGACCTGTCAACATCTCCTCCTTCACATTCTCCCGCAACTGGGGGTGCGAGGAAAAGGCTCAGAATTCCGAGCCCACCCGCTGGCGGTGATGCAGGGCAGTCTGGAGCGACTGCTGATGCTGACATCTGGTCCGGACTGAAGGACCTGACAACGATTACGGACATGTCGTCTACTGTCACTGCATATGATTCTCTCAACATTGAAAGAATGGTGGAGGATTATATGAGTGACCGCATCCAAGTAGGCACGTCACACAGTCCGTACTTATACTGGCAGGAAAAAGAGGCAATTTGGAGGCCCTTGCACAAACTGGCTTTATTCTACCTAAGTTGCCCTCCCACAAGTGTGTACTCCGAAAGAGTGTTTAGTGCCGCCGCTCACCTTGTCAGCAATCGGCGTACGAGGTTACATCCAGAAAATGTGGAGAAGATGATGTTCATTAAAATGAATTATAATCAATTCCTCCGCGGAGACATTGACCAGCAGCAATTGCCTCCACAAAGTACACAGGGAGCTGAGATGGTGGATTCCAGTGGGGACGAATTGATAATCTGTGAGGAGGGGGATGTACACGGTGATATATCGGAGGATGATGATGAGGTGGACATCTTGCCTCCGTAGAGCCAGTTTGTGCAAGGAGAGATTAATTGCTTCTTTTTTGGTGGGGGTCCAAACCAACCCGTCATATCAGTCACAGTCGTGTGGCAGACCCTGTCACTGAAATGATGGGTTGGTTAAAGTGTGCATGTCCTGTTTATACAACATAAGGGTGGGTGGGAGGGCCCAAGGACAATTCCATCGTGCACCTCTTTTTTCTTTTATTTTTCTTTGCGTCATGTGCTGTTTGGGGAGGGTTTTTTGGAAGGGCCATCCTGCGTGACACTGCAGTGCCACTCCTAGATGGGCCAGGTGTTTGTGTCGGCCACTAGGGTCGCTTAGCTTAGTCATCCAGCGACCTCGGTGCAAATTTTAGGACTAAAAATAATATTGTGAGGTGTGAGGTATTCAGAATAGACTGAAAATGAGTGGAAATTATGGTTTTTGAGGTTAATAATAATATGGGATCAAAATGACCCCCAAATTCTATGATTTAAGCTGTTTTTTAGGGTTTTTTGAAAAAAACACCCGAATCCAAAACACACCCGAATCCGACAAAAAAAATTCGGTGAGGTTTTGCCAAAACGCGGTCGAACCCAAAACACGGCCGCGGAACCGAACCCAAAACCAAAACACAAAACCCGAAAAATTTCAGGCGCTCATCTCTAGTGTAAATAACAGGTTGCATGTGCTGTGGGGAATATAGAAAGGGAGATGTTATGTCATGTGTCATTCTGCACAAAGAGATCTCTTCCCAAACATCACGGGGCAGATTTAATAAGCCTGGGAGAGTGATACAGTGGAGATAGGTAACCAATTAGCTCCTGTCCAAACTCAGCCGCAAAGCCACGTCCCTTTTCAATAAGCCACACCCCCTTTGGGTGCGGCCAGTGAGTCCCTCTTCCCCGTCTCCCGATGTTGGGAAGTATGTACTTTCATATGTATAAGAATTTTCAGCAAATGTAAACGTATTGCCATTTCTACATACACTCAGCCTCCCTCTGCCTTCCTGTCTGACTGATTTTGCGGTTTACTGTGAGGGTTCAGGCCCCACCCCTCTTCTGGAGCTAGCAAATCGTTACTGTACAGTATGTGAGGATCGGTGACTACTGTCAATTATTTACAGCATCATTCTAATGACCTTTTAGTGGGGCACCCAAGCACAGTTCCCTCCCCTCACGTTGCAGTACTTGTTAACCAAAGTAAAATATTTGCATAGCAAAACATCTCAGAAAATATCAGAATTAGCAAGGTATTTATTTGTTGGATCCTGTACACCAGGTATTGCCCACCACAGTCCTCAGTGCACACTAACAGTCAATGTTTTAGGTATATCCAGGCTTCAGCACAGCTGGTTATAACAAAATAACTAAGGTATTATTTAGGTCACCTGAGCTCAAGCATGAATATCACTAATACCTGGACTGTAAGTGTGCCCTGAGGATCGAGGTTGGAAAGGTGCTAAATGCATGAATGCGCAATGTTTTTCTGGTGCAAATGTCTAACCTATTTTTACATTGAAAAACTGAAAGTTTGCCAGACCCAAGTGGTAAGATGATGACCGTTTACTAGACTGCCAACTAGAGATGAGCGCCGGAAATTTTTCGGGTTTTGTGTTTTGGTTTTGGGTTCGGTTCCGCGGCCGTGTTTTGGGTTCGACCGCGTTTTGGCAAAACCTCACCGAATTTTTTTTGTCGGATTCGGGTGTGTTTTGGATTCGGGTGTTTTTTTCCAAAAAACCTAAAAAACAGCTTCAAATCATAGAATTTGGCGGTCATTTTGATCCCAAAGTATTATTAACCTCAAAAACCATAATTTCCACTCATTTTCAGTCTATTCTGAATACCTCACACCTCACAATATTATTTTTAGTCCTAAAATTTGCACCGAGGTCGCTGTGTGAGTAAGATAAGCGACCCTAGTGGCCGACACAAACACCGGGCCCATCTAGGAGTGGCACTGCAGTGTCACGCAGGATGGCCCTTCCAAAAAACCATCCCCAAACAGCACATGACGCAAAGAAAAAAAGAGGCGCAATGAGGTAGCTGTGTGAGTAAGATTAGCGACCCTAGTGGCCGACACAAACACCGGGCCCATCTAGGAGTGGCACTGCAGTGTCACGCAGGATGGCCCTTCCAAAAAACCCTCCCCAAACAGCACATGACGCAAAGAAAAAAAGAGGCGCAATGAGGTAGCTGTGTGAGTAAGATAAGCGACCCTAGTCGCCGACACAAACACCGGGCCCATCTAGGAGTGGCACTGCAGTGTCACGCAGGATGTCCCTTCCAAAAAACCCTCCCCAAACAGCACATGACGCAAAGAAAAAGAAAAGAAAAAAGAGGTGCAAGATGGAATTGTCCTTGGGCCCTCCCACCCACCCTTATGTTGTATAAACAAAACAGGACATGCACACTTTAACCAACCCATCATTTCAGTGACAGGGTCTGCCACACGACTGTGACTGATATGACGGGTTGGTTTGGACCCCCCCCAAAAAAGAAGCAATTAATCTCTCCTTGCACAAACTGGCTCTACAGAGGCAAGATGTCCACCTCATCATCACCCTCCGATATATCACCGTGTACATCCCCCTCCTCACAGATTATCAATTCGTCCCCACTGGAATCCACCATCTCAGCTCCCTGTGTACTTTGTGGAGGCAATTGCTGCTGGTCAATGTCTCCGCGGAGGAATTGATTATAATTCATTTTAATGAACATCATCTTCTCCACATTTTCTGGATGTAACCTCGTACGCCGATTGCTGACAAGGTGAGCGGCGGCACTAAACACTCTTTCGGAGTACACACTTGTGGGAGGGCAACTTAGGTAGAATAAAGCCAGTTTGTGCAAGGGCCTCCAAATTGCCTCTTTTTCCTGCCAGTATAAGTACGGACTGTGTGACGTGCCTACTTGGATGCGGTCACTCATATAATCCTCCACCATTCTATCAATGTTGAGAGAATCATATGCAGTGACAGTAGACGACATGTCCGTAATCGTTGTCAGGTCCTTCAGTCCGGACCAGATGTCAGCATCAGCAGTCGCTCCAGACTGCCCTGCATCACCGCCAGCGGGTGGGCTCGGAATTCTGAGCCTTTTCCTCGCACCCCCAGTTGCGGGAGAATGTGAAGGAGGAGATGTTGACAGGTCGCGTTCCGCTTGACTTGACAATTTTGTCACCAGCAGGTCTTTCAACCCCAGCAGACTTGTGTCTGCCGGAAAGAGAGATCCAAGGTAGGCTTTAAATCTAGGATCGAGCACGGTGGCCAAAATGTAGTGCTCTGATTTCAACAGATTGACCACCCGTGAATCCTTGTTAAGCGAATTAAGGGCTCCATCCACAAGTCCCACATGCCTAGCGGAATCGCTCCGTGTTAGCTCCTCCTTCAATGTCTCCAGCTTCTTCTGCAAAAGCCTGATGAGGGGAATGACCTGACTCAGGCTGGCAGTGTCTGAACTGACTTCACGTGTGGCAAGTTCAAAGGGCATCAGAACCTTGCACAACGTTGAAATCATTCTCCACTGCGCTTGAGACAGGTGCATTCCACCTACTATATCGTGCTCAATTGTATAGGCTTGAATGGCCTTTTGCTGCTCCTCCAACCTCTGAAGCATATAGAGGGTTGAATTCCACCTCGTTACCACTTCTTGCTTCAGATGATGGCAGGGCAGGTTCAGTAGTTTTTGGTGGTGCTCCAGTCTTCTGTACGTGGTGCCTGTACGCCGAAAGTGTCCCGCAATTCTTCTGGCCACCGACAGCATCTCTTGCACGCCCCTGTCGTTTTTTAAAAAATTCTGCACCACCAAATTCAAGGTATGTGCAAAACATGGGACGTGCTGGAATTTGCCCAGATTTAATGCACACACAATATTGCTGGCGTTGTCCGATGCCACAAATCCACAGGAGAGTCCAATTGGGGTAAGCCATTCCGCGATGATCTTCCTCAGTTGCCGTAAGAGGTTTTCAGCTGTGTGCGTATTCTGGAAAGCGGTGATACAAAGCGTAGCCTGCCTAGGAAAGAGTTGGCGTTTGCGAGATGCTGCTACTGGTGCCGCCGCTGCTGTTCTTGCGGCGGGAGTCCATACATCTACCCAGTGGGCTGTCAGTCATATAGTCCTGACCCTGCCCTGCTCCACTTGTCCACATGTCCGTGGTTAAGTGGACATTGGGTACAACTGCATTTTTTAGGACACTGGTGAGTCTTTTTCTGACGTCCGTGTACATTCTCGGTATCGCCTGCCTAGAGAAGTGGAACCTAGATGGTATTTGGTAACGGGGGCACACTGCCTCAATAAATTGTCTAGTTCCCTGTGAACTAACGGCGGATACCGGACGCACGTCTAACACCAACATAGTTGTCAAGGCCTCAGTTATCCGCTTTGCAGCAGGATGACTGCTGTGATATTTCATCTTCCTCGCAAAGGACTGTTGAACAGTCAATTGCTTACTGGAAGTAGTACAAGTGGGCTTACGACTTCCCCTCTGGGATGACCATCGACTCCCAGCAGCAACAACAGCAGCGCCAGCAGCAGTAGGCGTTACACGCAATGATGCATCGGAGGAATCCCAGGCAGGAGAGGACTCGTCAGAATTGCCAGTGACATTGCCTGCAGGACTATTGGCATTCCTGGGGAAGGAGGAAATTGACACTGAGGGAGTTGGTGGGGTGGTTTGCGTGAGCTTGGTTACAAGAGGAAGGGATTTACTGGTCAGTGGACTGCTTCCGCTGTCACCCAAAGTTTTTGAACTTGTCACTGACTTATTATGAATGCGCTGCAGGTGACGTATAAGGGAGGATGTTCCGAGGTGGTTAACGTCCTTACCCCTACTTATTACAGCTTGACAAAGGGAACACACGGCTTGACACCTGTTGTCCGCATTTCTGGTGAAATACTTCCACACCGAAGAGCTGATTTTTTTGGTATTTTCACCAGGCATGTCAACGGCCATATTCCTACCACGGACAACAGGTGTCTCCCCGGGTGCCTGACTTAAACAAACCACCTCACCATCAGAATCCTCCTGGTCAATTTCCTCCCCAGCGCCAGCAACACCCATATCCTCCTCATCCTGGTGTACTTCAACACTGACATCTTCAATCTGACTATCAGGAACTGGACTGCGGGTGCTCCTTCCATCACTTGCAGGGGGCGTGCAAATGGTGGAAGGCGCATGCTCTTCACGTCCAGTGTTGGGAAGGTCAGGCATCGCAACCGACACAATTGGAGTCGGACTCTCCTTGTGGATTTGGGATTTCGAAGAACGCACAGTTCTTTGCGGTGCTACTGCTTTTGCCAGCTTTAGTCTTTTCATTTTTCTAGCGAGAGGCTGAGTGCTTCCATCCTCATGTGAAGCTGAACCACTAGCCATGAACATAGGCCAGGGCCTCAGCCGTTCCTTGCCACTCCGTGTGGTAAATGGCATATTGGCAAGTTTACGCTTCTCCTCCGACAATTTTATTTTAGGTTTTGGAGTCCTTTTTTTACTGATATTTGGTGTTTTGGATTTGACATGCTCTGTACTATGACATTGGGCATCGGCCTTGGCAGACGACGTTGCTGGCATTTCATCGTCTCGGCCATGACTAGTGGCAGCAGCTTCAGCACGAGGTGGAAGTGGATCTTGATCTTTCCCTAATTTTGGAACCTCAACATTTTTGTTCTCCATATTTTAATAGGCACAACTAAAAGGCACCTCAGGTAAACAATGGAGATGGATGGATTGGATACTAGTATACAATTATGGACGGGCTGCCGAGTGCCGACACAGAGGTAGCCACAGCCGTGAACTACCGCACTGTACTGTGTCTGCTGCTAATATATAGACTGGTTGATAAAGAGATAGTATACTCGTAACTAGTATGTATGTATAAAGAAAGAAAAAAAAACCACGGTTAGGTGGTATATACAATTATGGACGGGCTGCCGAGTGCCGACACAGAGGTAGCCACAGCCGTGAACTACCGCACTGTACTGTGTCTGCTGCTAATATATAGACTGGTTGATAAAGAGATAGTATACTCGTAACTAGTATGTATGTATAAAGAAAGAAAAAAAAACCACGGTTAGGTGGTATATACAATTATGGACGGGCTGCCGAGTGCCGACACAGAGGTAGCCACAGCCGTGAACTACCGCACTGTACTGTGTCTGCTGCTAATATATAGACTGGTTGATAAAGAGATAGTATACTCGTAACTAGTATGTATGTATAAAGAAAGAAAAAAAAAACCACGGTTAGGTGGTATATACAATTATGGACGGGCTGCCGAGTGCCGACACAGAGGTAGCCACAGCCGTGAACTACCGCACTGTACTGTGTCTGCTGCTAATATATAGACTGGTTGATAAAGAGATAGTATACTCGTAACTAGTATGTATGTATAAAGAAAGAAAAAAAAACCACGGTTAGGTGGTATATACAATTATGGACGGGCTGCCGAGTGCCGACACAGAGGTAGCCACAGCCGTGAACTACCGCACTGTACTGTGTCTGCTGCTAATATAGACTGGTTGATAAAGAGATAGTATACTCGTAACTAGTATGTATGTATAAAGAAAGAAAAAAAAACCACGGTTAGGTGGTATATACAATTATGGACGGGCTGCCGAGTGCCGACACAGAGGTAGCCACAGCCGTGAACTACCGCACTGTACTGTGTCTGCTGCTAATATAGACTGGTTGATAAAGAGATAGTATACTCGTAACTAGTATGTATGTATAAAGAAAGAAAAAAAAACCACGGTTAGGTGGTATATACAATTATGGACGGGCTGCCGAGTGCCGACACAGAGGTAGCCACAGCCGTGAACTACCGCACTGTACTGTGTCTGCTGCTAATATAGACTGGTTGATAAAGAGATAGTATACTCGTAACTAGTATGACTATAAAGAAAGAAAAAAAAACCACGGTTAGGTGGTATATACAATTATGGACGGGCTGCCGAGTGCCGACACAGAGGTAGCCACAGCCGTGAACTACCGCACTGTACTGTGTCTGCTGCTAATATATAGACTGGTTGATAAAGAGATAGTATACTCGTAACTAGTATGTATGTATAAAGAAAGAAAAAAAAACCACGGTTAGGTGGTATATACAATTATGGACGGGCTGCCGAGTGCCGACACAGAGGTAGCCACAGCCGTGAACTACCGCACTGTACTGTGTCTGCTGCTAATATAGACTGGTTGATAAAGAGATAGTATACTCGTAACTAGTATGACTATAAAGAAAGAAAAAAAAAACACGGTTAGGTGGTATATACAATTATGGACGGGCTGCCGAGTGCCGACACAGAGGTAGCCAAAGCCGTGAACTACCGCACTGTACTGTGTCTGCTGCTAATATATAGACTGGTTGATAAAGAGATAGTATACTCGTAACTAGTATGTATGTATAAAGAAAGAAAAAAAAACCACGGTTAGGTGGTATATACAATTATGGACGGGCTGCCGAGTGCCGACACAGAGGTAGCCACAGCCGTGAACTACCGCACTGTACTGTGTCTGCTGCTAATATAGACTGGTTGATAAAGAGATAGTATACTCGTAACTAGTATGTATGTATAAAGAAAGAAAAAAAAACCACGGTTAGGTGGTATATACAATTATGGACGGGCTGCCGAGTGCCGACACAGAGGTAGCCACAGCCGTGAACTACCGCACTGTACTGTGTCTGCTGCTAATATATAGACTGGTTGATAAAGAGATAGTATACTCGTAACTAGTATGTATGTATAAAGAAAGAAAAAAAAACCACGGTTAGGTGGTATATACAATTATGGACGGGCTGCCGAGTGCCGACACAGAGGTAGCCACAGCCGTGAACTACCGCACTGTACTGTGTCTGCTGCTAATATATAGACTGGTTGATAAAGAGATAGTATACTCGTAACTAGTATGTATGTATAAAGAAAGAAAAAAAAAACACGGTTAGGTGGTATATACAATTATGGACGGGCTGCCGAGTGCCGACACAGAGGTAGCCACAGCCGTGAACTACCGCACTGTACTGTGTCTGCTGCTAATATAGACTGGTTGATAAAGAGATAGTATACTCGTAACTAGTATGTATGTATAAAGAAAGAAAAAAAAACCACGGTTAGGTGGTATATACAATTATGGACGGGCTGCCGAGTGCCGACACAGAGGTAGCCACAGCCGTGAACTACCGCACTGTACTGTGTCTGCTGCTAATATAGACTGGTTGATAAAGAGATAGTATACTCGTAACTAGTATGACTATAAAGAAAGAAAAAAAAACCACGGTTAGGTGGTATATACAATTATGGACGGGCTGCCGAGTGCCGACACAGAGGTAGCCACAGCCGTGAACTACCGCACTGTACTGTGTCTGCTGCTAATATAGACTGGTTGATAAAGAGATAGTATACTACTAATATTATATATACTGGTGGTCAGGTCACTGGTCACTAGTCACACTGGCAGTGGCACTCCTGCAGCAAAAGTGTGCACTGTTTAATTTTAATATAATATTATGTACTCCTGGCTCCTGCTATAACCTATAACTGGCACTGCAGTGCTCCCCAGTCTCCCCCACAATTATAAGCTGTGTGAGCTGAGCACAGTCAGATATATATATACATTGATGCAGCACACTGGGCTGAGCAGTGCACACAGATATGGTATGTGACTGAGTCACTGTGTGTATCGTTTTTTTCAGGCAGAGAACGGATATATTAAATAAAACAAACAACTGCACTGTCTGGTGGTCACTGTGGTCGTCAGTCACTAAACTCTGCACTCTCTTCTACAGTATCACAGCCTCAGGTCAATCTCTCTCTCTCTCTCTCAACCCTAATCTAAATGGAGAGGACGCCAGCCACGTCCTCTCCCTATCAATCTCAATGCACGTGTGAAAATGGCGGCGACGCGCGGCTCCTTATATAGAATCCGAGTCTCGCGATAGAATCCGAGCCTCGCGAGAATCCGACAGCGTCATGATGACGTTCGGGCGCGCTCGGGTTAACCGAGCAAGGCGGGAAGATCCGAGTCGCTCGGACCCGTGAAAAAAAACATGAAGTTCGGGCGGGTTCGGATTCAGAGAAACCGAACCCGCTCATCTCTACTGCCAACATGGCGTGGCTCCTAACACTGAAAGATGATGAGTGTAGGGGAGGTAAGAGACTTTGGGGTATATTTACTAAAGGTCGAGTTTGTGTTTGTAGTTTTTCAATTGGTTTTACTAAAGGCAAAACGGATGACAAAACAAACTAAAACCTTACTTTAGTATACTTTAGAACACAGGTTCTCATACTCGATCAAAAGGACCCCACACCTGTTCATGTTTTCTAGGTCACCTGTGGATTTTTAAAATGTGACAGTTGGTGATACACAGTGCAACTGCTGGGTGACCTGGAAATCGTGACCTGTGTGGGGTCCTGAAGATCGAGATTGAGAACCACTGCTTTAGAACATCAGAGCAAGGATCAATATTTTTAAATTGACAAGTATAGAGACCAGAGATTTACTAAGTATCATTTTCAAAACCGACCAAAAACCAACCTTAAATGATGGCAAACCTGCCAAAACAATACACCTGCCTGTAGCAGACACATTGGGTGAAGCCATAGTGATATGTGGAGGCTGTATTAGTTTTAACTGTAAAGAAATGGTTAAATAAAAAAAGTGCGGAATACCCAACAAATACATAACCACCCCCTGGCCTCTAAACCGAGACTGGTGTAGGAAATAGAGGGGAACAACACTGTGATGTTCTCCCTATTTTCCAATAACCCGCACTAGCCTGACCCTATAGCAGGTGGAACTCAGTCTGGAGTCCCTCTGCCATAATGGCAACCAGATCTAAACTGGTCAGCCTAGGGCTGGTATCCCTAGGGAAGTGAGAACCCCCCTCCCAAAATAAATAAATAAATAAATAATAAATAAAAAAACCTTTGGTCAGTTCACAGCAGTCCCCACGCTCTGCCCAATCAGCACATCCCCTTTCATTCTATAGAAAGTGACTCGAAGGGACCCTGTCATTTGCACCAGGGCTCTGTAAAGAGAAGTCTCATAGTTTTTATTTTTGAAATGTTGGGATGCCTACATGGAATAGAGAGGATGTGATCCCTGCATTTTTTAAGTAATAAGTTCATGAACTAATAAGTTCTTTTCAATTATGGGTCATCATTACTGCCTATAGAAAAGGATGTCCCTAGCACTACAGGAAATACTTATCTTAAATGTATGTATGTAAATGCTAGAAGCCGGACAGGTAAAAAAAAAGGGGAGCTAGAAGTCCTTGCAGCAAGCAAACAGTATGATATTATAAGCATAACTGAAACTTGGTGGGACGAATCTCATGATTGGACGAATCTCATGATTGTTCAGGAGACACAGATTAAATAAACGGGGTGGAGGGGTATGTCTTTACGTAAAGCCATTTTAAATCCTGATATACGGGAAGATATTCACAAGAGGACTTTAAATACTGTTGAGAAGTTATGGGTAGAAATTGCATGTGGATGTAAGGGAATAAAAAATATATTATTAGGGCTATGCTACAAGCATATGGTATTTATGTGTAAGCACATGGTATTTATGTGTAAGTGCAAAAGAAGGATATATCCAGGTATATTGGGGCGCTAGAAATGAAGTGCCTTGCTAATCTGCAGCCAAGGATAGAGGGAAGTCACTCCCATTGTGTCACTGACCTAGGTTTGGGGTGTTGTGAACTCAGAGGTTCTTCCGATGGTAGGGAAGAAGGTCGGAACAGGGATGGCCTGATATAGGTATTCCTCATACAGGACTCTGACAGTCAGATTTGGTGAAAGTATTGAAGAAGTTTATTGCAGGAAGGGAGCAACACAATGCCACATAACAGCGAGGAAACTTATGAGGGAATGTCCAGGCCTATAGAAGAATTTGTAAGCAATGTTAAAGATGCTAATAAATGAAGTACTTGTGAGTGATGTTTTTAAAGACACAGATGATCCGAAGAACTTGTGAACGGTGTTTAAGACACAGGTGATTTGTTGAATTTGAGAGCGGTGTTTAAAGACACTGACGACTTGTAGAACTTGTGAGCGGTGTTTTAAAGCCACTGATGATTTGTAGGACTTGAGAGCGGTGATTAAAGACACTGATGATTTGTATAACTTGAGAGCGGTGGTTAAAGACACTGATGATTTGTATAACTTGAGAGCGGTGGTTAAAGACACTGGTGATTTGTATAACTTGAGAGCGGTGGTTAAAGACACTGATGATTTGTATAACTTGAGAGCAGTGGTTAAAGACACTGATGATTTGTATAACTTGAGAGCGGTGGTTAAACTGCAGCCCACGCTGACTCCGAGAAGCACTGGTGACTGGACCGCAGAAGAACACTCCAGCCGCTGGGAACGCTGGAAACTTGTGCAGCAACTGGCACCTGGAATTGCCGGAGACACTCGAATACAACTACAGAGAGACTCGCCGGGAACAGGAGCACTGACATCCACTTCAGGGAAAAGACAATACTCAGGCGCTGAGGCACTGTCCGGCGTCTGACTTTGAATCTCCAGCCTCCGCTGGATTGGTGGAACAGTCTGATGACGTCACCTGCTCCCCGCCCATGTGATGCCGGGTGTCATGGCGGTGCCCCTGCTCCCGGGGAACCGCCGGGAGCCGCTCCAGCCAGACGCCTGAGCCCGTGGGCCACCGAAGGCGGAGACCGCGACACAGACCAGCAGGCACGCAGGGGTAAGCACGGAAAACACCGCCTCTGGCGTGTGACAGTACCCCCTCCTCCAGGAGTAGCCTCCGGACACTTTCCAGGTTTTGTTGGATGTCTGGAATGGAAGATCCGCACCAGTCGGGGGGCCATAACTTCAGTAGCCTTGACCCAGCTCATCTCCTCGGGGCCAAAACCTTTCCACTCCACCAAATACTGTAGATTCTTGTGAAGATAACGAGAGTCAAGAATAGCTTTGATTTCAAAATCCGTTCCAGCTTCAGTCTCTGCAGAGGTCGGTCTCGGGGACTTTGAATGGAACCGGTTTTAAAATAAGGGGGCGAAGGAGAGAGACATGGAAGGAATTCGGTATCCGGAGGTGGGAAGGCAATCCCAATTTGCAGACAACCGGGTTCAGAACTTGTAACACAGGGTAAGGACCAATAAACCTCGGAGGGAACTTCATAGTGGGCACCCTTAACCGAAGATTGCGGGTAGAGAGCCATACCCTGTCACCAACCTTGTATTGAGGAGCTGCTCATCGCTTCCTATCCGCAAAGAACTTATAGCGACCGGAGACTCTCTTGAGGTTAGTATGGACTCGACTCCAAATTTGACTGAAGTGCCGGAGAGTAGAGGCTGCAGCAGGAACATCCTCCGGAGGACAAATGGGTAATTCTGGAACTTGGGGATGAAATCCATAATTAATGAAAAATGGGGACTCACCAGTCGAGGAGTGGTACAGATGATTATGGGCAAACTCGGCCCATGGCAACAGTTCCACACAATCATCTTGCGAGGGAGAAAGATAAACACGGAGAAAAGTCTCTAAATCTTGATTGACGCGTTCAGTTTGCCCATTGGTTTGTGGATGGTAAGCGGATGAAAACTTAAGTTTTATTTGTAAGGCCGTACAGAGGGCTCTCCAGAATTTTGCAGTGAACTGTACCCCCCGATCAGAGACGATTTCCTGTGGTAACCCGCGCAGGCGGAAATGTTCCCGGATAAATAACAAAGCCAACTTCGGAGCTGAGGGTAACCCGGTCAAAGGTACAAAATGTGCCATCTTAGAGAAACGGTCAATAATTACCCAGACGGTATTGTGACCCTTGGAGAGAGGCAATTCAGTGACAAAGTCCATAGAGATATGAGTGCAAGGCCTCTTAGGAATGGACAGTGGATGCAACAACCCTGCAGGAGGCAGATGAAGAATTTTGTGCTGAGCACACTGAGGACATGAGTTGACATAACCTTGAATATCCTTCTTCATAGTGTCCCACCAGTAAGATCTTTGTAGAAACTCCCACATCTTTTGAACTCCAGGATGACTGGAAAACTTGGAGATATGAGCCCACTGCAGCAACCATGGTCGAAATTTAGCTGGCACAGACATTCTCCCAGGAGGAGGACCCAGAGCGGTGGGAGCCACTGACATAGAAACTGGACTGAGAATCAAAGCCTTTTCAATGGAATTCTCCTCATCTGAAGCCGTTAAGGAACGGGATAGAGCATCAGCCTTGGTGTTAAAAGTCCCAGCCCGGTACTTGATAACAAACGAGAATCGAGTAAAGAAGAGCGCCCATCTAGCTTGACGGGGATTCAAGCACTGTGCCATCTTGAGGTACAGCAAATTCTTGTGATCAGTGAAAATTGTAATTAGGTGTTTAGCACCTTCCAAAAGATATCTCTATTCCTCCAAGGCAGATTTTATTGCCAAAAGCTCTTTGTCTCCAATGGTGTAATTCCGTTCAGCAGGAGAGAACTTGCGGGAATGGAAACCACATGGATGTAACTTCCCGTCTGGAGCGTACTGTGAAAGCACAGCACCTATGCCTACCGTGGAAGCATCAACCTCCAAGAAGAATGGTTTTGAAAAATTTGGTTGTTGAAGTACCGGAGCGGACATAAAGGCTGCCTTCAACTGAGCGAACGCTGCTACAGCTTCAGAGGACCAATGACTTGGGTCAGAACCCTTCTTGGTTAGGGCAGTGATAGGTGCCACAATGGTAGAGAATCCCTTTATGAATTTCCGGTAGTAATTTGCAAAACCCAGAAATCGTTGTATCCGCGGCTCCACAGTAGAGGCAGAGTCTACCCTCACAACGACGCTGACGTTCCTCTGGGGACAGCCGAGATCGATTAATCTGCATGGGTTCGTCAGGACTCGGAATAACCGTTTGCTTAGACGGAAGAGATCGAACCCTTGATCGATCTGACCGACTACGTTCCCCACCTCATTCCTGCATACGAAGATCCACCTTTACACAGAGCGAGATCAACTGTTCTAAGGAATCTGGTAAATCTCTAGTAATCAACTCATCCTTTAGACAATCGGAGAGCCCGTTCCAAAAGGCAGCCCGGAGGGCATCATTATTCCAGCGCAGTTTTGAGGCTATGGTCTGAAAATTAATCACATACTGTCCCACTGAACGAGAGCCTTGTCGGACACGGAGCAAGTCTGCAGAGGCAGCGGACGTCCTGCTGGGCTCATCAAAGATCCTCCAGAATGACGTAATGAAGTTGTTGTAAATAGAAACCAACGGATCCGATCGCTCCCATAATGGAGACACCCAATCCAATGCTTAACCCTCAAGCAAGGAAATTATGTATGCCACATTGGATCGATCAGTAGGGAACTTATGTGAAAGGAGTTCAAAATGTACCTCGCACTGATTGAGAAAACCACGGCAATTCTTTGGATTCCCGTTATAACGAGAAGGAGTAGGGAGCTGAAGGCGTGACCTGGTTCCAGACAAAGATGGAGCATTACTAGAGACAACCACTGGAGCGGGTACTGGGACTGGGGCCGGAACTACTGAAGCCAGAGAAGTCTGAATTTGATCCAGCCGACCAGATAATTCCTGGAGATAATGCATCACCTGGCTCTGTGCTGCTTCCTGACTTTGAACTCGGGAAACCAGGTCCTGAAGGGTACTTGCCTCTGGGTTCCGATCCCCTGGGTCCATGAGGCCTGAGTATACTGTCACTGACCTAGGTTAGGGGTGTTGTGAACTCGGGGGTTCTTCCGATATTAGGGAAGAAGGTCGGAACAGGGATGGCCTGATATAGGTCTTCCTCATACAGGACTCTGACAGTCAGATTTGGTGACAGTATTGAAGAAGTTTATTGCAGGAAGGGAGCAACACAATGCCACATAACAGCGAGGAAACTTATGAGGGAATGTCCAGGCCTATAGAAAAATTTGTAAGCAATGTTAAAGATGCTAATAAATGAAGTACTTGTGAGTGATGTTTTTAAACACACAGATGATCCGAAGAACTTGTGAACGGTGTTTGACACAGGTGATTTGTTGAATTTGAGAGCGGTGTTTAAAGACACTGACGACTTGTAGAACTTGTGAGCGGTGTTTTAAAGTCACTGATGATTTGTAGGACTTGAGAGCGGTGATTAAAGACACTGATGATTTGTATAACTTGAGAGCGGTGGTTAAAGACACTGATGATTTGTATAACTTGAGAGCGGTGGTTAAAGACACTGATGATTTGTATAACTTGAGAGCGGTGGTTAAAGACACTGATGATTTGTATAACTTGAGAGCGGTGATTAAAGACACTGATGATTTGTATAACTTGAGAGCGGTGGTTAAAGACACTGATGATTTGTATAACTTGAGAGCGGTGATTAAAGACACTGATGATTTGTATAACTTGAGAGCGGTGGTTAAACTGCAGCCCACGCTGACTCCGAGAAGCACTGGTGACTGGACCGCACTGGACTGGATTGGAATTCAGTGTATTAAAGGGCATCATTTGGAACGGATCCTTTCAAGCACATTATCATATATGTCCTGACCCAGTGCTCAGGGTAAATTATTCCTCCTTTTAAACTCCATGAATTCATGTTGTATATGGTGTAATTTAGAGCACTGTGATTTTTATTAAATTGTTTTTGTTTTGTTTTTTTTAAATTTGATTTAAGTATTACTCTTTCCTTGAGCGCAGCCCCCTTCTTGTTGTACCTGGTATTAATGTGTCTGATGAGGAAATGTTACTGAAGCAAATTGAAAAAGCAGCAGGAGTAGGAGATGTAATAGTGATGGGAGATTTTAACTATCCGGTGATAAATTGGACAAACGACTCGTGATACTGCTAGGTGTAATATGTTTTTAAACACACTGAATGATAACTACTTACTTAGACCTGGTATTAACTAACAATGGGGAATTGATATCAAATATTAAAGTTGGGGAGCCCGTGGGAAACAGCGTCCACAATATGGTCACATTCAATATCAGTTTTCATAAGCAGTCCTATGGCCCTCATTCCGAGTAGTTCGCTCGTTATTTTTTTCGCAACGGAGCGATTAGTCGCTAACTGCGCATGCGCAATGTTCGCAGTGCATCCGCGCCAAGTAAATTTGCTAATAAGTTTGGTATTTTACTCACGGCTTAACGAAGAAATTTCTTCGTTCTGGTGATCGGAGTGAGATTGACAGGAAGTGGGTGTTTCTGGGCGGAAACTGCCCGTTTTATGGGTGTGTGCGAAAAAACGCTGCCGTTTCTGGAAAAAATGCGGGAGTGGCTGGAGAAACGGGGAGTGTCTGGGCGAACGCTGGGTGTGTTTGTGACGTCAAACCAGGAACGAAACTGACTGAACTGATCGCAGTGGCAGAGTAAGTCTCGAGCTACTCAGAAACTGCAAAGAAGTTTCTTTTCGCAATTCTGCTAATCTTTCATTCGCAATTCTGCAAAGCTAAGATTCACTCCCAGTAGGCAGCGGCTTAGCGTGTGCAAAGCTGCTAAAAGCAGCTAGCGAGCGAATAACTCGGAATGAGGGCCTATATTGGCTCAACTAGGACTCTAAACTTTAGCAAAGCCAACTTTGACATGTTGAGGGAAGCTTTAAGGGACATAGAATGGGAAATTTTGTTTCAAGGAAAAAACACTACGGATAAATGGGAGGTATTAAAATCACTGCTTGCTAATAACACTCCCAAATTTATTCCCATGAGCAGCAAACATGGGACAAAAAATTCCAAACCAATGTGGCTTAACAAAAAGATTAAGGAACTAATGGGCAAAAAAAGGTGAGCATTCAAAAAATACAAATCAGACAGGAACACGGAGTCATTCCAGCATTACTGTATAAGGATTGTAACAAAATATACAAAAAGAAGTAAGAGCGGCTAAAGTAGAAACTGAAAAGCAAGTAGCAAAGGAAAGGAAATCAAACCCCCCAATTTTTTTTTTAAATATATCAACAGCAAAAGATTAAAAAAGGAGAGTATAGGCCTTCTAAAGGACAATCTGGGAGTCTTAGTCAAAAATTATAATGACATAGCGGAGAAATTAATTAGTTTTTCTCATTGGTTTTCACAAGAGAGGACCAGATGCAGGGATCAACACACAATCTCAACATAGATAATGTCCCACTGCTAAGTTCTTATTTAAATGAGGAGGTAGTCTGTGACTGATTAAAAAAATTAAGGTTAATAAGTCACCTGGTCCCGATGGAATTCACCCAAGGGTTCTCATTGAGCTTCACTCTGAATTAGCAAGACCACTATTATTGATCTTCAAGGATTCACATCAGGCATAGTTCCCAAAGACTGGCATATAGCAGAAGTAGTGCTGATATTCAAAAAGGGAAGTAAGGCTGAACCAGGTAATTATAGACCAGTTAGTGTTACATCTATCGTGGGGAAAGTACTGGAAGGTATTCTAAGTGATAGGATACAGAAGTTCCTTGAAGCCAATAAGGTTATTAATAGGAACCATATGATCTTATCGATTTGGATGTCTGAATGCTTTCAATCATGTTGGGGATGGATTCGATTACAATCCCAACTTAGAGTGGATACTCTGATCTCTTTCGAATCCAGTGTTCAGTTAAACTCAGCCAAATATTTTACCTAAAAAGTACCCTCTCACCAAGAAATGTAGACACCTGAAATATAACCTTTGATTAGTAAAATTCCAATGTTTATTGGTAACATCCAACATAAAATATATAATGTGTGGTATTTTCTACAAGGAACAACCAGATTACATTGAAACAGATGGAAACAAGGGTGCCACCCAACACCCCAGGATGTGAGCTCAGTGGTGGGGACTCTCCAATGTTTCTTGGGTATCCTAATCACCTTGATTTTTAAAACCCTACGCGTTTCGTATCTGTAATAGGACTTATTCAGGGGTATATATGGATCTCTTTAAGAAAAAAGAAAAAAAAGGTGTCACACAATTTTACTTATTACATTACGTATACATATGGTGGAGGACATTGTGGAAGAGGTTCGCTAGTACATACCTAAAATTGTATAGTGCGGTGGATATTTAGTAATCTCCACCTGCCTTTCAACAATTCAATGGGCAAGAAATAATATTGCCTAAATGTTGGTGTGTCCTGAGGAAGAGGCGGAGGCCTCGAAACATGTTGATCTAAACACTTGGAATAAAGCTTATTTGAGACGAGTCCCTGGGAGTGCTGTGCTATTTAGGAGAATTATATATATATATATATATGTATATATATATATATATATAGATAGATATAGATGTGTATATATATATATATATATATATATATAAATGTGGGAAGGAGCATCATAGCATGGGCTTTCTCTGGGCTCAGCTTTGTCATGCCACTTCCCCACAATTTGTGTGTGTGTGTGGGGGGGGGGGGGCGCCAAATCTTTCTCTGGCACAGGGCGCCGAAAAGGCTAGCTACAGCACTGCTTTGATGTACATGTGATGTGTATATAATATTTCTTGTAAGTACAGTATGTAATACTGAAGGATTTTGATACTCTTTACTTGCTATTTCTGCATCTGTACATATACTGTAAGTTTAAATATAAGCAAATAGCAACATACTGTAACGTAAAAGACAATTATGTGAACAAAGATTCTAAACAACATAAGTCTTTCAAGTAAGAACTTCGCTCGCCATGCTGCGGGTATGGTGCCTCGTTGCTCAGCACAGGTTACTATTCCCAATGGTAAACCATGTGGATCGTAAAGTCTGAAAAAGTTAAAAAATAAATTTTTGGGTTTTTTAAATGTCATGTCGACCTTTTCACATCTCGACCTATCCCATGTCAATCATTTTAACCCGTTAACCTTTTTTTCTGTGTCAAGCATGTCCATGTCAACCAATAGTGGTTGACCTATAGACTGTCGACATAATCCATGTTGACCTACCATCCGGATACCGGGACTAGCTACAGTAGGTGTGGGACAAAAGTAAAAGACGCTAATTTATTAGAAGGCACCTAAAAAAGGATAATCAGTTTCTTAGTAATTGTCAGATACACTTTTATGCTGGAAGCTAGTTATAACTAATATTTCACCACTGAGTTTGTATTTAGCATGTTTCATCATAGCCTGACTTGACTTATTATCTGCACTAGCAGCTGCATAGATAGGTGCTCCTCTTTTGTAATTGGCAGCACCGAGTTTCAATATCATTGTACGTGCAATCCCCAGATTCCTGTAGGCTGGGTCTGTATACCCGAGACCTATCTCTGCAGAGCTGTTAGTCACTGACCAGGCGATCGGCTGCTCCAATCCTTTTTTCCGGACACAGACAGTAGGGCAGTTCTCAATGCAGCGTTTGACATATTTCAGACTGCGCTCATTCTTGCCGTATTTCCACTTATCATTAACAAGGGCTGCATCCTGCAGTGACAGTGACGTATACATCAGATCACCTGTACTGTGGGAACATAGAAAGGGAGAGGTTATGTGGGGAATTCATTTGAGAGCAAAGGGTTGTGAATTGCCGTCACTGCAGCGTTTAAACATCATCAACGCCAACCCAACTCGCATCCTTCACCCGGCCTATTCACACCACAATTCGCTCAAAAGTGCTTCTTACCCTACGGGGGAAGTGAACACTTTTGAGTGAGATCCCACTGCGGAAAAGCCCGGCAGCTGCCGCATATATTCAACCAGACGAATCCATTCACCCTCAACTGAATTCCCCCCTTATGTGTCATTCTGCACACAGAGATCTAAACCATACTTGCCTATCTGACCCTCTCCATGAGGGAGAAAATGCTCTGTTCCTGGACTTTCCTGGTAATGTATGATTGCCATCACCTGTGGTGAGCTAGTTAATTGATAAGAAGGGTGTTTCACCGCAGGTGATTGCAATCATACATTATCAGGAAAGTCCAGGAACAGAGCATTTTCTCCCTCATGGAGAGGGTCAGGTAGGCAAGTATGATCTAAACCATGCCTGGCCAACCTGTGGCTTTCCAGCTGTTGTGAATATACACATCCCAGCATGCTTTTACTCAATTTTAGCATTCCTTAATAACAAAACTGTGTGCAGGACATGCTGGTACATGTAGTTTCACCACAGCTGAAGAGCCACATAATGGGCAGGACTGAGCTAAATCGTCATATGAACCAAGTGCCCACAACTACTGTCCATGGTCCTGCTCACAGACAAAGGTCATACCTTACTGTATACTGATCAGTTATTCCCACTGAGGCAATTCCAAAGCAGAAAACAGAAGTTATGACTTGTACCTACTGTACTTCAAAGGAAATAAGAGGAAGGTGATCGAATGTTTCCATTTCAGGGACCACTATCAAAATATTTATATAATATTTCCATACCTCCTAACTTTGAGATCTGGAGACCAGGAACTAGTTTGTGCGGTCCACCCAAAAAAGGGGAGTGGTCTTGATAAAAGGGGACATGGCTTCGTAGCAACACCTCGACCGCCTGCCACGCTTGATGTTATCGTCACAGTGGGGGCATGACCAGTGCTCTGTGAGCTGCTGGCATACCCCCAGTACCTCTGGCTCCTGTGCAAAATGGGACTTTCCCACAAAATTGGGGCAGTTGGGCGGTATGTATTTCAGTAAATATAAAACTGTACTGCTTCCCTCTTCCTGTGTCATTGCTTTTACTGTTAAGAGTAGGTACTCGGGAAACTCCCTCATTCTGGGATTATCCAGTCTCTGTTGTATGTGAGGATCAGTGGTTACTGTCAGTTGCATCATTGTAATAACCCATAAGTGGGTACCGGTGCACAGGCCATTCCTATCACTAACAGTAAAACTAAATAAAACATGGGCATAACAAAACATCATAGATAAGGACAGAATTAAGAAGATACTGTATGTATTAGTTGGATACCATCCAAAGGCGTTTGTTTATTCACAGTTGTTGGCAAACAGAGTGAGTTAGATTTGGGAGGGTAGGCAAGTATGATTCAAGGTTGATTGCAAAATAAAATTTTCCTCTAATGGGCAAACCATGTGCACTGCAGGGGGGGCAAATATAACACGTGCAGAGAGAGATAGATTTGGGTGGGGTATGTTTAAACTGAAATCTAAATTGCAGTGTAAAAATAAAGCAGCCAGTATTTAGCTTGCACAGAAACAATATAACCCACCCACATCTAACTCTCTCTGCACATGTTACATCTGGTCCATCTGCAGTGCACATGGTTTTGCCCAATTGCTAACTTTTTTGGTTTGCTAACAACCCTCAATAACCACCAAAATGTATTATATGTTTTATTAGTGGTGTGGTATCTGTAGGCTGCAAGTCTACAACTAGAGTTAGTGATGGAGGTTTGTGGTATGGGGTATCTGCTCCAAGTCATATGTATTAGCATTAAAAATGCATCATTTACAGGGCACAAGTCACCAGATTTGGGGGATGGTAAGTGTATATATGGGGTTTTGCAAATGTACTATGGGAGTTATTCAGAGTTGGTCGCAGATTTTGCTAACGTAGAAAATCTGCGACCACTGAAATCACATGCTGAGGGCCGCCCAGAATGTGTGTGCCACTCTGCGATTGCAAATCAATTGCTATTGCATCGTGGAAACCTCAAATAGAGGTTGGCCCTTACCTATGCAGCATGGCTGCATATGCAGGTAATCTGGCACCATGTTTCCTATTGCAAGAAACGCAGGAGACATCACCGGCCGGCCCCGAAAACAGCCATGACACCTGCATTTCCTGCTGCCCCCCCCCCCTAATTCCACCTGTCAATCATGATGCGAATGCATCCTTCCAGATTGTGATCCAATCATGATAGTCCACACACACACTCTTTGTCCGCTGCACGTGCACAGATGGCAAAAAAGTCAGTGATTAAGGCCGTATGGGCCTAATTCAAGGCACACTTACCTACTTTGCTGCCCCCTCCTCTGGGAGGAGGCAACGTTGTAGGTGCATGGGGGCGTGGCCGGCAGCAAGATGGGCAGTCCGGGGGCGTAACAAGAGGCAATGTCTGCTGTCCATGGGCGTGGCCGACAGGGAAGTGGGCAGTCCGGGGGCGTGGCATCAGGATCGTGTCATTGTGGTTGAAGGAAATGATCTACCGAGGTAGGGATGGCGCTGACATGTGTTGTAGGTCCTCAAGCAGCTGAATTGAAGAGGGTTAGTCAAACCCTTTTAATGGAACAATAGAAGGAGATGATTCAGCGCTAGTGACTAGTTCAAATATATTTAAAATTTATTAAGAACATACATTTCATTGTATATATACATACATTACACTGTTGCAACAGGTGAAAAATAGTGGTACCACAAAACAATTATTGTTTTGTGGTACCACTATTTTTCACCTGTTGCAACAGTGTAATGTATGTATATATACAATGAAATGTATGTTCTTAATAAATTTTAAATATATTTGAACTAGTCACTAGCGCTGAATCATCTCCTTCTATTGTTCGTGTCATTGTGGCTCTGCCCCCCACTATGCAGTGCCAAGAAAATAGGCAGGGGGCGGAGCTACGATGACGCAATTTAGCACGAATCACGTCATTGGATCCCCTCAGACCGCCCACTTGTTCTCTGCTGCGGGCAGCCGAGGAGGGGTGTGGAGGGGCTGCAGGGAAAGTGGGAGGCTTGCCACCTTTCCGGGGGGCCGAGACGGCCACCCCGATTTTCGGGAGCCTCCCGGCCATTCCGGGAGGGTAGGCAAGTATGATTCAAGGTTGATTGCAAAATAAAATTTTCCTCTAATGGGCAAATCATGTGCACTACAGGTGGGACATACATAGCATGCAGAGAGAGTTAGATTTGGGTGGGGTTTGTTTAAACTGAAATCTAAATTGCAGTGTAAAAATAAAGCAGCCAGTATTTAACATGCATAGAAACAATATAACCCACTCAAATCTAACTGGATATGCCACTGGGTTTGCTAACGACCATTTACTAAAGTCAAAACCGATAGCAAAACAAACAAAAATCTGACTTTAGAACGTTAGAGCAACTATCGATTTCTTTTTGTAGTATAGAAACCCGGAGCATTACTAAACATCATTTTAAAAAACCGACCAAGAAGCGGCCCTAATACAATGGCAAACCTACCCAAACAATAGACTTGCCTGTGGCTGACAAAACTGGTCAGCCAAGGGCTGGTATCCCTGGGTAATGGGAACTCCCCAAAAAATAACCTTTGGCCATTTCACAGCAGTTCCCACTCTCTGACCAATCAGCACATCCTCTTTCATACTATGGAGAGTGGCCGGTAGTGATCCTGTCATTTGTCTACAGGGAATGAATTTAGTAAGTAATACATTCATTTGAATGAGGGTTCTGTGAGGTCTGGTGTTTTAATGTAATAAAGAACTTAAATATTTGATGTGTGTGTCATGTCTTTTGTTTAACATTTTCTTTACAGCTGGACCACAAGTGCCAGTGGCCCCAAGTGTCTGGGCATGCTGGCACTTGTGGTATTTAGCTTTTTCATGACTATTAACTCAACACCCAAAGCACTGGGGGTGTAACGAAGAGCCCAGTGCTGGTTGTCCTTAGGGGGATCCCATATTTATTTTTATTTTTTTTGGGGGGGAGCGGCGGTCAGCAGTTCCCCAGTAATTCCAGCCCTGGGCTGAATGGTCTCTAGGTCAACAAGATCTAGGTCGACAATGTCTAGAACGACCACTATTGGTCGACAGTGACTAGGTCAACAGGGTCTCTAGGTCAACATGTTCTAGGTCGACAGGTCAAAAGGTCAACATGAGTTTTTCAAATTTTTTCTTTTTTTGAACTTTTACATACGATCCACGTGGTCTACTATTGGGAATGGTAACCTGTGCCAACCACAGCGGTAGCAGAGCAAAGCACCTTACTCGAAGCATGGGGAGCGAAGCTCGCCATGTAAGGGGACGTGGTGCACTACTTGGGGTTCCCGGTCACTGTACGGCAAAAACGATACAGAAAAAGATTAAACAACTCATGTGGACCTTTTGACCTATTGACCTAGACCATGTTGACCTAGTTAATGTCGACCAATGGTGGTCAGCCTAGACACTGTCGACCTAAGTGTGGTCGACCTTCAATACCACACCTGGCTGAACAGTTTGGGACTGGTTGATCATTATGGTAGAGGGAACCCAAGCTATGTCCCTTGCTATAGTGTCAACCCCCACCCCCCCACCCCCCCCCCAGCTGGTTCTGGCCAGTGCTGATTACTGGAGAATAGAGGTAGCCCTATGCCATATTTACCCCTTCTCTCAATACCAGCTAGGTTCAGGCACCTGGGGCTAGTTATGGATTGGCGGTGGGACCACACACTGTTTTTAATAAAAATGTTAATCATTTTACAGTAATGAAGCTGGCTCAGATCACAGTGATGTAGTCAGGCCTTAACTACCACAGCAGACTGACAGTGGGTTTGCCCTCACATCCGCTGCAGGATATGGCTTTCAAATCCAACGGGTTGGCTTTCAAATGACAGTCCATACCAATACATAATAAATGCAGATTTTTTAAAACTGCAAACCAACGTTGATAATTGTCTGTTTAGAAAAGGATCTTTAGTAAATCTTTCTTACTTCATCTTCATGAGCACATTGGTCATACTTGCCTACCCTCTCAGAATGGCCAGGAGGCTCCCGAAAATCGGGTGGCGCTCCTGGCCCCCTGGAAAGGTTGGCAAGTGTCCCGCATCCGACGCCAGCCCCTGCACCATCCCCCTTGGCCGCCCACAATGGAACAAATCATCGTAGCTCCGCCCCCGCCAGCCAGAGCCTGTTTCATCAGCATTAGATAGCGGGGGCGGGGCCACAATTAAGTTTTTTAAGCTGTCATGGACACGCCCCCTCACTCCGAGACACGCCCACTGTTCACCGACCAGGCTGCCCCCTCCCAGAAGAGGTGGCAGCAATGTCGGCACGCATGCTATTGGTATAACCATATTTATTACTGGAAGTAGCAGTAAATATATTCAGTCAATGTACTGTGATATCAGTATGAACAGGGCCGTTTCTAGACAATTTGGCTCCCAGTGCGAGATTTGGAAATGCGCCCCCCCCCCCCCCCCCCCCATTGCTCTAAAAAAAAAATGCGTGCCCCCCCCCCCCATATAGCCGGAAAAAGAAAAAGCATGCGCGCGCCTTCGGCGCGCGCGCTCCCGACAAGGGTGTGTGGCCTGGTTAAAATGGGCGTGGTCTCATTAAAGTGGGCTTGGCCTCATCTGATATCATCACACCCACCACAGGGGAAAAAAAATACAAATAAAAAAAGTCCCCTTTTTATACATTACAGCAGGCAAGTGTCCCCATATTACACAGCGCGGCAGGCAGGTGTCCCCATTTACACAGCGCGGCAGGCAGGTGTCCCCATTTTACACAGTGCGGCAGGCAGGTATCCCCATTTTACACAGTACGGCAGGCAGATATCCCCATTTTACACAGTACGCAGGCAGGTGCCCCCATTTTACAAAGTGCGGCAGGCAGGTATCTCCATTTTACACAGTGCGGCAGGCAGGTATCCCCATAGGCAGGTGTCCCCATTTTACACAGTGCGGCAGGCAGGTATCCCCATAGGCAGGTGTCCCCATTTTACACAGTGCGGCAGGCAGGTTTCAAGTGGGGGGTAAGGAAGGGGGAGAGAGAGAGAATACTTACATCTTCCCGCTCTTTGGTCCCGCCGACTCACGTCCCTCGCACCGGCCGCCTCCTCCTTCCATGCGTATATCCTTATCTCCTCTCCCCGAGCGCTCCTGCTCGGGGGGCGGAGTTTCGCGGAATGGCGCGTTTGCGCCGTGACGTCACGATGCAAACGCGTCATTCCGCGAAACTCCGCCCCCCGAGCAGGAGCGCTCGGGGAGAGGAGATAAGAAGTCACAAAGTGCCGCGGCGGGCGCCCCGTGCGGTTGCACGGCTCGCCTGCCGCTAGAAACGGCACTGAGTATGAAACATCTGTCTACATGACTGCCCATAAGAGCTTTAGCTTGCAGTAAGAGTGTGTATTACCTTACATTGCTGATCTGCTCCAGTTCCTCACTGTCCATCCCGTCTCTCATGTATAGGAGGAAACGGAGTGTCTGCATCTGTTTTCCATGCTTGGAACCAATTGTGTGCAGCATGTCCCATAGTGCTGGCTGGCACACTGTGGGAGGATATAATTAGAGTGATCACTGTGCACAGTGACAGACTCATCATAAGCATTGGGCCTGATTCGATGTACTGTACTCAGAGGCCCAAATGTATTAAGCTTTAACAAGAGATAAAAAAAGGGGTCAATTCATGAAGCAGTGAAAAGAGTGGAGAAGTGAGCCAGTGGAGAAGTTGCCCATGGCAACCAATCAGCTGCTCCGTACAATTGTATAGTATGCAAATGATAAATGTTACTTCAATGCTGATTGGTTGCGAAGGGCAAATTCTCCATTTGCTCACTTCTCCACACTTTTCACTGCTTCGTGAATAGACTCCAAATGGAGACATATAAAGGGGTCTAATCATGAAGCAGGGAAAAGAGTGAAAAAGTGATCCAGTGGAGAAGTTGCCCATGGCAACCAATCAGCTGCTCAGTATAATTTAATAGTATGCAAATTATAAATGTTACATCAATGCTGATTGGTCGCCATGGGTAACTTCTCCATTGGCTCACTGCTCCACACTTTTTTTGACGGCTTCATGAATAGAGCCTAAAGAGCGATAAATGACCAGCCAACCAGCTCCCAACTGCCCTTTTTCAAACACAGCCTGTTACTGGCAGTAGGAGCTGATTGGCTGGTCATTTATCACTCTTTATCCGTCTCCACTTTATCTCTTGTTAAAGCGTTATATATTTGGGCCTCTATGCCAATTTTTGCAAAGTTAATATTACAGCGCATGCATCTGAGTCGCACAGCGTAAGCGCCCTGATGTCTTTGCAGTGTTGTTGGCACAGAGGATTTAGACACAGATTAAGTGACAGTTAGGGACTGTTTGCAGGTGGTAACGGGGTTGTGGTTTGAAAAACATGGGGGCGTCACAACTGTTTTATAGGTGTGTCGGAACCAGAGACTTCATCTTTGAATGGTATGCAGTCACAATGCCTGCAGTCGAAATACTGATGCTGGAATCCAAACACACATCAGAATCCTGACAATGGAACTCCAAAAGGACCAGGAGTCTGACGCCGGAATCCTGACAGCTGGCATACCAACAGAAAGTATACCTGGCGGCTTAGGTTTAGGGCCGAGGGAGAGAGGGGTGGGCTAGGTTTAGGCTCCAGATGGGGGGGTTTGGCTGATGGGGGTGGGAAGTTAGGGTTAGGCTGCAGGAAGGTTAGGGTTAGGCTGTGGGAAGGGGGAAGGTTAGGGTTAGGCATCCTTGGGGTAGGTTAGGGTCAGGCTGTGGGGGAGGGAGGGTTAGGTTTAGGCAGCGAGAAGAGGGACTAAGGTTTAGACCCCTCCAGGGGTGGTTAGGGTCAGGCACCAAGAAGGGAGGTTAGGGTTAGGCTGCTGGAAGGGGGAAGGTTAGGGTTAGGCATCCCCAGGGAGGTTAGGGTCAGGCTGTGGGGAGGGAGGGTTAGGTTTAGGCAATGGTAAAAGGGATTTAGGATTAGGCCCCTCCGGGTAGGGTGGTGGTTTTGGTCTGGCACCAAGTGGGAGGTTAGGGTTGGGCACCCCCAGGGGGAGGTTAGAGTCAGGCTTTGGGGGAGGGAGGGTTAGGTTTAGGCAGCGGGAAGAGGGACTAAGGTTTAGGCCACTCCAGGGGGTGGTTATGGTCAGGCACCAAGAGGGGAGGTTAGGGTTAGGCTGCGGGAACAGTGGGCTAGGATTAGGGGGTAGGGGAGGGGGGAGAACATCCAAACTAACCCCTTTTGGGATTTCCACCTTTGGGATCCTGGCGCCAGTATTATATCTGCCGGGATTCCAAGCATCGGCATTACATACTGAATCTCTTGATGCAGTATGTATGGTGCTGGTGTCGTAGTTCCATCAGTTATTCTGAGCAGCCATCAGCCATTCTGAGTTACTATACACAGAAGGCTGTGTGATCTGCGACCGATGATGAATCTTTGTACACTGCCGCTGGCACTTTGTACGCAGTTATATAGTTACATAGTTAGCGAGGTTGAAAAGAGGCAAATTGGCCATCAGATTCAACCTGTATTTTGTGATCAGCTTTTCATATTATAATGTACCTGCTGATGTAATGACTTAGTACCAATTGACAAGAATGATTCTTACCGCTCCCAGATTAATGTCACTATATTAAATGCTATAACCTTGGATACCCTTTCCAGTTAGAAATTTGTCTAATCGGTTTTTAAATGCATTTACAGAGTCTGCCATTATTATCTTCTCTGGCAGGGAATTCCAAGTTTTTATTGTCCTTACCGTGAAGAACCCTTTCCTACATTGCGGACAGAATTTTCTCTCCTCTAGCCTCAGCGAGTGCCCACGCGTCCTATAAAGAGTTCTTTTAATAAATAAATCCACTGCTAGCTCCTTGTAATGACCCTTTCCTTTACATATTTGAAGATATTAATAATGTCACCTCTTAGTCGCCGCTTTTCTAGTGCATACATATTTAACTTAGCAAGCCTTTCCTTGCACTACAGTGTCTCTAGCCTTTTAATCAATTTAGTTGCCCACCTTTGAACCCTTTCTAGTTCTCCTATATCTTTTTTATAATATGGTGCCCAAAACTGAACACAATGGTGGTCATTCCGAGTTGTTCGCTCTGTATTTTTTTCTCGCAACGGAGCGATTAGTTGCTAATGCGCATGCGCAATGTCCGCAGTGCGACTGCGCCAAGTAAATTTGCTATGCAGTTATGTATTTTACTCACGGCATTACGAGTTTTTTTCTTCGTTCTGGTGATCGTAGTGTGATTGACAGGAAGTGGGTGTTTCTGGGCGGAAACTGGCCATTTTATGGGTGTGTGTGCGAAAAAACGCTAACGTTTCTGGGAAAAACGCGGGAGTGGCTGAAGAAACGGAGGAGTGTCTGGGCGAACGCTGGGTGTGTTTGTGACGTCAAACCAGGAACGACAAGCACTGAACTGATCGCAGATGCCGAGTAAGTGTGGAGCTACTCAGAAACTGCTAAGAAGTGTCTATTCGCAATTCTGCTAATCTTTTGTTCGCAATTTTGATAAGCTAAGATTCACTCCCAGTAGGCGGCGGCTTAGCGTGTGCAAAGCTGCTAAAAGCAGCTTGCGAGCGAACAACTCGGAATGACCACCAATATTCCAGATGCGGAAGTACCAATGATTTGGTTGTTCAGTATTTCCACTTTTATTTTATCATCGTTTATCAAAGCTCCCAATTCTTATTTTAATGGGCCTACGTTCTCCTTCTTTAAACTTTTACTGTTTATGTATTTATAAAACGTTTTAGGATTACTTTTACTCTCTATAGCGATTTGCTTTTTGTATACAATTTTTGCTGCCCTTATTACTTTTTTGCATTTTTTATTGCATTCCTTGTAATGCTGTAATGACTCCTCCCCATCCATTAGATTGAAATGTTTTGAAAGCACGCCTCTTTTTAGCCACTGCTTCTTTGACCTCCTTACTAAGCCACATTGGTTTGTTTTTAGTACTCCTGCGTTTACTGCTCATGGGAATGAATTTGTGAATATTGCTATCAAGCAACCCTTTTAAATCATCCCACATTTCCATTGTGCCTTTACCATGAAACAAAACTTCCCAATCAATGTCGCTTAGTGCCTGTCTCAGTTGTTTGAATTTGTTAATGATGTGTGTCTCAATACAACTCCTGGTGGCTGCGACATTTATATGCTTTCGCACAGTACTAAGATGCAACCGCATATGCCAGAGCAGATGTACTAAGTCTTGTAGAGTGATAAAGTGGGGAGAGATAAAGTACTAACCAATCAGCTCATAGCTGTCATTTTTCAAGCACAGCGTGTAACATGGCAATTAGGAGCTGATTGGTTGGTACTTTATCTATCTCCACTTTATCACTCTCCAATGCTTAGTACATCTCCCTATTAATCAGGCCCACTGTTATGAGAGAAAACTCAGATGGAAAAATAATATTGTAATTGAATGCTCTAAATAAAAAACAAGCCTAAGCATAGGCAAGTTGATGGTTTTGAACGGGAAGCAAAGAAACATTTACAGAGTATTCCCACTGTCAGCAGTCTAATAAGAGGCATCTTCTTGGGATGAAGGTGTGGCCTCACACAATATGAATACAACTTGGCTGAATATGGGCATGATTTATTTTGTCCTGATTTTATCCAATTGGCTTTGTTGGCATGTATGGTCAGTCCAAGCCTCACTGGGCCTAATTCAGATGTGGTTCTTCTTGCTGCTGCTGTTGATATATTTTGGAATTTGCAATTGCGACTGTAAGACTAATTCAGATTTGATTGCAGCAGCAAATATGTTAGCTAATGGGCAAAACCATGTTGCACTGCAGGGGAGGCAGATATAACATGTGCAGAGAGAGTTAGATTTGGGTGGGTTATTTTGTTTCTGTGCAGGGTAAATACTGGCTGCTTTATTTTTACACTGTAATTTAGATTTCAGTTTGAACACACCCCACCCAAATCTAACTCTCTCTGCACTTGTTATATCTAGCCCCCCCTGCACATGGTTTTGCCCATTAGCTAACAAATTTGCTGCTGCGATCAGTTCTGAGTTAGGTCCTATATGCTAATATTGGCAGAAGGTAACCTGAGCATAGGGACGGTATCCATTAACATGGTCGACCATGTTATGGTCGACAGTCATTAGGTCGACCACTATTGGTCTACATTGACATGGTCGACATGGACACATGGTCGACACATGAAATGGTCAACACATGAAAGGTCGACTCATGAAAAGGTCGACATGAGTTTTGTAACTTTTTTTTCTTTTGGGGAAATTTTCCATACTTTACGATCCACGTGCACTACGATTGGAACGGTAATCTGTGCCGAGCGAAGCGGTAGCGGAGCGAAGGCACCATGCCCGGAGCATGGCGAGCGAAGCGAGCCATGCGAGGGGACGCGGTGCACTAATTGGGGTTCCCAGTCACTTTCCGCAAAAAACGACACCAAAAAAAGTTAAAAAACTCATGTCGACCTTTTCATGTGTCGACCTTTCATGTGTCGACCATTTTCATGTGTCGACCATGTGTCCATGTCGACCATGTCAATGTCGACGAATAGTGGTCGACCTAATGACTGTCGACCATAACATGGTCGACCATTCATACCGGAACCCATAGGGACGCCCACTGCTGTCGCATCATTTTTGTCGACAGCATATAATTGCTGATACATTGGTACTACTATTGCAAATCGGGTCATGTCGCAGGGTCTGAGTGCTTCTGTAGACGCTGAGTCTGAGCTGCTCTCCCGGGACACAGTAGACTCTCCAGTAGTAAGTAAGATCACAACTGCTAATTTATGCCTACCCAGCAAACACCATCTGAATGCCCATGACACACCTGCGTTTATCTGATCACTCCTCGTTACCACCCCCAAATGCTATCTTACTGTCAATCACTTTGCGACTAATTCCTTGGTGCGACCGCCATTGCAATTCACTTACCTCACTGTAAGCTCAGACACATGCGCAGTAAGAAAATTTAGACCAATGGCCCTCATTCCGAGTTGTTTGCTCGCTAGCTGCTTTTAGCAGCATTAGAAACGCTAGGCCGCCGCCCTCTGGGAGTGTATCTTACCTTAGCAGAATAGCGAACGAAAGGTTAGCAGATCTGCTACTAAATATTTTCTTGCAGTTTCTGAGTAGCTCCAGACCTACTCCTAGATTGCGATCAACTCGGTCCGTTTAGTTCCTGGTTTGACGTCACAAACACGCCCTGCGTTCGGCCAGCCACTCCCCCGTTTCTCCAGACACTCCCGCGTTTTTCCCTGACATGCCTGCTTTTTTAGCACACTCCCAGAAAACGCTCAGTTACCACCCAGAAATGCCCCTTTCCTGTCAATCACTCACCGATCAGCAGAGCAACTGAAAAGCGCCGCAGGATCCACAGCAAATCTACTAAGTTTTTAGTTAAATAACTAAGCGCATGCACCCTGCGTGCCTTGCGCATTTTGCAACAAATCACAGCATAGCGAAAATCGTCAACGAGCGAACATCTCGGACTGATCCCCAATGTGCGTACAATAGCCTCATTATGACCACATCTGAATTAGGCCTGATGTGCATTGAGGGAAGTTGCACATATATACAGGAGATCTTAATTACTAGCATTTTTTTAGTGTGTGTGTGTGTGTGTGTGTGTGTGTGTGTGTGTGTGTGTGTGTGTGTGGTGGGGGGTGGATTAATGGATCTACAGTGTTATGGTTGACAGTCAAAAGATTGACACCAAATGCACGACATGCTTTAAGTTGTCAGGTACAAAAGGTTGATAGGTACAAAAGGTTGACACATGAAAGGTCAACAGCGGTGAAGGTTGACAGGTACAAAAGGTTAATATTATCTACATGACAATAGTTGACACATAAATGGTCAACACAAGGTTTTTTTTTGGAGGGCCAAATCTTGTATACAGTATTTCATGCGGTTGGTACTGTGAGTAATAAATAAAGCTAACCCTAATCCCTAACCCCCCTGACCCTATCCTACCTTTTCCACAGCCTGACCCTAACCCTCTCCCGACGGCCTAACCCTAACCTTCCTAGGTGGTGCCTAACCTTAACCCACCCAATAAATAAAGCTAGCCCTAATCCCTAACCCTATCCCACATTTTCCGCAGCCTGACCCTAACCCTCTCCCGGCGGCCAAACCCTAACCTTCCTAGGTGGTGCCTAACCCTAACCCACCCAATAAATAAAGCTAGCCCTAATCCCTAACCCTATCCCACATTTTCCGCAGCCTGACCCTAACCCTCTCCCGGCGGCCAAACCCTAACCTTCCTAGGTGGTGCCTAACCCTAACCCACCCAATAAATAAAGCTAGCCATAATCCCTAACACTATCCCACATTTTCCGCAGCCTGACCCTAACCCTCTCCCGGCAGCCTAACCCTAACTTTCCTAGGTGGTGCCTAACCCTAACCCCACCTTCCCACATGCTAATCCTAACCCCCTCCCCCGCAGCCTAACCCTAACCTTCCCGGGGGTGCCCAGCTCTAGCCCCCCTCCCTAGCCCCCCTCCTAACAGCCTAACCCTAACCCTCACCCTGCAGCCTAAACCTAACCCCACGTGGCATACCTCTTCGGTGGCCTGTGACTTCCTTGTGTGGGTTCCTGGCGGTCGGGATACCAGAGCCAGGATGGCCGTCAATATTGGGATTCCAGCACCGGCATTCCGAGTAGTGTCGGGTTTCCGTCATCGGTATTTCGACTGCCGGGATCCCTACCACCATCAGCAAAAACGTGCACCTTCGCAGGCTCGCTCCCCACACCACAGGTTACTTATCCCAATAGATGTCCACGTGGATAGCAAATCAAGAAAATCTTGGGAAAACCCTGCAAAACACGTGTCGACTAGTTGTGTATTGACCATGGTCATATTGACCTTTCGAACCTGTTGACCTTAAACACTATTGACCTGTCACCTATCGACTTTTTATACATGCCAACCTAATAAATGTTGACCATAAGCTGTCAACCTAGACTCTGTCAATCTCTGTCAATCTATCGTCCTGACACCATGGCGGGGGTGATTATGGAAGATGCCAACTAGGCCCTGATTCAGAGTTAAACACAGTGTAAATGCGGCCGGGGGGCTGGGGACATGAGGCGACGTGCAGGGAGTTGCTGCAGCAGAGGGCTCTGGTGGGGGTGTGGCTTCCGGGAGGCAGGAAGTTCAGTCTGCATACTGACTCCCTGTAATGGTGTGTGTCCTCTCTGCTGGGGGCTGCCATATTGGAGACCAAGGAAGCCAATTAGCCCCATTCTGCGTCCAGCCAATCCATGGTCAGCTTCCCTTACAAAAGGGGGCTAGCCCAGAGTAGACTGCCAGTGCTTCAAGTTGCTTACGTGTAAGGTGCTCTAGCTCTGTGCTCCCAGGTTGCTTCAGGTTGTTCCAGGTGCCCTGGTTCCAGCTACTATCTTTCACTGCAGCAGTCCTATTGCCTCCAGCCCGTCTCCTCTCGTAGAGTGTCCACCGGGACTCCAAGCCGCAGAGGAATCCCGGCCGCTATGGGACCTCCGCAGTTTTCAACTCCTTAAGACTAGAGGGGCCAAGTGGTTCTAATCTTCCGTCAAATTCTATGTTTAAGGCAGAGTTCTTCGGCCTCGTCTTTCAAGCCATAGTTAATCATTCCACAGCTCACTCACTCCAGCCACGTCTTTCAAGCCACAGATCATCACTCCGCAGCTCATTCACTCCAGCCACGTCTTTCAAGCCAGAAGTTAATCATTCCGCGGCTCGTTCACTCCAGCCACGTCTTTCAAGCCACAGTTCATCATTCCGCAGCTCGTTCACTCCAGCCACGTCTTTCAAGCCACAGTTCATCATTCCGCAGTTCATTCTTGTAAGCCACGTCTTTCAAGCCACAGATCATCATTCTGCAGTTCATTCTTGTCAGCCACGTCTTTCAAGCCACAGTTCATAACGCCGCAATTCTTTCTCTTCAGCCACGTCTTTCTAACCGCAGTCACAAGCCCGCAGTTCTTTTCTTCAGTCTCGCTTCTTCAACGACTACTCATTGACTCCTAGCTCAGACTACGTCTTCCATTGGCCTTTGTCTCATGAGAAGGAACTATATCCAGCCCCCTCGTCTTCTTCATCCACAGGTGGTTGCTTCCTCGGGCAAGTCTCAGTCGCCGGATCCTCAATTCCCGCCGAGCGTGACAACATAGGCATGTGCTGAAAGTGGCTGTGTTCAGAGTAACTGCACCTGCCATACGGCTTATGCAAGTATCGATAGTGTGACTGATGGTGTGGCTAAAATGCATCGCCTCAAGATGCTGAAAGTGGGCATCTCAATTTTAGAAAATCTGCATCTGACTCAGAAACATTTCTTGTTAAATTTACTACTCTGCAGTGTACAGTCTCCTTATCAGACTCCACATATGGGGCCTAATTCAGACCTGATCGCAACAGCAGCATTTTTCTCGAATTGCCAAAACCATGTGCACTGCAGGTGGGGCAGATATAACGTGCAGAGAGAGTTAGATTTGGGTGGGGTGTGTTCAAATCTTTTTTTATGTCTGTTCCCTCTTCTCTCTTACTGTAATTAATCAATACATCATTATAAATATCCTTAATATATCACTATTATTATAAGCCACCATTTCTTTTGCAGATATACAGATATTATTTCACATAAGAGGTTTTGTTTTGCCTTTTCATATGCACGCACCTCCAAGTACACTATGACTCTATTTGGGATTTGGTCAGGATCCCTATCAAGCATGTGCCGGACCCTCTGAGTGGTAAACCTTTTGGGGGGTGGGAGTTGTTAGGTTTAGGCTGTGGGGGCATTGTTAGGTTTAGGCTGTGGGGAGGGGGGATAGGTTTAGGCACCCCCAGGGAGGGTAAGGGTTAAGCTGCAGGGGTGAGGGTTAGGGTTAGGCTGTGGGGCAGAGGGGGGGGGGGTTAGGTTTAAGCTGCTAGAAGGGAGGGTTAGGGGGCCATTCGGGGAGGTAAGTATACTTACCTTTCCCCTGTCGGGATTGTGAACATCAGGATGCTGCGGTCGGTATTCTGACCACCGGCATCCCACCTGCTGACATTTCAATCCCAACCCCTCTATTTGCCGGGTGCCCACTGCAGTGTATCTTATGTTGCTAGCAGTGGGCCCGTCTCCTTATCTGAGCTATGGATGCAGTTAAGATCCTCTAGTCAATCATACTGAACTCAATTTTTCCACTTACTGAATGTGATGCACTGGGATATCCTTTTTGTGTGAACCTATTTATCCTTTTTCCCTAGCAGCAAACATTCAATTTCCACATGTACCTTTTAGGAGCGCAGTCCACTACTATATACTATATACTATATATACTAAACATCTGATTGAAGTAAATGTAATCGAGGAAGAGAGCAATAAAGTAGAATGAAGCTGAAAGAATTGTTAAAACACAGTGAACAACAAAGTATATTAGATTTGTCTGTCTTATGTGACAAAAGATAAAGTTTGGTTTTATCAGTTGTTTATACAAGTATGCACACAGCTCAGGCTGTAGTTGGCATCCTGATGGTTAGGATGTTGGCAGTCAGAAGACCAGTTCTGGAATCCCAACACCAATGAGAAACCTGATGCTGGAATCCCAACAGTACCATCCTGAGCATACTGTAAGTACTGTATGATGGTGACGGGTAGGGTTGTTAGACATTGGATCACTCTGCTGTCTGTCTCCATTCCCAGCACTAGAGGCAGCTTCCCTTCTCTAGTGTTTTCACTCCTAGTGTCAGCTCAGTGCAGGAGGAGGTGCTTAGTGCACAGTCTAAGAGAGTTCTTCCTGGGAGAGAAAACTGCACTGACGTGCAACCTCTGCTCTCCTGAGTGTGTGACCTTGTCTACCCTGCAGCCACATCGTGTGTCTGCAGCCGCATCCTGTGTGTACTGAGGTACTGTGTTACCGCTGTACTGCTTCACATGTATACTGTAAGTTCCTGCTGCTGCAGAAGATCTTCTAAATACTACAAGCAGTTATCTTTGTTATTGAATAAACCAATCATCCTGGTTAAGTGCCATTGTGTGGACTGACATCCCTATCCAACATTGCAACACTCTGCCAACAGGCTATGGGCCCAGGACCCCAAGTCGGAAAGGCATTCTAAAATGGAGGTACATAAGAAATAAAAGTGCAGCTGATTAAAGAAGGACTACTTTTTATTAAATATAGAGAATAATGTACAGTATAGGAAACAGCGTGAATTTTTACAAAGCTAAAAGGCTCAGAGAATTACACAATGAGGAAATTCGACATGGAGATGCAGCTTACGCAGGAAAAGTTGTGGAAAGTCACAATTGAGCCAGGAGCAGACCCAAACCCAGTTGAAGTGGATTGAGCCGTCGGGACAATAGGCTTGGCCGTGGAACAACACGTCTACTCCATTATCAGCGGGAAAGTGTCCACAAAAGACATGGACAGCTCTGCAAGTGGCGTATGAAGACAAAGGTCTGATGAGAAGAATAAACTTTAGGCTTATGCTGTACGGGACAAAGTTAAGTGCCTGTAAAGACATTCATTATTATATTGATAAAATACTGTCAATACCTCAGCAGTAGGTGTCTGTGAGGGCACAGGTGGATGATGAGGAAGTGGTGATGATGATGTTACAAAATCTGACACCAGAATTCGATTTCCTGGTAGTAGCTTTGGGGTCTAACGATACCAAGCTGACAACATAAATTGTAAGAGCCAAGCTGCTGCAGTTCCAAGAACGTATTCCTGTCGAGACACATGCTGAGGGTTCTGCCTTATTCACAAAAGGTACTAAGTCCAGAAAGCTCAAGTTCAAGTGCTTTATGTGTCACAAGGTGGGGCACAAGGCCTCAGATTGCAGACTGAGAAATTGCAGTGATACGCAGTAGAAGCATGACAAACCAAATGAGTAAGCATTGAATGTATCAGATAGTCACAAGAAGGATTGCTGGTACATGGACTCGGGGACCAAGAGGCATTTCAGTTGTAATTAGGAATGGTTCAATTTACTGACAGCATGTGAACCCATTACAGTAAAAGGGATTGAAGACAAAGTCCTTACTGCTTCAAAATTTGGGACAATCACAGTGCGTCTAAGAATTAAAGATGAAACAGTTATTACGGACATTCAAGATGTCTTGTTCATGCCAGATTTGGGAAGCAATCTCATTGCTATAAGCGTACTGGAGAAAAAAGGTTAGAGTCCAGTTTTCAAAGGGAAAATGTATGAATGCAAAATGAGAATGGGACTGTAATTGCTTCAGCCGTCCTGGACACTGAGCAGTGTTCTGCAATGGCGGCCTCTAATTCAAATCAGTTGATGGATCTGTGGCACAGGCGCCTAGGTCATCTGGGATATGACAACGTCCAGAAACTACTCAATGGAATGGCAACTGGAATCACTGTGAGTAATACTGAGAGACCTGTGTGCGAGAGTTGTATAAAAGGAAAGCAGACTCGCACCCCATTTCACAAAGTACATTTCCTAAGTCTACTAGTCGAGCAGAAATACCACTAGCCCTACTGCATACTGGCGTATGTGGTCCGATGGAGATGGAATCAATGAGTGGCTACAGGTATTTTATAACATTTATTGATGATGCCACAAGGATGACACGTGTATTTCACGAAAGCTAAAAGTGAAGTTGTCAATAAAATTGTGGTATACAAGAACCTGGTGGAGACTCAGACGGGTCTGAAATTAAAAGTCTTGAGATCCAACAATGGCGGAGAGTATGACAACAGAGGTTTAGCGCAATTCCTTAAAAACGATGGCATACAGCTTTAACTAACAATTGCTTACATGCCAGAACAAAACAGTGTGCGTGAGCGTGCAAATCGTACAATTGTTGAGAAAGAACGGACTATGTTGAGTGATGCAAGCCTGGAGAAAAGGTTTTAGGTGGAAGCAGTGTCTACTGCAGTATGTCTTAAAAACCATGTGCCCACAGTAGCCGTAAAAGGTAAAACGCCATTGGTAGCGTGGTCCAAGAAAAAGCCATCTGTCAATCATCTCCGTGTCTTCAGCTGTAAAGCTTATGCACATATACCTAAGGAGAAAAGACAGAAATTAGATCCAAAGTTAGTGGAATGTATTATGCTAGGATACTGTGAAAAAAGCTAAGGATACAGGCTTTGGGATATTACAAACTTTCTTCTAAAGTCTAGAGATGTGGTGTTCCATGAGACAGCACCAATCACTGGAATAGTGGAACAAGAATCACAGCAACAATATGTATCGCTGGATGTACAGGCAGCGGTAAGCGTGTCTGAACCTGAAAGTGTTAATGCGGATACCCAATCAGGAAACAGAAGTTCCATGAGGAGCAATAAAGGTATTCCATCCAAAAGATACAGTGAGGAATATGCAAATATAGCTTACTGTGAACCCCTAAATATACAGGAAGCAAAATCATGTAGCGACTGGAAAAAATGGAAGTCAGAAATATATACAGAGCTGTCAGCTCTGGATGATAACAGTACATGGACTGTAGTTGACAGTCCGAATAACCGTAAGACAATCAAGAACAAGTGGGTCTTTTGCAGAAAGCTGAATGCGTACAGGATTATTGCTTGTTATAAAGCCTGCCTCGTTGCTAAAAGACACACACAAAAATCCGGGATCGACTACGGAGAGATCTTTTCACCTGTCGCAAGGTACAGCACCCTGAAGTTAGTCATTGCCATTGCTACACTTCATGATTTATTGTTATACCAGTTAGACTTTGATTCTGCATTCCTAAATGGAGAGATAATTGAGGAGATTTATATGGAACCACCTGAACATTATGATGAGAGTATGTTCCAAGAGGGAAAAGTTTGCTTCTTAAAGAAATCTTTGTACGGCCTAAAGCAAAGTGGTCAATGTTGGTATGTAAAGCTGGATGCTGTGCTGCTAGAGATGAACTTCATTAGGTCAGAGACTGATCACTGCTTATATCACAAAACTATAGAATAAAAGCGGTTCATCATAGTTGTGTATGATCTATTGCTAGCAGGTCAAGAAGAGCACATTACTGATGTAAAACAGCAGCTGAAACAAAGATTCAATTTAAATGATTTAGGCCCTGCAAATCATTTGTTAGGAATGTACAAAACCTTAAAGATAGGACTGTTACAATTGTTCAACAGACATATATTGAAGCAATACTTTGCAAGTATGGAATGTTTGATGCAAAACAAGTGAGCACTGCTATTGACAAAAGCATAAAGGTGGTAAAGGCGATGTCACCATCCAGCCAAGAGGAGATAGAGAAAATGAGAGAGGTTCTTTATCAAAATGCTGTTGGTAGCTTAATGTATGCAAGTATTGGTACTCGCCTCGACATCACACATGCAGTGAGCTGGGCAAGCCAGTTTGCAATTAACCCTGGGAGGCAACACTGGATTGCAGTCAAAAGAAACTGAAGGTACTTAAAAGGTACAAGTTCATTAAGGTTGGTGTTTACAAAGTCAAAAGATACAACTTTGCAAGTTTTCTGTGATGCCAATTGGTGATCAGATGAGAATGACCGTTGTTCCTACAGGGATACTTGTTCGTTTGGCAGGTCAGCCATCAGCTTAGTGAGCAGGAAGCAACCCACTGTTGCCCTATCCACCTCTGAGGTGGAGTACATGGCACTTACAGAAACTGCAAAATAAGCTTTATAGATGAAGGAGACTTTATGTGAGCTTAGTCTTCTTTACCACAGTGAGACTATCAACATTGCGTGTGATAACAAGGGAGAAATTGATTTGTCTTCCAGCACCAAGCATTATGGACGGTCCAAACACATTGCCATGAGACATCACTTTATCTGTGAGTTAGTGGAAAACAAGTCTGTCAACGTTAATTACACAGCAAGCGAGAGCAATGCTGCTGATATGTTGACAAAGGGACTATCATCACACTTGCTGAATATGTTCATGACAAAATGTGGACTGAAATACCTTTGAGAAATGTTGATTTGTTTTACTGTTTGCTTACCATGCTTTATTAATGTGTTTTCGGTTACAGGAAAACTTTATTGAGAAATGTTTTTGATAAAGTGTAATGCAAATGTATGTAACCGGAAATAGCCTTGAGTGAGGGGGGTATTAGACAATGGATCACTCTGCTGTCTGTCTCCGTTCCCAGCACTAGAGGCCAGAGGCGTATCTAGCACGGGGCGAGCAGGGCACGTGCCCTGGGCGCCATGGCAGCCCCAACAGAGGGGGGCGCCACCGGCACCTGCACGGCCCACTCGCCCCATGCTTCAGGGATTCCGCCGGCGCTACCCGTGGCGCTTTCCCTGTCTCCCCGGCTGCTGTGCCTGTCACAATAGACAGGCAGCGGCAGCCAGGAGCCTCCCCCTACTCCCCCCTGCAAAGTGACTGTGTACGCGATCGCGTGCGCGATCGCGACCGCGGAGGTGCGCGCATGCGCGTGCGCGACCTGGGGGGGGGGCGTGCGGCCCCTGAACAGCAGTGAGTGCAGGTGAGCGGGAAGGGGGAGCGGGACATTTTGTATGTGTGTGTGTGTGTGTGTGTGTGTGTTAAGTGTGTGTGTGTTAATTGTGTGTGTGTCGGACAGTGTGCGTGTGTGTTGTGTGTGGGACAGTGCGTGTGTGTTAATTGTGTGTGTGTGGGACAGTGTGAGTGTGTTAATTGTGTGTGTGGGACAGTTTGAGTGTGTGTAAATTGTGTGTGTGTGTGGGACAGTGTGCGTGTGTTAATTGTGTGTGTGTGGGACAGTGTGTGTGTGTTAATTGTGTGTGTGTGACAGTGTGAGTGTGTTAATTGTGTGTGTGGGACAGTGCGTGTTTGTTAATTGTGTGTGTGTGACAGTGTGAGTGTGTTAATTGTGTGTGTGGGACAGTTTTGAGTGCGTGTTAATTGTGTGTGTGTGGGACAGTGTGCGTGTGTGTTAATTGTGTATGTGTGGGACAGTGTGAGTGTGTTAATTGTGTGTGTGTGTGTGTGTGTGTGTGTGTGTGTGGGACAGTGTGAGTGTGTTAATTGTGTGTGTGTGGGACAGTTTGAGTGTGTGTTAATTGTGTGTGTGTGGGACAGTGTGTGTTAATTGTGTGTGTGTGGGACAGTGTGCGTGTGTATTAATTGTGTGTGTGTGGGACAGTGTGCGTGTGTTAAGTGTGTGTGTGTGGGACAGTGTGAGTGTGTTAATTGTGTGTGTGTGGGACAGTGCGTGTTTGTTAATTGTGTGTGTGGGACAGTGTGCGTGTGTGTTATTTGTGTGTGTGGGACAGTGTGCGTGTGTGTTATTTGTGTGTGTGGGACAGTGTGCGTGTGTTAATTGTGTGTGTGTGTTAATTGTCCCGGCGGTTATTGGCGTCTGTAGTGTGCGCCCCGTCCTCCTCCGCTGCCGCTGACAGGAGCGGCGGTGTGCGGCTCTCCCCCACCTCCGCCGGCTCCGTCCTCCCGTCGTGGCCCTGCAGTGTGTGCCGGTCTCCCCAGCAGCAGCAGCAGCAGCAGCAGGATAGTCTCCCCCCCCCCCCCCCTCTCTCTCTCTCTCTCTCTCTCTCTCTCCTGTGGATTGCAGTTTGTAAGTATCATTTTAATTTTTACAGGTACCCCTATTGGATTCTACTGGACAAGTGGACGTGACCGGCGCGGGATGTAGGTAAGTAATCTGTCTCTCATTTTTACAGGTACCCCTATTGGATTCTACTGGACAAGTGGACGTGACCGGCGTGGGATGTAGGTAAGTAATCTGTCTCTCATTTTTACAGATTCCCCTACTGGATTCTACTGGACAAGTGGACGTGACCAGCGTGGGATGTAGGTAAGTAATCTGTCTCTCATTTTTACAGGTACCCCTATTGGATTCTACTGGACAAGTGGACGTGATCGGCGTGGGATGTAGGTAAGTAATCTGTCTCTCATTTTTACAGGTACCCCTATTGGATTCTACTGGACAAGTGGACGTGACCGGCGTGGGATGTAGGTAAGTAATCTGTCTCTCATTTTTACAGATTCCCCTACTGGATTCTACTGGACAAGTGGACGTGACCAGCGTGGGATGTAGGTAAGTAATCTGTCTCTCATTTTTACAGGTACCCCTATTGAATTCTACTGGACAAGTGGACGTGACCAGCATGGGATGTAGGTAAGTAATCTGTCTCTCATTTTTACAGGTACCCCTATTGGATTCTACTGGACAAGTGGACGTGATCGGCGTGGGATGTAGGTAAGTAATCTCTCTCTCATTTTCACAGGTACCCCTATTGGATTCTACTGGACAAGTGGACGTGACCGGCGTGGGATGTAGGTAAGTAATCTGTCTCTCATTTTTACAGATTCCCCTACTGGATTCTACTGGACAAGTGGACGTGACCAGCGTGGGATGTAGGTAAGTAATCTGTCTCTCACTTTTACAGATTCCCCTACTGGATTCTACTGGACAAGTGGACGTGACCAGCGTGGGATGTAGGTAAGTAATCTGTCTCTCATTTTTACAGGTACCCCTATTGAATTCTACTGGACAAGTGGACGTGACCAGCGTGGGATGTAGGTAAGTAATCTGTCTCTCATTTTTACAGGTACCCCTATTGGATTCTACTGGACAAGTGGACGTGACCGGCGTGGGATGTAGGTAAGTAATCTGTCTCTCATTTTTACAGATTCCCCTATTGGATTCTACTGGACAAGTGGACGTGACCGGCGTGGGATGTAGGTAAGTAATCTGTCTCTCATTTTTACAGGTACCCCTATTGGATTCTACTGGACAAGTGGACGTGACCGGCGTGGGATGTAGGTAAGTAATCTGTCTCTCATTTTTACAGATTCCCCTACTGGATTCTACTGGACAAGTGGACGTGACCAGCGTGGGATGTAGGTAAGTAATCTGTCTCTCATTTTTACAGCTACCCCTATTGGATTCTACTGGACAAGTGGACGTGACCGGCGTGGGATGTAGGTAAGTAATCTGTCTCTCATTTTTACAGATTCCCCTACTGGATTCTACTGGACAAGTGGACGTGACCAGCGTGGGATGTAGGTAAGTAATCTGTCTCTCATTTTTACAGCTACCCCTATTGGATTCTACTGGACAAGTGGACGTGACCGGCGTGGGATATAGGTAAGTATGTGTGAGTGTGTCAGTGTGCTTTAATAAATTTTTACTGTCACGGTGTGTGAGTTGTGTTTTTATTTGGGTATTTTTTCTGTTGTAGAACTACAGGTACCGGCGGGCCCGTTATTTCCCTGCATGTTGGTACTTGAGGTTCTCCAAGTACCAGCAAGCGGGGGAGGCTTTCTGGGCCTTGTAGTTCCACAACAAAAAACAATATTCTTTTTTTACTTACATGGCTATCAGCCTCCCATCCACAGCCCACGGATGGGGGGGGACAGCCTCGGGCTTCACCCCTGGCCCTTGGGTGCCTGGAGGGGGGGTGACCCCTTGATTTAAGGGGTCCCCACTCCTCCAGGGAACCCCGGCCAGTGGTGACTAGTTGGGGGGGTAATGCCACGGCCGCAGGGACCTACATAAATGTGTCCCCCGGCTGTGGCATTATGTCCTTGGCTAGTGGAGCCCGGTGCTGGTTTTAAAAATACGGGGGGACCCCTACATCTTTTGTCCCCCGTATTTTTGGAACCAGGACCGGACTAAGAGCCCGATGCTGGTTGTCTAAATACGGGGAACCCCTGTCCAATTTTTTCCCAGTATTTAAACAACCAGGACCGGCTCAAAGAGCCCGAGGCTGGTTATACTTAGGAGGGGGACCTCACGCAGTTTTTTTTTACATTTTTAACCCATTCAGACCCTTCTCCATTAAGTTAATGGAAACCCTGGACAACAAAATTGCATTCATGTCCTCCTCCCACTCCCTTCCCAGTCCCAAACACTGATTATTATTTTTTTCTATAAAAATGTACAATATATCACAAGTATGATGAGCAGGCATGCAGCGGGCATTGGCGACTTTGGACTGAGTTGCAAATTAGTGGCGGAGGGCTGGGTCAGTTGATGGTGGGCGAGTTTGTAAGCCATTGGTGGTGGCAGCGGGCATCGGCTCAGAGGCAGTGGCGGGCATTGGCTCGGTGGCGGTAGGGGTCATCGGCAGGATTCGGCGGACATTATGGCTGTAGTGCCTCACCGCACGCCACTGACCTCACCGCACGCCACTGGTGTGTGGGACAGTGTGCGTGTGTGTTAATTGTGTGTGTGGGACAGTGTGAGTGTGTGTTAATTGTGTGTGTGTGGAACAGTGTCAGTGTGTGTAAATTTTTGCAGTCCAGTGTGTGTGTGGGGGAGAGGAAAGTATGAGAATGTGTGTGTGTAGTCTGAGTGGGTGTGTGTAGGATTTGGGGGTGGCCAGTCTGTGTGTGTGTAATCAGTGTGTGTGGGATGTACTAATGGCCATTTACCGAAGAGAGATATGTATTAATCCACGGGCACTGAGATGCCCTTCTCACTCACCATCCAGCTGGGTGGGCGAGCCGGGCGGGTGGAAAGCCAGCAGCAGGGGCAGCATGCCGGATATCAGCAGCCGAGGGTGGGGGCCGTAATGCACATGCGGAGCCCAAAGCCGGAGATCAGCAGCATGCTGACCGGCAATAAGCAGCTTCTGCTTCCGCGTTCAACATGCTGCTGATCTCCGGCTTTGGGCTACGCAGGGTTCGGGGGATGGGTGTCCTCTGCCGGTGTACTGCAGCTCCGGGGGTGCGGGCTCCGGAGGCTTTCAGCACTGTTGAATATCCAGCTGCCTCAAGTATGTACAGCCCGCACCCTCTGCTGCTGATATCCGGCATGCTGCTGCTGGCTGTCCCCCCGCCCGGCTCGGCCACACAGCTGTATGGTGAGAAGGGCATCTCAGTTCCTGAGGTTTAACACATATGCCTCAGAAAATGGCCTCTGCGGTAAACGATACTAATGCTTACCGTGACAGTAACAGCGGGGAGGAAGGCGCACATCGGGATCCTGCAGCATGAAACAAGAACCCCTTTGGAGCGCAGCAGACCACACTGAAAAGGGTGCATACCCGGTGCGGTGCTCTGCATCCCGGGTGGTGCCGAAGATGTGGAGTGTCGGAGGTGGCAGAAGCGCCGCAGCTTGGGGTGAGAAACCGCTGCAGCCCTTCCGCTGCTAAACTCTGCAATTAGTCTATTAAGGGGGTGGGCTCCCCTCATCATAGTGCCCCACAGGCCATGTTAATTCTGGGTGTAGGATCCCCTAACTCTATAATGGGAATTTTGGCTCATATCATGTGCTGTAACGTGAATTTTGGCTAATACCGTGTGCTATAATGTGAATTTCGGCTCATACTATGTGGGGTAATGTGAATTTTGGCTCATTCCGTGTGCTGTAATGTGAATTTCGGCTCATACCGTGTGCTGTAATGTGAATTTCGGCTCATACCATGTGGGGAAATGTGAATTTTGGCTCATACCATGTGGAGTAATGTGAATTTTGGCTCATACCGTGTGCTATAATGTGAATTTCGGCTCATACCATGTGCTATAATGTGAATTTTGGCTCATACCATGTGGGGTAATGTGAATTTCGGCTCATACTGTGTGCTATAATGTGAATTTCGGCTCATGCCGTGTGGGGCAATGTGAATTTCGGCTCATACTGTGTGCTATAATGTGAATTTCGGCTCATACCGTGTGCTATAATGTGAAAGGGGCACCAGTACTAGATAGTATAAGGGGTCCTACTACACTGAAGGACACGCCCCTTTTGAGTGACCGCGCCCCTTTTCCGGAGCGCGCGCGCCTTCGGCGCGTGCATAATTGCTATCTGCACTCTTTCATTCCACTTTCAAAATTTCAACTTCGACCACTGCACCTACATACACATACATACACACCCTGACATCTTTATATGCAGTGACACCGGTGGCGTCTGCACATACTTTCCTTTTGTATTTTTTTTTTATTATCATTTTATTAATTTATTATTTTTATTAAGAAAAAATTATTATTATTTTTTTTTTGGGGGGGGCGCCATTATTGATCTTGCCCTGGGCTCCAAAAACCCTAGTTACGCCTCTGCTAGAGGCAGCTTCCCTCCTAGTAACAGCTTCTAGTGTTTTCACTCCTAGTGTCAGCTCAGTGCAGGAGGAGGTGCTTAGTGCACAGTTTGATAGAGTTCTTCCTGGGAGAGAAAACTGCACTGATGTGCAGCTTCTGCTCTCCTGAGTGTGTGACCCTGTGTGTATGAAGCCACATCCTGTGTGTACTGAGATGCTGTGTTACCGCTGTACTGCTTCACATGTATACTGTGAGTTTATGCTGCAGAATATCTTCTATATACTACAAGCTGTTATCTCTGTTATTGAATAAACCAATCATCCTGGTTAAGTGCAGTTGTGTGGGCTAACATCCCTATCTGACACTGTAACACTCTGCTAACAAGGGTTAGGATGCAGTGGTAGGGTTAGGCTTCCGGGGGAAGGTTAGGTTTAGGCACTAGTGGGAGGGTTAGGTTGCAGGGGGAAGGTTAGGGTTAAGCACTAGTGGGAGGGCTAGGATTATGCTGTGGGGTAGGAGGGACAGGGTTAGGCTGTGGGTGGTCAGCATTAGTGTTAAGCTGCGGATAGCGAGAGGTATATGGATGTTGAGGGGCAGGGTTAGCCTACTTACTAAAAGTAATGGATTCTGACAGTCGGGATGCTGCTGTCAGTATTCTGACTCCGGCATCCTCACTGTCGGTATCCGTTACACAACTGCACAGCTCATATATTACAGATACATCATTTGTACATTTATTAAACAAAACAGATACAAACTTGAAGAACTTTAGTTTTCAGTACTCAAAAACTGCTCTCCTTACCTTCTATATTTAAAGCCTTGTTCCAATTTATTATACGGGGATCCTGCAGCATCTGGGATAGACTTTGTGAGTGTTTACTGAACATAAAATAAACATCATTGTAAGAATCCAAAGGTTCCATCATTTCCTATGGTAGAAATAATAAATTAGATATGATAAAATGGGAAGATATACAGCAGTGTCCTGCATTGCTGGGCACATACATACTGTAGTTGCACGGTCACTGGCTCAGGTTTGTAAAGTTTTTGCTTCACTGTGGTCTAGGGGCCTAATTGAGAGGCGATCGCTGCAACTGCAATGATCGCACTCTGGAGCCCTTTGTGGAGTGCACTAGCGCAGTGGGTGCACTGCGCATGCGCACCCAGTGAGATGCGAAAGCATCTAACTGGTGTGATTGCTTCTGCCTGATTGACAGGCAGAGGCGGTCGCGGGGTGGGGAGGGGATGTGCCAATGGTGTTAGAACGGTGTTGGTGGGGAGGCATGGTCCAGAAAACACAGGTGTGTCCGGACTGTGAGGGGGTGACCCAAAACATGGTAGGCTGCAGCAGAGCTTACAGGAGGACCATGTACAGGGGTGTATCTAGGGGTCCGGGCATCCCTGGCAAAGTAAGGGACTGGCGCCCCCCATATTTGAAAAAGGGAAGGTGCATGTGCAAAAAAGGGAAATGATCTTGTGGAAAAGGGTCATGACCATACAATAGTTCCCCCAATTAATTACACAACACAGTAGTACCCCTTATACACATCATGCCCACACCATAGCAGTACCCTTTACACATTATGCCCAAACAGTAATTCTTATAACACTGAGGAGACATCAGCAGTGCCTGGCCTGGCTGAGGCAATGCCACCCAAGGCCAGGTACAGATGGAGCCTCCATTATTGTTGCTCCCACTGTGACTAGGTGCGCCCGCCTGGGCGCACCTAGTCACTGTGAGCATCTCCACCTGGATGGGTGTGCGCGCCCGGAAGGAGACGCTCCCCATACACTTGAATGGAGAGAGTCCACGTCCGGGCAGTGGCACGCGCCAGACAAAGTTACTTACAATTGGAAATGTCTCCATGCACTCCCTGCGTGACTAGGCGGACGGATCGCCTAGTCACGCTGGAAGTGCATGCCTACGCCTCAGCCAGCAAAGACAACGCTGGCTCCATCTGTAGTATAATCAAATAATAGTGCAAAAAAGTGCAATGCAGTGCACTACCTAACTCTCCTATTCAAATGTACATAGCTGTAGTCCCCCTTCAGCAAATAGCCATAGCCCCCACCAGAATACAGCACATAGTCATTTCCCCCCTCCCAGCACAGTCATAGTCCCCAACCCCCTCCAACACATAGCCATAGTCCCCTCCAAGTAAATAGCTATAGCCTCCACCTTCCCAACACATAGCTGTAGTCCCCAAGCACATAGCCAAAGTCCCTCCTAGCACATAGTCGTAGTCTCCACCTCTCCCAACACAGTCATGCAGTAGTCCGCACCCCTTTCCCATCACAATAGTTCCCTGCCAGCATAGATAGCCATAGTCCCCCTCCCTGCACAGAGCCCCTCACCTCCCCAAGCACATAGCCATAGTCCCCATCCCCCTCCCAGCACATAGCTGTAGTTCGCCCTTAGTACATTGCAGTAGTCACTCCCACCCCCAGCACATACATACCCTCCACACACAGCACATAGCCCTAGTCCCACCCTAGCATATAGCCCTATACCCCACCCCACAACATCCCAGCAGATAGCCGTAATGTCTGCCAATACCTGCTGTGCTGATCTGCCTGTGATGGAGGGCAGAGGATCGCTCCGCAGGAAGGAGCTGGCGCAAATGTCCGGCATCGCACCAAACTACGTGAAGAAATGGAAAATAAACTACAGCTCCTAGCAGCACTTGCCGCCAGGAGCTCCCAACAGCAAGGGTTGCTGGGAGTTGTAGTTTATTTTCAGTTTCTTCCCTGTAGTGAATATTGCGATGCCAGACACTGGCGCCAGATCCTACCTGCTGAGCGATCCACCGCCCTCCATCCCAGGCAATGCACAGGAAACTCGGCACAGCAGGTATTGCCAGACACTATGGCTTAAGGGATTTCACCCATTGGCAGAGGGTGGCGCTGTCGGGCAGCGCCCCTGGCGAGTGCCATCCTGGCCAATGGGTAGATATACGCCCCTGACCATGTACATGGATAATGGTGTGGTAGTACAGTGGTATTGCACAGGAACACACCTCTGAACTTTCGTCCCTTCTGAATAGGGACACGTGGCAGGAAAGGGGGTGGGACTTCTGGTGGAGGGTGGGACCTCGAGTTGAGGGGGTGTGGCCTATCACTGCAACCCTTATTTTCATCATTTTGGGGACATGTCCAGTGCTCCCTGAGCAGCTGGGCAGACCCAGGGTCCCCTCCTTGCACTAATAGATGCACACCATCTTTTCAGTGATCACCAGCTGCTTTGCTGAGCAGATCAGTGGTGATCACTAGCTCTCCCAACTGCCCACACCCCCGACTCCCGTCCCGTGGATGGGACAGCGGGACAGTGTTCAATTAGCGGGACTGTCCTGCTAAATTTGGGACAGTTGGGAGGTATGCAGGAATCTAATGCAGGATAACAGCAGAATATCACAGGGTCACTGGAGCTGTGTTCCACTGTGGTACTCTTACTCAGTACAGACAAGAAGATGGCACTGCAAATGTGCAGAAGACCAAACGGTGGCCATCATGGAAAAGGTAAAATCCTTCACTGAAGGAGCATTCAATGGAGTAGCCCCTTCCACTTTTTAACACGTTACTGTACGATGCTGAATACGAGTTAAACGGACACAGAAAAATATTCACATTATGGTGTAATAATGATTTAGTGAAAGCTGATCACAGCCCACTTAGTTGTAAATGGTTGCTAAGAACTTTGACTTATAGTTAAGCTGTTTTGGAGGAAACACTATCCTGGAGGGGGGTGAATCTGCCAAATCCACTAATGGGTTAACTGGGGATACTGCAACTGTGTATATTGGAATGATTATGCCCCTTTGTTCAGAGTGATTGGGAACCATTGTCAGACTTCTTTGGCTTTATTTACATAGCTGAGGTTTTTGTAAGCCGCTGCTTTCCATTGGGTTTGAGGTGAAAATTTAAAAGTGGTCTCACAGTTAGTGTGTAACACTCAAGGGGTGAGTGAATGATTGAGTGAGTGAGTGAGTGAGTGAGTGAGTGAGTGAGTGCTTGCCTTTTATGTAGAACTTCACTGCTCAAAAAAATAATGGGAACACTAAAATAACACATCCTAGATCTGAATGAATGAAATTTTCTTATTGAATACTTTGTTCTTTACATAGTTGAATGTGCTGACAACAAAATCATACAAAAATTATCAATGGAAATCAAATTTATTAACCCATGGAGGTCTGGATTTGGAGTCACCCTCAAAATTAAAGTGGAAAAACACACTACAGGCTGATCCAACTTTGATGTAATGTCCTTAAAACAAGTCACAATGAGGCTCAGTAGTGTGTGTGGCCTCGACGTGCCTGTATGATCTCCCTACATCCCACACAAGTGGCTCAGGTAGTGCAGCTCATCCAGGATGGCACATCAATGCGAGCTGTGGCAAGAAGGTTTGCTGTGTCTGTCAGCGTAGTGTCCAGAGCATGGAGGAGCTACCAGGAGACAGGCCAGTACATCAGGAGATGTGGAGGAGGCCGTAGGAGGCGACAACCCAGCAGCAGGACCGCTACCTAAGCCTTTGTGCAAGGAGGAACAGGAGGAGCACTGCCAGAGCCCTGCAAAATGACCTCCAGCAAGCCACAAATGTGCATGTGTCTACTCAAACGATCAGAAACAGACTCCATGAGGGTGGTATGAGGGCCCGACGTCCACAGGTGGGAGTTGTGCTTACAGCCCAACACCATGCAGGACGTTTGGCATTTGCCAGAGAACACCAAGATTGGCAAATTCGCCACTGGCGCCCTGTGCTCTTCACAGATGAAAGCAGGTTCTCACTGAGCACATGTGACAGATGTGACAGAGTTTGGAGACGCCAAGGAGAACGTTCTGCTGCCTGCAACATCCTCCAGCATGACCGGTTTGGCAGTCAGTCAGTAATGGTGTGGGGTGGCATTTCTTTGGGGGGCCGCACAGCCCTCCATGTGCTCGCCAGAGGTAGCCTGAGTGCCATTAGGTAATGAGATGAGATCCTCAGACCCCTTGTGAGACCATATGCTTGTGCGGTTGGCCCTGGGTTCCTCCTAATGCAAGACAATGCTAGACCTCATGTGGCTGGAGTGTGTCAGCAGTTCCTGCAAGACGAAGGCATTGATGCTATGGACTGGCCCGGTCGTTCCCCAGACCTGAATCCAATTGAGCACATCTGGGACATCATGCCTCGCTCCAACCACCAATGCCACGTTGCACCACAGACTGTCCAGGAGTTGGCGGATGCTTTAGTCCAGGTCTGGGAGGAGATCCCTCAGGAGACCATCCGCCACCTCATCAGGAGCATGCCCAGGCGTTGTAGGGAGGTCATACATGCACGTGGAGGCCACACATACTACTGAGCCTCATTTTGACTTGTTTTAAGGACATTACATCAAAGTTGGATCAGCCTGTAGTGTGTTTTTCCACTTTAATTTTGAGTGTGACGCCAAATCCAGACCTCCATGGGTTGATAAATTTCATTTCCATTGATAATTTTTGTGTGATTTTGTCAGCACATTCAACTATGTAAAGAACAAAGTATCTAATAAGAATATTTCATTCATTCAGATCTAGGATGTGTTATTTTAGTGTTCGCTTTATTTTTTTGAACAGTATATGTATATATATATATATATATATACACACACACACACACACACACACACACACACACACACACACACACACACAGTATCTCAGAAATGCCATATAAACATTGATAACCAGTATATATGCACAATAATATGTGATTTCCTGCCTTTCAAATCAAGGGGGTAACACTGACATATCTAAAGTAAAAAAGAGTTGCTTGCAACCTTTCAGTGTTACTGTAGGTTAAGTAGCAATGGATTTGGGATCAACAAGATAATTTGTTTGACTAATGTGAATTTAGACAGGACTGTGAGATTGATTGCCCCTTGAAATGGATTTTGTGGTTTATGTAAAAGAATAGAAAACTGTGGATTATTGCTTATAGGTGTATTGTCACAGAGACAAACGCTCAGGGCTGTAGACATAGATCTCAGGACCAGCTGCTTCCCCCAGGGGAAGCTTTAGGTGGCTTGCTCACGAGTTAGTAGCCCCCAAGCACCTGTTTGTGCTAATCCCTGAAGGTAAAACTGCATATATTGTTTACAAAGACATTTTGTGATCAATGTGTACAGTATAAAATATTCATCACGGTATTAGATGCTGCTACTATCTTTGTATAATTAGTTCTGCAGAGCAATAACAGACACCCATGCAAGCGAAGCCATGGGCAAATGCTAATTTGCAATAATAGTGTAATATAGTGTTATAATATATCTGTGGGAGTCTAATACCCCTTTCACACCGCAAAAATAACCCAGTATCGACCCGGCATATTGCCAGGTCGACATGGGTCAGCGTGCGGTGTGAAAGCGTCATGTTGGAAATCCCGGGTCGTCTGACCCGGCAATACAACCCGAAATAAAGCAGTGTTATTCCCTCGTTGAATACCGGGTCAATGGCAGCATAAACAAGTTACCGCCTCCGCCCCCTGCCCCATATTGCCGGGTCGGGGAAGCCAGCAGCAGCGCCCAATGCCGGATCCCATCCGGGAAGGACCCGTTTCCAATTCCCGGGTGGGATTCGGCATTGGCGGTGTGAAAGGGGTATAACTTGTCTCCCTGTTGTAAAGCTGCAATGGTTCTATGAGAGTCTAGAATGTGTGTATGAGGCTGAATGAGCGTTTTTGTCTTTACCAATCGCTCTCTGATGACACCTTGCTGTTGTGCTGCTACAGTCTTTTATTGAGGTTGGGTTACAGAAATGGTCCACCTCTTTGCCAGCCCACTCTCAACACTCACTTCGGCCTGTCATAGAGCCACTCTCTGGGCCCTCCAGGGGAGCCGTGCCTGTTGTTCTGCCATCTTCACTGAAAATCACAGAAGTGAGGCTGGCCTGATCTCTTTATCACAGCCCCCAGTAGGTGCTCTACATCCAACAGCCACCAGGTACCCTGCTTATTTACCGCAGCTCTGACAGATGGCTCCTGCAGCACAGATCCAGTCACCCCACGGATTACCTCAGCACCACCTGGGTCTGGCTTCAGCTCCTCCATGTACAGCACCCATCATTCAGGTGCAGCTCTCACACAGCCACAGCCAGCTCTCAACAGCATGGTTAGTCTTCCCAGCCGGCACCTCAGGATCTCCACCAATAGTCGGGGTCCGCAGTTTTTAGATCCTCGGTCATATTCAGTTTTTTTCCAGCCTGCGGCGTGAGTGAAGTCAAACTAATTTTCAAGCTACTGTCTCCTGGGTCCTAACAGCTACCCAACAGCTGCAGCAGGAGGAAGTAGCACTGCAGTGGGTAAACAGTGCCATATCCATAAAGGATACCACATACATGGCAGTCCACTTTTAACAAGGGCAGAAGCTTTAAAGGGGACCATAGGAGTTCCTTCATAATCTGAGTGTTATACCACCACTATATACGTACTGTATGTATAGTATCGTTTGGTGAGGTATCACAAGTGTAATCCAGTGTGCTTTATGCTCACTATGCCATTTTAAACTTTCACCTATAATCCAACCAGAAGCGGCAGCTTAAAAAAGCCACCACTTGGTAAAAAGTGCCCTTTAGCTACACACAGCATGGATATAACCATCAAAAGGGCCTGGAGTAGTAAAAGACTTCCCTTCTACTTCCCAATAATCCACAGCGTAGGAACTGCAGAGGTCAAAGTTTCAATATTGGCACCCAAGGACCAAAGAAAGAGTTGAGCAACAGTATTAGCTGGGGATTCTGGTTCCCGCTGAACTTTTGTATACTGGAACTCCCTCAGGGACTATCGATTCATTCCTTCTTCAGCTTCGGGGAAGTTACTGCATTTAGGGGAACATTTACTAAGCAGTGATGAGAGCGGAGAAGTGAGCCAGTGGAGAAATTTCCCCATCAACCAATCAGCAGCTCTGTATCCTTTTATAGTATGCAAATTATAGATGTTACTTCAGTGCTGATTGGTTGCCATGGGCAACTTCTCCACTGGCTCACTTCACCGCTCTTATCACTGCTTAGTAAATGTACCCCTTAGTCTAAAAAAGAACATCCTGCAGATACTCTTGTGTCAGAAAATCACAATATATTAATTGTAAATGTGTGTACAGTTTGGTAAAATAATAACATAGTAACATAGTAATTGAACACGATGGGCATTTTGCCTCTATTCAACCTCAGCCTGTATTCTGTATTAAGTTGAGTTTATTATAATGTACCTACTGAAGTAATGCTTTATGACTAGTTAACTATAAATCATGTTCCACCCGGATTATCAATGTCAATATTTTAAATGTTATAACATTGGATATCATTTTCAATCAGAAATGTATCCAATCAGTTTTTAAATGCATTTACAGAGTGCACCATCACCACCTTCCCCGGCAGGGAATTCCAAATCCTTATTGCCCTAACAGTGAATAACCCTTTCTTACGTTGCGTATGGAATTTTCTCTCCTCTACATATGTAATGTCCCTTTACATATTTGAAGATATTAATAATGTCTCCTCTTAGACGCCTCTTTTCCAGTGTATACATATTCAACCTAGTAAGCCTTTCCTCATAATCCAGTCCCTCTAGCCCTTTAATCAATTTAGTAGCTCGCCTTTGAACCCTTTCGAGTTCACCGATATCTTTTTTATACAGTGGTGCCCAAAATTGAACACAATATTCCAGGTGTGGACGTACCAATGATTTGTACAGTGGCATGATTACACTCTCATCCCTTGTCTCAATTCCCTGTTTTATGCACGCTAGCACCTTACTTGCCTTCTTTACTGCGCTTTGACATTGTATATGGCTATTAAGCCTATTATCAATGAGTACCCCCAAATCCTTTTCCAATACTGTTACCCCTAGACTTTTCCCATTTAATAAGTAGGATGCAAGTTTGTTTTTAGTCCCAAAATGCATAACCTTTCATTTTTCTATATTGAACCTCATTCTCTATTTAGACGCCCAGATTTCAAGTATAGATAAGTCATTCTGTGGAGACTCTCCACATTTTTTTCCGAATTAATTACCCTACACAGTTTAGTATCATCTGCAAAGATTGACACTGTGCTTTCCAGGCCTTTTTCTAGGTCATTGATAAATATGTTGAACAGTATGCGGTATTCCACTCACTACTGGTGTCCAGCTTGAGGACTTCCCATTGACCACTACTCGCTGTACCCTGTTATCCGGCCAGTTACTTATCCATGTACCAACAGGTTTTCCCAGGACAAGCTCATTTAATTTGATGATCAGTCTCCTGTGAGGCACTGTATCGAAGGCTTTTGCAAAATCTAAGTAGACCACATCCACTACATTTCTCTGGTCAAGATTGTCACTCACTTCCTCATAGAAGCTAACTAAGTTAGTTTGACATGATCTGTCCCTCAAAAACCCATGCTGGTTCTTGCTAATAATCTTAGCGGTCTGCAGATACTCCTGTATGCTATCCCTTAGAATTCCTTCCAATATTTTCCTGACTATAGATGTCAAACTAACTGGTCTGTAATTACCTGGATGATTTTTGGCTCCCTTTTTAAATAATGGCACTACCTCAGCTATACATCAATCCTTCAGTACCATGCCTGATCTAATGAACTATTGAAAATCAAGTATAGGGGTCTTGATAGTTGTGACCTAAGCTCCATAAGAACCCTCAGGTGAAGTCAATCAGGGCCAGGTGATTTATTAATCTTAATTTTGCTTAGTCTCTCACGGACTTCTTATTCACTTAAACAAGTATCTAACCACGAATCATTACTGTCACTATCGTTATGCACTACCTCTACCATCAGTTCTTCTCTGCTGAATACTGCTGAAAAAAATTTGTTCAGTATTTACACTTTTATTTTGTCATCATTTATCAATACTCCAAATTCATCTTTTATTGGACCTATGTTCTCCTTTTTTAACCATTTACTGTTTATGTATTTAAAAAAATGTAGGATCGGTTTTACTCTCTATAGTATTTGCTTTTTGTTTTCAATTTTAGCTGCTCTTATTGCTTTTTTCATCTTTTATTGCATTCCTTGAAGTGCTCCTTTCCATTAGATTGAAATGCTTTGAAAGCACGCTTCTTTTTATCCATTTCTGCCTTGACCTTCTTGTTAAGCCACATTGGTTTGAGTTTGGTACTCCTGTGTTTACTGCCCATGGGAATAAATTTGTGAATATTGCTATCTAGTAACCCTTTTAAAGCATCCCACATTTCTAAAGTGTTCTTGCTATGAAACAAAACTTCCCACTCAATGTCGTTTAGTGCACATATCAGCATACTGAAATTAGCATTCCTAAAGTTAAATGTTTCGGTTGAACCCTTATAGCTATGTTTCCTGAAACTGATGACGAATGGGATCATATTGTGATCACTGTTACCCAAAGTCTCCCCAACTTTAGTGTTTGATATAATGTCCACATTATTAGTAATTACTAGATCCAGAGTAGTTTTACCCCTAGTTGGGTCCTCGACTAATTGACACAAGTAATGATCCTTATCCTTAACATATTTAAGAACCTGTTGCCCCTTGCTTTAACACATGAATCGTTTCTCCAATTTATATCAGGATAATTAAAATCCCCAATCACTAGAATGTCCCCCAATCCCGCAGCCCTTTCAATTAGCTGCAAGAGTTGTTCTTCCTCGTGTATGCTAATATCTGGCTGTTTGTAGCATGTGCCTATGACTAGTTTTTTGCATCAATTCCCCCACTTGAAATTTCAACCCATAGTGACTCCACATTATCGCCAGTTCCCTCATAAATAACCTCCTTTAAGTATGGTTTAAGAGATGGTTTAACATAAAGACAGGTGGTCTAGCAGCTTTATGTACACACCAGTGGAATTGTAATTGATCCAAGGCACAAGTTCAGAGACTTATCCAGTTAGGGTTGGTATGCTTTTGGCCAATATTGGCACTATTTGCTGTATCAGAATGACAAATCGTGCATATCACCTAATGTGTACACATGATTGCGTTCTCCTGCGTGGAAAGACAGATGTGGTTCTGGTGTTCATTACATCTGCTAGTATGTGTATGGCCAATCTTCACTGATTTGGGCTGAAGGGAATTCGATCCAATTTTTGGGACAATTGGCTGTCACTCTAATGTGTACCCAGCCTTAGTGTGGGTTATTGAACACTAACTGGATAAGGTGGCGCACAAAGTGAAGCGTGTAGCACAGTGGGGTCAGAAAGCTCACTAGCCAGGTGATTGTCTCAGGTATGCGGTAGTGGTGTAGGCACTGGAACAGTGGTCAATGCAGGTAGGTAGTTGCAGGTCTCAAGAGCTAAAGGGGAGTTTATCACTCATACTCAGTGATATCCAGTGATACCCAGTGATGGCACTGGGCATTCACAGAATTAGTACTGGTGGCCATCTTAGCCATCTTAATGGGAGGAAGAGTCATCCCTTGAGGAGCCTTGTTGGAGAGGCACAGTAGCACTCTCAGTGGCGCACGCAGTGGGGGTTTTCAAGCACCCAGAAGCCCCCCCTCCATCAAAAAAAATATATTATTTTTTTTGCTGCATGAGTATTATTAATGGCTGTCTAGTGTCCTCTGCAGCCTGCTGTCTTCCTGGTGTCACTTGTAAGTGCTTACTAAAAGCACGCCCCCTGCAAGTGCTGGAAGGAGCACCCGCAGTCCAGTTCCTGATAGTCAAATTGAAGATGTCACTGTTGAAGTACTCCAGGATGAGGATATGGGTGTTGCTGGCGCTGGGGAGGAAATTGACAAGGAGGATTCTGATGGTGAGGTGGTTTGTTTAAGTCAGGCACCCGGGGAGACACCTGTTGTCCGTGGGACGAATATGGCCATTGACATGCCTGGTCAAAATACAAAAAAAATCAGCTCTTCGGTGTGGAATTATTTCAACACAAATGCGGACAACAGGTGTCAAGCCGTGTGTTGCCTTTGTCAAGCTGTAATAAGTAGGGGTAAGGACGTTAACCACCTCGGAACATCCTCCCTTATACGTCACCTGCAGCGCATTCATCATAAGTCAGTGACAAGTTCAAAAACTTTGGATGACAGCGGAAGCAGTCCACTGACCACTAAATCCCTTCCTCTTGTAACCAAGCTCCTGCAAACCACACCACCAACTCCCTCAGTGTCAATTTCCACCTTACACAGGAAAGCCAATAGTCCTGCAGGCCATGTCACTGGCAATTCTGATGAGTCCTCTCCTGCCTGGGATTCCCCTGATGCATCCTTGAGTGTAACGCCTACTGCTGCAGGCGCTGCTGTTGTTGCTGCTGGGAGTCGATCGGCATCCCAGAGGGGAAGTCGGAAGACCACTTGTACTACTTCCAGTAAGCAATTGACTGTCCAACAGTCCTTTGCGAGGAAGATGAAATATCACAGCAGTCATCCTGCTGCAAAGCGGATAACTCAGGTCTTGTCAGCCTGGGTGGTGAGAAACGTGTTTCCGGTATCCACCGTTAATTCAGAGGCAACTAGAGACTTGATTGTGGACAAGTGGACAAGTGGAGCAGGGTTTACTCAGGACTATATGACTGTGACAGCCCACTGGGTAGATGTATTGCCTCCCGCAGCAAGAACAGCAGCGGCGGCACCAGTAGCAGCATCTCGCAAACACCAACTCGTTCCTAGGCAGGCTACGCTTTGTATCACAGTTTTCCATAAGAGGTACACAGCTGACAACCTCTTATGGAAACTGAGGAACATGATCGCAGAATGGCTTACCCCAATTGGACTCTCCTGGGGATTTGTGACATCGGACAATGCCAGCAATATTGTGCGTGCATTACATCTGGGCAAATTCCAGCACGTCCCATGTTTTGCACATACATTGAATTTGGTGGTGCAGAATTATTTAAAAAACGACAGGGGCGTGCAAGGGATGCTGTCGGTGGCCCGAAGAATTGCGGGCCACTTTCGGCATTCAGCCACCGCGTACAGAAGACTGGAGCACCTCCAAACAATCCTGAACCTGCCCTGCCATCATCTGAAGCAAGAGGTGGTAACGAGGTGGAATTCAACCCTCTATATGCTTCAGAGGATGGAGGAGCAGCAAAAGGCCATTCAAACCTATACATCTGCCCACGATATAGGCAAAGGAGGGGGAATGCACCTGACACAAGCGCAGTGGAGAATGATTTCAACGTTGTGCAAGGTTCTGCAACCCTTTGAACTTGCCACACGTGAAGTCAGTTCAGACACTGCCAGCCTGAGTCAGGTCATTCCCCTCATCAGGCTTTTGCAGAAGAAGCTGGAGACATTGAAGGAGGAGCTAAAACAGAGCCATTCCGCTAGGCATGTGGAACTTGGGAATGGAGCCCTTAATTAGCTTAACCAGGATTCACGGGTGGTCAATCTGTTGAAATCAGAGCACTACATTTTGGCCACCGTGCTCGATCCTAGATTTAAAACCTACATTGTATCTCTCTTTCTGGCAGACACAAGTCTGCAGAGGTTCAAAGACCTGCTGGTGAGAAAATTGTCAAGTGAAGCGGAACGTCAACAGCTCCTCCTTCACATTCCCCCGCAACTGGGGGTGTGCAAGGAAAAGGCTAGGAATTCCGAGCCCACCCGCTGGCGGTGATGCAGGGCAGTCTGGAGCGAGTGCTGACATCTGGTCCGGACTGAAGGACCTGCCAAGGATTACTGACATGTCGTCTACTGTCACTGCATATGATTCTGTCACCATTGAAAGAATGGTGGAGGATTATATGAGTGACCGCATCCAAGTAGGCACGTCAGACAGTCCGTACGTATACTGGCAGGAAAAAGAGGCAATTTGGAGGGGTGGAATTCAGATGACCGCCGGTCAGCTGACCGACAGTCACATGACCTCCTACGCAAGCCCGACAGCTCACTTTTCCGATGGTCGGCATGCCGACCAACAGGGACTATTTCCACTCGTGGGTGTCCACGACACCCATAGAGTGGGAATAGAACCCGTGGTGACCGCAGGTCGCCACCAAGCCCGCAGCGTGGCGAGCGCAGCTGCACTCACCCCTCCCCGCTGGGATCTCGGCGTCGGTAAGCTGACCGGCAGTCAGGAGACTGCCGGTCAGCCATACTACACCCATTTGGAGGCCCTTGCAGAAACTGGCTTTATTTTACCTAAGTTGCCCACCCTCCAGTGTGTACTCAGAAAGAGTGTTTAGTGCAGCCGCTCACCTTGTCAGCAATCGGCGTACGAGGTTACTTCCAGAAAATGTGGAGAAGATGATGTCCATCAAAATGAATTATAATCAATTCCTCCATGGAGACATTCACCAGCAATTGCCTCCAAGAAAGTACACAGGGATCTGAGATGGTGGATTCCAGTGGGGACGAATTAATAATCTGTGAGGAGGGGGATGTACACAGTGAAAGGGGTGAGGAATCGGAGGTTGATGATGAGGTGGACATCTTGCCTCTGTAGAGCCAGTTTGTGCAAGGAGAGATTGATTGCTTCTTTTTTGGTGGGGGCCCAAACCAACCAGTCATTTCAGTCACAGTCGTGTGGCAGACCCTGTCGCTGAAATGATGGGTTCGTTAAAGTGTCCATGTCCTGTTTATACAACATAAGGGTGGGTGGGAGGGCCCAAGGACAATTCCATCTTGCACCTCTTTTTTCTTTCATTTTTCTTTGCATCATGTGTTGTTTGGGGACAATTTTTTTGAAGTGCCATCCTGTCTGACACTGCAATGCCACTCCTAGATGGGCCAGGTGTTTGTGTCGGCCACTTGTGTCGCTTAGCTTAGTCACACAGCGACCTTGGTGCACCTCTTTTTTTCTTTGCATCATGTGCTGTTTGGGGACAATGTTTTTTGAAGTGTCATCCTGTCTGACACTGCAGTGCCACTCCTAGATGGGCCAGGTGTTTGTGTCGGCCACTTGTGTCCCTTAGCTTAGTCACACAGCGACCTTGGTGCGCCTCTTTTTTTCTTTGCATCATGTGCTGTTTGGGGACTATTTTTTTGAAGTGCCATCCTGCCTGACACTGCAGTGCCACTCCTAGATGGGCCAGGTGTTTGTGTCGGCCACTTGTGTCGCTTAGCTTAGCCATCCAGCGACCTCAGTGCAAATTTTAGTTACACAAAAGTGTCACTCAACCTCCAGGCAGGCCCATCATTGCGGCCAGGAATTCACTGTATTACAAAATATCACAATACCTTGATATATATCTTCAACCTATTGTACAAAAGCAAAAAATGTATCTTAAGGATACCACCACGTTCTTGCAAAAACTCAAACAGTTCACCTCATTACCTCCAGATTGCACTCTATGTACTTTAGATGTAATCTCGCTATATACCAACATTCCTCATGATGAGGGTCTCCTAGCCACAAGGAACCTCTTACTTAATGATCCTGAATATGCTGGTCCCGAAATATCATTTTTCATCACACTTTTGGAGTTAACCTTGAAACGAAATTATTTTCTTTTTGATGGAAAATGGTTCCTGCAGCTACGGGGGGGTGCGATGGGGTCCTGTGTGGCCCCCACCTTCGCTAACACCTTCATGTTCATGAAAGAACAACAACTTTTACTCTCAGAGGGCCCCTTCTCTCAAGGGATCATTTAGATCACTAGGTACATAGATGATCTGTTTCTCCTTTGGCGTGGATCAGCAGAAGCCCTTTCACAAGCAATTCAGCAGGTCAACTCAAGGGACGATCACATTAAATTTACCTTTACAATCAGTTCTGAATGCGTCAACTACCTAGATGTTCAGATTACGCTCAAAGATGGAGTTCTTCGGACCAATTTATACCAAAAACCTACAGACCGAAATACTTACCTACACGCATCCAGTCAACATCCGCTGGCATGCATCAGAGGATTGCCATTCTCACAATTCCTCCGTGCCTGTCTTATTTCTGACACTCACTCCAAAGTTGTTGAGGCCATTGATGATATGATTTCACTCTTTTTAGAAAGAGGTTATATACTTACAGATCTTTTGAATTCCAAACACAAGGCACTGGCCATTCCCAGAGATGAATTGCTCAATTCAGCGACCAACAGAAATGACATTAAAGATAAAGTACCTTTTGTGCAACAATATCATCCCCACAGTCAGCACAACATGCGCATGGCCAATCAACTATGGCCAATAGTCACCTTGGACCCTGATCTTAAAGGGTTCAAAAATCTGAAAATTATGCCCAGTTACACCAGGGGGAGAAGCCTGAAAAACCTTCTGGTGAAAAATGATATTACTGGACGAACCACCACTACTAAGACTCATTTCCTAACAACGGCTGTTACCGATGCACTGGCTGCATTACGTGCAGCTATCTTGGAACCGGCCTATTCTTCACAGACCCTCAGTCTGGCACGCGGATTCCCATCAGATATGTGCTGACTTGTTTCAGTCAGTATGTGGTTTACTACATACGCTGTCCTTGTGGCCTATTCTACATAGGTAAGACCATCTGCACCTTCAAAGAATGAATGGCGAATCACAGACTATCTATACGTCAAGCACTGGAGGGCACGGACTCAGAGCAGCCGGTGGCTAGACATTTCAAACTTCAAAACCACAGTTTAGCGACTTTGCGCTACAAAATTATTGATCAGGTTCCCATCAACATCAGGTGCGGTGAAAGTGGACGCAAGATAATTCAATTGGAATCCACTTGGATTCATAAACTGAACACTATTGCCCCCATGGGCCTAAATGAGCAGCTTAATTTGAATTGTTTTCTTTAATTGTGACCTTTATCATTTCATTGAGAATTCGTCTGTAGTGGGGAACCAGTAGCTGTGTGTGGTAGTATAGTCGTTTTATGATTGAATATCACATACTGCGCCTCTGCTCATGCTATTCGTGTTTAGCCGACACAGTGCCACTGTTAAAGTGCTGGTGGTCTGTATGTTTTATCTTTAGTGACATACAGTCTGGTTTCTTTACCATCTGCACTAACCCTGTGGCGCTGTCCAGGCTTATCCATTATTTTACAGTGTAAGATTTGTGCATATTCCAGGACTCTTTCTCTTGGTGATGGATTTCTCACTTGTTTACAATGTTGTTATGGTTACAGCCTGACCGGACATAACGCTGTAAGGCGCACGTCGCAGGACTGTGACGTCACCGGCTGGGCGCCCTGCACGAGACGCACATCGTTAGACACACAGGGTGTTCTTCTATAAAGGTAAGATCTGTTCCTTTTGCTTATTGTTCTGACGAAAGTTTAGATAATAAACTGAAACGTTAACAGCTACTCATGGTGTGTGTCACCTATACTTACTGCAACTTTGAAGTCCTTGGAGTGCCGCCATCCACAAGCTATTGATAATTCGCTACAAGGCGTTTTCAGTAGGGCACCCGGGCATATACTAACACCAGAGATTGAGTGCCAGCCTCATTGCTTTTATATACATATATATATATTAGTGATATGCACCGGACATTTTTCGGGTTTTGTGTTTTGGTTTTGAATTCGGTTCCGCGGCCGTGTTTTGGATTCGGACGCGTTTTGGCAAAACCTCACCGAAAATTTTTTGTCGGATTCGGGTGTGTTTTGGATTCGGGTGTTTTTTTTCAAAAAACCCTAAAAAACAGCTTAAATCATAGAATTTGGGGGTCATTTTGATACCATAGTATTATTAACCCCAATAACCATAATTTCCACTCATTTCCAGTCTATTCTGAACACCTCACACCTCACAATATTATTTTTAGTCCTAAAATTTGCACCGAGGTCGCTGGATGGCTAAGCTAAGCGACACAAGTGGCCGACACAAACACCTGGCCCATCTAGGAGTGGCACTGCAGTGTCAGACAGGATGGCTCTTCAAAAAAATTGTCCCCAAACAGCACATGATGCAAAGAAAAAAAGAGGCGCACCAAGGTCGCTGTGTGACTAAGATAAGTGACACAAGTGGCCGACACAAACACCTGGCCCATCTAGGAGTGGCACTGCAGTGTCAGACAGGATGGCACTTAAAAAAATTGTCCCCAAACAGCACATGATGCAAAGAAAAAAAGAGGCGCACCAAGGTCGCTGTGTGACTAAGCTAAGCGACACAAGTGGCCGACACAAACACCTGGCCCATCTAGGAGTGGCACTGCAGTGTCAGACAGGATGGCACTTCATAAAAATTGTCCCCAAACAGCACATGATGCAAAGAAAAAAAGAGGCGCACCAAGGTCGCTGTGTGACTAAGCTAAGCGACACAAGTGGCCGACACAAACACCTGGCCCATCAAGGAGTGGCACTGCAGTGTCAGACAGGATGGCACTTCAAAAAAATTGTCCCCAAACAGCACATGATGCAAAGAAAAATGAAAGAAAAAAGAGGTGCAAGATGGAATTGTCGGCCCTCCCACCCACCCTTATGTTGTATAAACAGGACATGCACACTTTAACGAACCCATCATTTCAGCGACAGGGTCTGCCACACGACTGTGACTGAAATGACTGGTTGGTTTGGGCCCCCACCAAAAAAGAAGCAATCAATCTCTCCTTGCACAAACTGGCTCTACAGAGGCAAGATGTCCACCTCATCATCAACCTCCGATTCCTCACCCCTTTCACTGTGTACATCCCCCTCCTCACAGATTATTAATTCGTCCCCACTGAAATCCACCATCTCAGATCCCTGTGTACTTTCTTGGAGGCAATTGCTGGTGAATGTCTCCATGGAGGAATTGATTAGAATTCATTTTGATGAACATCATCTTCTCCACATTTTCTGGAAGTAACCTCGTACGCCGATTGCTAACAAGGTGAGCGGCTGCACTAAACACTCTTTCGGAGTACACACTGGAGGGAGGGCAACTTAGGTAGAATAAAGCCAGTTTGTGCAAGGGCCTCCAAATCGCCTCTTTTTCCTGCCAGTATACGTACGGATTGTCTGACGTGCCTACTTGGATGCGGTCACTCATATAATCCTCCACCATTCTTTTAATCGTGAGAGAATCATATGCAGTGACAGTAGACGACATGTCAGTAATCGTTGGCAGGTCCTTTAATCCGGACCAGATGTCAGCACTCGCTCCAGACTGCCCTGCATCACTGCCAACGGGTGGGCTCAGAATTCTTAGCCTTTTCCTCGCACCCCCAGTTGCGGGAGAATGTGAAGGAGGAGATGTTGACGGGTCACGTTCCGCTTGACTTGACAATTTTCTCACCAGCAGATCTTTGAACCTCTGCAGACTTGTGTCTGCCGGAAAGAGAGATACAACGTAGGTTTTAAATCTAGGATCGAGCACGGTGGCCAAAATGTAGTGCTCTGATTTCAACAGATTGACCACCCGTGAATCCTGATTAAGCGAATTAAGGGCTCCATCCACAAGTCCCACATGCCTAGCGGAATCGCTCTGTTTTAGCTCCTCCTTCAATGTCTTCAGCTTCTCCTGACTCAGGCTGGCAGTGTCTGAACTGACTTCACGTGTGGCAAGTTCAAAGGGTTGCAGAACCTTGCACAACGTTGAAATCATTCTCCACTGCGCTTGTGTCAGGTGCATTCCCCCTCCTTTGCCTATATCGTGGGCAGATGTATAGGTTTGAATGGCATTTTGCTGCTCCTCCATCCTCTGAAGCATATAGAGGGTTGAATTCCACCTCGTTACCACCTCTTGCTTCAGATGATGTCAGGGCAGGTTCAGGATTGTTTGGTGGTGCTCCAGTCTTCTGTACGCGGTGGCTGAATGCCGAAAGTGGCCTCCAATTCTTCGGGCCACCGACAGCATCTCTTGCACGCCCCTGTCGTTTTTTAAATAATTCTGCACCACCAAATTCAATGTATGTGCAAAACATGGGACGTGCTGGAATTTGCCCAGATGTAATGCACGCACAATATTGCTGGCGTTGTCCGATGTCACAAATCCCCAGGAGAGTCCAATTGGGGTAAGCCATTCTGCGATGATCTTCCTCAGTTTCCGTAAGAGGTTGTCAGCTGTGTGCCTCTTCTGGAAAGCGGTGATACAAAGCGTAGCCTGCCTAGGAACGAGTTGGCGTTTGCGAGATGCTGCTACTGGTGCCGCCGCTGCTGTTCTTGCTGCGGGAGGCAATACATCTACCCAGTGGGCTGTCACAGTCATATAGTCCTGAGTCTGTCCTGCTCCACTTGTCCACATGTCCGCGGTTAAGTGGACATTGGGTACAACTGCATTTTTTAGGACACTGGTGACTCTTTTTCTGAGGTCTGTGTACATTTTCGGTATCGCCTGCCTAGAGAAATGGAACCTAGATGGTATTTGGTACCGGGGACACCGTACCTCAATCAAGTCTCTAGTTGCCTCTGAATTTACAGTGGATACCGGAACCACGTTTTTCACCGCCCAGGCTGCCAAGGCCTGAGTTATCTGCTTTGCAGCAGGATGACTGCTGTGATATTTCATCTTCCTCGCAAAGGACTGTTGGACAGTCAATTGCTTACTGGAAGTAGTACAAGTGGTCTTCCGACTTCCCCTCTGGGATGCCGATCGACTCCCAGCAGCTACAACAGCAGCGCCAGCAGCAGTAGGCGTTACACTCAAGGATGCATCGGAGGAATCCCAGGCAGGAGAGGACTCGTCAGACTTGCCAGTGACATGGCCTGCAGGACTATTGGCTTTCCTGGGTAAGGAGGAAATTGACACTGAGGGAGTTGGTGGTGTGGTTTGCAGGAGCTTGGTTACAAGAGGAAGGGATTTAGTGGTCAGTGGACTGCTTCCGCTGTCACCCAAAGTTTTTGAACTTGTCACTGACTTATGATGAATGCGCTGCAGGTGACGTATAAGGGAGGATGTTCCGAGGTGGTTAACGTCCTTACCCCTACTTATTACAGCTTGACAAAGGCAACACACGGCTTGACACCTGTTGTCCGCATTTCAGTTGAAATAATTCCACCCCGAAGAGCTGATTTTTTTTTTTTTTTTTTACCAGACATGTCAATGGCCATATTCGTCCCACGGACAACAGGTGTTTCCCCGGGTGCCTGACTTAAACAAACCACCTCACCATCAGAATCCTCCTTGTCAATTTCCTCCCCAGCGCCAGCAACACCCATATCCTCATCCTGGTGTACTTCAACAGTGACATCTTCAATTTGACTATCAGGAACTGGACTGCGGGTGCTCCTTCCAGTACTTGCAGGGGGCGTGCAAATGGTGGAAGGTGCAAGCTCTTCCCGTCCAGTGTTGGGAAGGTCAGGCATCGCAACCGACACAATTGGACTCTCCTTGGGGATTTGTGACTTAGAAGAACGCACAGTTCTTTGCTGTGCTTTTGCCAGCTTAAGTCTTTTCATTTTTCTAGCGAGAGGATGAGTGCTTCCATCCTCATGTGAATCTGAACCACTAGCCATGAACATAGGCCAGGGCCTTAGCCGTTCCTTGCCACTCCGTGTCGTAAATGGCATATTGGCAAGTTTATGCTTCTCACCAGACGCTTTAAATTTTGATTTTTGGGTCATTTTACTGAACTTTTGTTTTTTGGATTTTACATGCTCTCTACTATGACATTGGGCATCGGCCTTGGCAGACGACGTTGATGGCATTTCATCGTCTCGGCCATGACTAGTGGCAGCAGCTTCAGCACGAGGTGGTAGTGACTCTTGATCTTTTCTTAATTTTAACCTCCACATTTTTGTTCTCCATTTTTTAATGTGTGGAATTATATGCCAGTATCAATAGCAATGGCCTACTACTATATATACTGCGCACAACTAAAATGCACCACAGGTATACAATGTAGATGGATAGTATACTTAATGACGACACAGAGGTAGGTACAGCAGTGGCCTTCCGTACCGTACTGCTATATATAGTATACTGGTGGTCACTGTGTCAGCAAACTGCAAAACTAAAATGCACCACAGGTATAGAATGTAGATGGATAGTATACTTAATGATGACACAGAGGTACGTACAGCAGTGGCCTTCCGTACCGTACTGCTATATATACTGGTGGTCACTGTGTCAGCAAACTGCAAAACGAAAATGCACCACAGGTATATAATGAAGATGGATAGTATACTTAATGACAACACAGAGGTAGGTACAGCAGTGGCCTTCCGTACCGTACTGCTATATATAGTATACTGGTGGTCACTGTGTCAGCAAACTGCAAAACTAAAATGCACCACAGGTATAGATGGATAGTATACTTAATGACAACACAGAGGTAGGTACAGCAGTGGCCTTCCGTACCGTACTGCTATATATAGTATACTGGTGGTCACTGTGTCAGCAAACTGCAAAACTAAAATGCACCACAGGTAGAGAATGTAGATGGATAGTATACTTAATGACGACACAGAGGTAGGTACAGCAGTGGCCTTCCGTACCGTACTGCTATATATAGTATACTGGTGGTCACTGTGTCAGCAAACTGCAAAACTAAAATGCACCACAGGTATAGAATGTAGATGGATAGTATACTTAATGACGACACAGAGGTAGGTACAGCAGTGGCCTTCTGTACCGTACTGCTATATATAGTATACTGGTGGTCACTGTGTCAGCAAACTGCAAAACTAAAATGCACCACAGGTATAGAATGTAGATGGATAGTATACTTAATGACGACACAGAGGTAGGTACAGCAGTGGCCTTCTGTACCGTACTGCTATATATACTGGTGGTCACTGTGTCAGCAAACTGCACAACTGAAATGCACCACAGGTATAGAATCTAGATGGATAGTATACTTAATGACGACACAGAGGTAGGTACAGCAGTGGCCTACTATACCGTAATGCTATATATTATATACTGGTGGTCACTGGTCAGCAAAACTCTGCACTGTACTCCTCCTATATAATATTATACTGGTGGTCACCAGTCCCCACAATAAAGCAGCACACTGAGCACAGATATGGAGTGTTTTTTAGGCAGACAACGTATACTGGAGGTCACTGTCAGCAAAACTCTGCACTGTACTCCTGCTATATAATACAGCTGCTCCCCAGTCCCCACAATTAAGCAGTGTGAGCACAGATATATGCAGCACACTGAGCACAGATATGGAGTTTTTTTCAGGCAGACAACGTATTACTGGTGGTCACTGTCAGCAAAACTCTGCACTGTACTCCTCCTATATACAGCTGCTCCCCATTCCCCACAATTAAGTAATAAGAAAGCACAAAATATTTGCAATGCATCAACATAAACGGAGAGGACGCCAGCCACGTCCTCTCCCTAACATTTCCAATGCACGAGTGAAAATGGCGGCGACGCGCGGCTGCTTATATAGAATCCGAATCTCGCGAGAATCCGACAGCGGGATGATGACGTTCGGGCGAGCTCGGGTTAACCGAGTCATACGGGAGAATCCGAGTATGGCTCGGACCCGTGTAAAATGGGTGAAGTTCGGGGGGGTTCGGTTTCCGAGAAACCGAACCCGCTCATCACTAATATATATATATATATATATATATATATATATATATAGGTCGCACCCATGTATAGGAGAAGAGATCTCATCAGCTGGAGTGTCATCCACAAATATTCTCCAGAGCATCCACTTATAGAAATGAACAATGGAGCACTCACCAGGCTTTTTCTTAGAAAAGAAAAAGCCTGGTGAGTGCTCCATTGTTCGTTTATATATATATATATATATATATATATATATACACACAGACACACTAGTTTACGGACCTAGCATATACTGGGTCACCTCAGTCCCCACCCCCGTGATTGGCTCCACCCAGTTCTGGTAACCCCCCATGCAAATCCTGCATTTGCCACTGACTCTACGCCTCTAACAATTTTCAACTTTATAAACAAGCTTTACAGACTTTCATATTACTGGAAAAACAAGATAAATGAATACAATAATGATAAATGAGTAGCGAAAACACATTTAAAATGTTACTACACATTAGTATACATTGGCATGAATATGGTACATTATTTTAGTAGCTGGATTAAGTAACTTAATAATAGAGGAAAGTGGTGAACTATAGCAAAGCAAGCCATGGTCTGTGGTGAGCTTCAATTAGACACTACAAACTCACCTCCAGTGGGGGGCGACATACGACAGAAGTGAAGTCCGGCCATCGGTCCACAAGTACTTGTAGCCTGAAAGGGTTTTTGTGGATCATATTGTACACAGCTCCACATACCTGCATTATTGGCAAAGAGTAATAGGTCATATATGGAGAAATGGCTCCATAAAGATGCAGGTGGAGACAAATACTGTATACACTACAGGGTAGCAGCATCTGGGTGTAGCAGGGCCACATCTACTTTCTGTTTCATTTCTTCACTGACGGTAATCTTTCTGTAATATGTGTGTAGTGCCAGATCCCTAGTCATGGTGCTTGTAGAAAGCAATAAAGGAGACACCACTTAAAATGGCACCACAGATAGGAATGGGATTAGTTTACCGTCGGTCACTATACCAATGATACTCCCTGTATTATGTTTTGAGAATTGTGTTGCTCTTTGTTACCTGCACTCCATTTTTGTTATTTATTTACTGTTATGCTAAGTTTTGTCTCCCTGTACTGTCCTTTGTACGGTACTGCGAAACACTTGTGGCGCCCTATAAATAAAATGTAATAATAAATAATATTAATAATACCAATGCCGGAATGCCGCTGGGCGAAAATCCTGCCAGTCGGCATGCCGACTGGCAGGGACTATTCCCACTTGTGAGTGGCGCTCGCCACCAAGTTCGCTGCATGGCAGTGAGCCTAAACTCCGGAAACCTAAACTCCGGGATCTCGGCATCGGTATGGTGACCGGCGGTTTCCCAACCACGGGTCACCCATACCCAACCCATAGGAATAGTGTCCACATCAGTAATAGTGACCACGTCTGAACCCATGAATTGCTTCCTCACTACATGGATGTAGAATGTATTCGCACTCACCTGCAGTGACTCAGGAAAACTGCGGGTCAGCGCTCTCTGTAGAGTGGCCAGCTTGGAGACGCCGGTCAGTAGAAGCATTCTGTGGAGATAATAACATAAGGGATTGGATTTATAAGCATCTCTGATTTCTGAATTACAAGAGAGAGGGGGAGATGTATCAATCCTTGGGGAGAGATAAAGTACCAACCAATCAGCTCCTGTCATTCTTCAAACACAAAATGTAAAACTGTAAAATGATGATGGAAGCTGATTGGTTGGAACTTTGTCTCTCTCCAAGACTTAATTTATTAATAATAATATTACTAATATTTCTGCTTGTTAATGAAAGATAAGAATACAAACTTTTCTTTTAGTTATCCATTTACTAATGCGTTTGTAAAGGTTGAAGCCTATGCCTCACAGAATATCAGAATCCCAGACAGATTTATTTAGTAAACATGGAATCAAGAATAGAGCAAAATAAAGATTATTAATATAATGAGGGTGTGGGGGGGGGGGGGGGGGGGGGCAAGGGGGAGGAGGGAGCAGCGGGGGGAGGGGGGATACATTTCATTAACTGCGCCACTGACATTCCAAAATAATTTGATTAAATGAACATTTATGTTATACATTTACTGGAAGACTTAAGGGGACTATCAGCTTGAAACTAAAGATTTTCTTTTGTTAATTTTTGCCACAAAAAAAATGTTAAGAAACTTTAAGAGGCAGACTAGATGGGCCAAGTGGTTCTTATCTGCCGTCAAATTCTATGTAACTTCCCCGCGGCAGCTGACTGATGCTCAGCACCTCAGCAATACTTGCTGATACATACCTCCCAACTTTCTGAAGTTGGGAGGAGGGACACTGGCGTGTGCCAAAATTAGGGGCGTGGCCTCACGGGTAGGAGCGTGACCTCATGGGAAGTGCTGCTATTGCAGGCCACGCTCTCGTTTTGCCACAGTGGGGGGCATGCTGAGCGTTTTGTGAGCTGCTGGCAAGCCCCCTGTCCCTCTCTCCAGGTAAATAGATACTGTGCGCATGCACACAGCGTCTAATGACCGTTGCTCTGAAGGGGGTGCCCCCATGTTTTTGGGGGCAGCAGTGTCCCACAGTGGGGGGGAAGTTGTGAGGCTCCTTTCAGTTGCTGCTCTGTGGTGAACATGCACATAGGAGACAGAGGGTCTGGAGTTATGCCAGCAGCTCATAGAGCACTGGGCATGCCCCCACAGTACTGGAAAACAGAGGCATGGCCAGCATTGGTGCAAAGACATGCCACCTTTTGCTGAGGACATGCCCCCTTTTAGAGAGCGCACACCGACGGCGCGCGAGAAGTCCCACCTCCTGTTTTTTACATGTTGGGAGGTATGTGATAGTAGTAGGAACAAATTTACCACTGTCAGACGGTACAAGGGGTAAGTTTACTAAAGGTTAGATTTGATTCTATTCCAAAACTGATGGACAATGATGGGTATTTATTATCCATCAGGTTTCAATTCAAACATGACATCAATCTCAGTCAGTTTTTGCAGCTCCAAATGCATACTTACCTCGGGTTAGTCCCCCACAGCCCCAGAAGAGTGGGCAACCCTCCCACATTATGCCCACTTCCTAGTGAAATGGGCAAAATGGGGAGACAAATTCTGCAAAATCGTGGACCCGCTGGAGGGGATGAGGCCTAATGACATGATTATTTGCTAATCGCGTCATTTTAGCTCTGCTCCTATGCAAATATTCCACAATCGCATTATTTTTAGGGATGTGCACTTGAAATTTTTCGGGTTTTGTGTTTTGGTTTTGGGTTCGGTTCCGCGGCCGTGTTTTGGGTTCGAACGCGTTTTGGCAAAACCTCACCGAATTTTTTTTGTCGGATTCGGGTGTGTTTTGGATTCGGGTGTTTTTTTCAAAAAACCCTAAAAAACTGCTTAAATCATAGAATTTGGGGGTCATTTTGATCCCAAAGTATTATTAACCTCAAAAACCATAATTTCCACTCATTTTCAGTCTATTCTGAACACCTCACACCTCACAATATTATTTTTAGTCCTAAAATTTGCACCGAGGTCGCTGGATGACTAAGCTAAGCGACCCAAGTGGCCGACACAAACACCTGGCCCATCTTGGAGTGGCACTGCAGTGTCACGCAGGATGGCCCTTCCAAAAAACACTCCCCAAACAGCACATGACGCAAATAAAAAAAGAGGCGCAATGAGGTAGCTGTGTGACTGAGCTCAACGACCCAAGTGGCCGACACAAACACCTGGCCCATCTAGGAGTGGCACTGCAGTGTCACGCAGGATGGCCCTTCCAAAAAACACTCCCCAAACAGCACATGACGCAAAGAAAAAAAGAGGCGCAATGAGGTAGCTGTGTGACTAAGCTCAACGACCCAAGTGGCCGACACAAACACCTGGCCCATCTAGGAGTGGCACTGCAGCACGCAGGATGGCCCTTCCAAAAAACACTCCCCAAACAGCACATGACGCAAAGAAGAAAAAAAAGAGGCGCAATGAGGTAGCTGTGTGAGTAAGCTAAGCGACCCTAGTGGCCGACACAAACACCTGGCCCATCTAGGAGTGGCACTGCAGTGTCACGCAGGATGGCCCTTCAAAAAAATACTCCCCAAACAGCACATGACGCAAAGAAAAATTAAAGAAAAAAGAGGTGCAAGATGGAATTGTCCTTGGCCCTCCCACCCACCCTTATGTTGTATAAACAGGACATGCACACTTTAACCAACCCATCATTTCAGTGACAGGGTCTGCCACACGACTGTGACTGAAATGACGGGTTGGTTTGGACCCCCACCAAAAAAGAAGCAATTAATCTCTCCTTGCACAAACTGGCTCTACAGAGGCAAGATGTCCACCTCATCATCATCCTCCGATATATCACCGTGTACATCCCCCTCCTCACAGATTATCAATTCGTCCCCACTGGAATCCACCATCACAGCTCCCTGTGTACTTTGTGGAGGCAATTGCTGCTGGTCAATGTCTCCACGGAGGAATTGATTATAATTCATTTTAATGAACATCATCTTCTCCACATTTTCTGGAAGTAACCTCGTACGCCGATTGCTGACAAGGTGAGCGGCGGCACTAAACACTCTTTCGGAGTACACACTTGTGGGAGGGCAACTTAGGTAGAATAAAGCAAGTTTGTGCAAGGGCCTACAAATTGCCTCTTTTTCCTGCCAGTATAAGTACGGACTGTCTGACGTGCCTACTTGGATGCGGTCACTCATATAATCCTCCACCATTCTTTCAATGGGGAGAGAATCATATGCAGTGCCAGTAGACGACATGTCCGTAATCGTTGGCAGGTCCTTCAGTCCGGACCAGATGTAAGCATCAGCAGTCGCTCCAGACTGCCCTGCATCACCGCCAGTGGGTGGGCTCGGAATTCTGAGCCTTTTCCTCGCACCCCCAGTTGCGGGAGAATGTGAAGGAGGAGATGTTGACAGGTCGCGTTCCGCTTGACTTGACAATTTTCTCACCAGCAGGTCTTTGAACCCCAGCAGACTTGTGTCTGCCGGAAAGAGAGATCCAAGGTAGGTTTTAAATCTAGGATCGAGCACGGTGGCCAAAATGTAGTGCTCTGATTTCAACAGATTGACCACCCGTGAATCCTTGTTAAGCGAATTAAGGGCTCCATCCACAAGTCCCACATGCCTAGCGGAATCGCTCTGTGTTAGCTCCTCCTTCAATGTCTCCAGCTTCTTCTGCAAAAGCCTGATAAGGGGAATGACCTGACTCAGGCTGGCAGTGTCTGAACTGACTTCACGTGTGGCAAGTTCAAAAGGTTGCAGAACCTTGCACAACGTTGAAATCATTCTCCACTGCGCTTGAGACAGGTGCATTTCACCTCCTATATCGTGCTCAGTTGTATAGGCTTGAATGGCCTTTTGCTGCTCCTCCAACCTCTGAAGCATATAGAGGGTTGAATTCCACCTCGTTACCACTTCTTGCTTCAGATGATGGCAGGGCAGGTTCAGGCGTTTTTGGTGTTGCTCCAGTCTTCTGTACGTGGTGCCTGTACGCCGAAAGTGTCCCGCAATTCTTCTGGCCACCGACAGCATCTCTTGCACGCCCCTCTCGTTTTTTAAATAATTCTGCACCACCAAATTCAAGGTATGTGCAAAACATGGGACGTGCTGGAATTTGCCCAGATTTAATGCACACACAATATTGCTGGCGTTGTCCGATGCCACAAATCCACAGGAGAGTTCAATTGGGGTAAGCCATTCCGCGATGATCTTCCTTAGTTGCCGTATGATGTTTTCAGCTGTGTGCGTATTCTGGAAACCGGTGATACAAAGCGTAGCCTGCCTAGGAACGAGTTGGCGTTTGCGAGATGCTGCTACTGGTGCCGCCGCTGCTGTTCTTGCGGCGGGAGTCCATACATCTACCCAGTGGGCTGTCACAGTCATATAGTCCTGACCCTGCCCTGCTCCACTTGTCCACATGTCCGTGGTTAAGTGGGCATTGGGTACAGCTGCATTTTTTAGGACACTGGTGACTCTTTTTCTGAGGTCTGTGTACATTTTCGGTATCGCCTGCCTAGAGAAATGGAACCTAGATGGTATTTGGTACCGGGAACACAGTACCTCCAACAAGTCTCTAGTTGGCTCTGCAGTAATGATGGATACCGGAACCACGTTTCTCACCACCCAGGATGCCAAGGCCTCAGTTATCCGCTTTGCAGCAGGATGACTGCTGTGATATTTCATCTTCCTCGCAAAGGACTGTTGGACAGTCAATTGCTTGGTGGAAGTAGTAAAAGTGGTCTTACGACATCCCCTCTGGGATGACCATCGACTCCCAGCAGCAACAACAGCAGCGCCAGCAGCAGTAGGCGTTACACGCAAGGATGCATCGGAGGAATCCCAGGCAGGAGAGGACTCGTCAGAATTGCCAGTGACATGGCCTGCAGGACTATTGGCATTCCTGGGGAAGGAGGAAATTGACACTGAGGGAGTTGGTGGGGTGGTTTGCGTGAGCTTGGTTACAAGAGGAAGGGATTTACTGGTCAGTGGACTGCTTCCGCTGTCGCCCAAAGTTTTTGAACTTGTCACTGACTTATTATGAATGCGCTGCAGGTGACGTATAAGGGAGGATGTTCCGAGGTGGTTAACGTCCTTACCCCTACTTATTACAGCTTGACAAAGGCAACACACGGCTTGACAAATGTTGTCCGCATTTCTGTTGAAATACTTCCACACCGAAGAGCTGATTTTTTTGGTATTTTCACCAGGCATGTCAATGGCCATATTCCTCCCACGGACAACAGGTGTCTCCCCGGGTGCCTGACTTAAACAAACCACCTCACCATCAGAATCCTCCTTGTCAATTTCCTCCCCAGCGCCAGCAACACCCATATCCTCCTCATCCTGGTGTACTTCAACACTGACATCTTCAATCTGACTATCAGGAACTGGACTGCGGGTGCTCCTTCCAGCACTTGCAGGGGGCGTGCAAATGGTGGAAGGCGCATGCTCTTCACGTCCAGTGTTGGGAAGGTCAGGCATCGCAACCGACACAATTGGACTCTCCTTGTGGATTTGGGTTTTCGAAGAACGCACAGTTCTTTGCTGTGCTTTTGCCAGCTTGAGTCTTTTCATTTTTCTAGCGAGAGGCTGAGTGCTTCCATCCTCATGTAAAGCTGAACCACTAGCCATGAACATAGGCCAGGGCCTCAGCCGTTCCTTGCCACTCCGTGTGGTAAATGGCATATTGGCAAGTTTACGCTTCTCCTCCGACAATTTTATTTTAGATTTTTGAGTCCTTTTTTTACTGATATTTGGTGTTTTGGATTTTACATGCTCTGTACTATGACATTGGGCATCGGCCTTGGCAGACGACGTTGATGGAATTTCATCGTCTCGGCCATGACTAGTGGCAGCAGCTTCAGCACGAGGTGGAAGTGAATCTTGATCTTTCCCTATTTTTGGAACCTCAACATTTTTGTTCTCCATATTTTAATAGGCACAACTAAAAGGCACCTCAGGTAAACAATGGAGATGGATGGATACTAGTATACTTATGGATGACGAGCGACTGCCGACACAGAGGTAGCTACAGCCGTGGACTACCGTACTGTGTCTGCTGCTAATATAGACTGGATGATAATGAGATAAAATTAAAATATATATATATATCACACTAGTACTGCAGCCAGACAGGTATATATATTGTAATGACGGACCAGCTGGATACTGTCTGTCAGCACTGCAGACTCCTAAAGTAAGCTACTAGTATCAAGAAGATATAAAAAAAAAAAACCACGGGTAGGTGGTATACAATTATGGATGGACGAGCGACTGCCGACACAGAGGTAGCTACAGCCGTGGACTACCGTACTGTGTCTGCTGCTAATATAGACTGGATGATAATGAGATAAAATTAAAATATATATATATATCACACTAGTACTGCAGCCGGACAGGTATATATTATGTAATGACGGACCTGCTGGACACTGTCTGTCAGCACTGCAGACTCCTAAAGTAAGCTACTAGTATCAAGAAGATAGAAAAAAAAAAAAACCACGGGTAGGTGGTATACAATTATGGATGGACGAGCGACTGCCGACACAGAGGTAGCTACAGCCGTGGACTACCGTACTGTGTCTGCTGCTAATATAGACTGGATGATAATGAGATAAAATTAAAATATATATATATATCACACTAGTACTGCAGCCGGACAGGTATATATTATGTAATGACGGACCTGCTGGACACTGTCTGCAGAATGCGTTTATAAAAACACCACACGACGAGTGTTTAACTTTTTCAGGCAGACAATCACAATATACTGGTGGTCAGCAGACAATCACAATATACTGGTGGTCAGTGGTCACTGGTCAGTCACACTGGCAGTGGCACTCTGGCAGCAAAAGTGTGCACTGTACTTAAAATATGTACTCCTGCTATAACTGCTCCCCAGTCTCCCCCACAATTAAGCTGTGTGAGCAGTGAGCACTCAGCACAGTCAGATAATGATATACAGTATTATATATGATGCAGCACACTGGGCTGAGCACAGATATGGTATGTGACTGTGTCACACTGTGTATCATTTTTTTTCAGGCAGAGAACGGATTAATTAAACTGGTGGTGGTCACTGGTCACTGGTCACACTATCAGCAAGTAGTACTCCGTCCTAAGCAGACAATCACAATATACTGGTGGTCAGTGTGGTCACTGGTCAGTCACACTGGCAGTGTGGCACTCTGGCAGCAAAAGTGTGCACTGTACTTAAAATATATTATTTATGTACTCCTGCTCTAACTGCTCCCCAGTCTCCCCCACAATTAAGCTGTGTGAGCAGTGAGCACTCAGCACAGTCAGATATACAGTATTACATATGATGATGCAGCACACTGAGGCTGAGCACAGATATGGTATGTGACTGTGTCACACTGTGTATCGTTTTTTTTCAGGCAGAGAACGGATTAATTAAACTGGTGGTCAATGGTCACTGGTCACACTATCAGCAAGTAGTAGTACTCCAGTCCTAATATGCGCCCCAAAATTAGTAAATAGTGTCTCTAACTCTCTACTCTCTTCTCTATAAACGGAGAGGACGCCAGCCACGTCCTCTCCCTATCAATCTCAATGCACGTGTGAAAATGGCGGCGACGCGCGGCTCCTTATATAGAATCCGAGTCTCGCGATAGAATCCGAGCCTCGCGAGAATCCGACAGCGGGATGATGACGTTCGGGCGGGAGGATCCGAGCCTGCTCGGCCCCGTGTAAAAAAAGCTGAAGTTCGGCGGGTTCGGATTCCGAGAAACCGAACCCGCTCATCACTAATTATTTTCCCAGCAAGTGAGCGGGACCTGATGACAAAATTTACTTAGCCCCACCCCTGTTTCCACCCACCTGCTTCTCCTCTCTGAGCATCTCCTGGAGAGGAGATAAGAAATGTAGGTAAGTATGTCTAAATGTGGTTGGTTCAAACCTAATGGCAAATAGAATTACAAAAATGACCACAAACCTGTACAAACAGAAGCACTAAAATTTGGGGGAAAGAGAAAAAGACAAAATAACCTTTTTTGGGAGCACTCATTTGTAAGTAATGAAAATGTATATGTCAAATGTGAATATTTATATAAAACGTAACCTTTATTTAGTTCCTAATAAATTAATTAATAAATTAATAATAAATTAAGTAAAATAATGGTTATAATAATAAACAGTAAACAAAATATTTTATTATAAAAACTTAATTGCCTTTTTAACAAATAAGGTTCAAGATAACGCGAAGGTGAAAATATCAAGAAGTATGTTCAGGATTCTTATATAAAATGTAAAAGATGTTCAAATGATCACTGAATAGTTAGGATGTTACGTTCCTCAATTGACAGACTTTGACAATGGTAACAATAGGGCCACAGAGTAGGCTGTGGAGCAATGAATGTAGAGTAGTGATCTCCTCGAAAAGTTGCCAACAGCACCTAGTATTCCCAGGTGGTCTCCCATGCAAGTACTGATCAGGCCTTTCCTGCTTAGCTTCCGAGCTGGATTAAGCCTGGTGAAGGGATAAAGAAGTGATAAGTGGAAGGTGATAACACACCAGCCAGTCAGCTCCTAACTGTCATTTTTCAAATCCGTAATGATTGGCTGGTGCGTTATCACCTTGCACTTATCACTTCTTTATCCCTTCTCCAGGCTTAATACTTTTGACCCTATGATTTGTGCAGGCTTCTTCACTGTAAAATGTAAAGAAAGGGTTAAAGAACTGCATGCAGTTCCCCCTATTTCCAATAATCAGCACTGGGCTGAACCAGTCGGAGGGGATAATGCTATAGCAGTTTGACAAACAGCATAGGTCCCCCTGCTATAAACATTGCACAGCCCCAAACCAGTCAGCCCAGACCAGGAATTCCTCAGAAAGCTGGGATATCAAAAATTAAATGTGGTACCCCCTCCCGAGGAACCTCCAGGCCTATGCTGAAAACCCAGGGCTATACCACCCATCCCCTGTAAATATATTAGAAATTAATATTTTGTACAGGTGAACTACATGTACCAGTAAGCCTGTCCTGGCATGCCAGCATTTGCGGAACAAGTGCCAGCAAGCAGGCACAGAAATTAGGAGCCTGCTGGCACCTATAGTCTACCTTTAAAGAAGATATTAAAATAAACATAGTACATGGACACTGTGTGTGTGTGTGTGTGTGTGTGTGTGTGTGTGTGTGTGTGTGTGTGTGTGTGTGTTTTAAACATGCACAGCCCAGATACATTAATTTCATGCTTCCCAAATCTAAACCACAAACCCGAGCCCCACGGTCATGCACTGTACAGCCTAAAGTGCAAATCCAAAATAACAGGTTCACTGATAGTCACTGTCATTGAAATCTATTGGGGTAGCGCGGTTTGCCTGAGAGAGCTTGGGAGCAGCTCTCTTAACCAATCAATGCTTCCCCATTGATTTCAAAGACAGTATCAACCCCCATCACTAACAGTGCCATTGGGCTTACTTCCAGTTATGTGGTTCTGACACAGAAAATAGATATTAAAAAGATAGACAGTCATTAGGCCGACAGCAAAAGGTTGCCAGTCAAAAGGTCAACAGGGTCAAGAGGTCGACAATCAAAAGGTCGGCAGGGTCAAATGGTCGACAGGGTCAAAAGGTTGACAGTCAAAAAGGTTGGCAGGTCAAAAGGTCGAACCATCCAAAAAATGTTGGTTGTTGTTTTGTGTTTTTAAACATTTTTTACCCAAATGCTGTGAAATGCGCCCCCTCGCCAAGATTCAGGTGTGGTGGCTCGCACTGCTTCACTTCGCTCGCTATAAGGTTACTAATGGTGATAGTTTGTTACATGGATAGTCAATTTTATGAAATGCGGCCCCCACGTGTGGTCGCTTTGCTTGACACGCTTCGGGCTCGGTGGCTTGCTCCATTTCACTCTCCACAAGGTTACTAAAGGTAATAGTTTGTCACATGGATAGTAACTGCAGCAAAAGCTGTAAAAATAAAAAAAAAAACCCTATAAAACATGTGTTGACCTTTTGGCCCTGTCGACCTTTCGACTGTCAACCTTTTGGCCATGTCAACCTTTTTTTGTCGACCTTTTGACAAGGTCAACCTAATGCATGTCGACCATTACTGGTCGACCTATTGACTGTAGACCTTTTTATTGTAGATCTATGGACCGGATACCCAGTTATGTTTACAGTCCACAGATGGCATCCATGGCGGTCCATCTGCACGAAGTTTCACAATCTTTGCGAGATCTCACGCATGTTTATTGCATTATTCCAGGTGGCAGGATGCAGCACATCAGCACTATGCTGATTTACTGCAGAAATTTCTTTAGGGGAGTCCCATCTCCCTCATGCCAGCAGTCAAAATATCAACGCTATTGCTTCCTCTTTAGATGTTGATGAGAAGTGAAGCAGGTAGAGCTGTAGCTACAGTACATAAGTGACATAATGATGCATCTTCCTCTTGGATCTAAGAGGCAGGGTGATGTAAATTATTAAATATAGGCCCAGATTTATCAAGTTTTGGAGAGTGATAAATTGCACGGTGTTAAAGTAGCAACAATCAGCTGGTATTTGTAAAACACAGCCTGTAACATGGCCGGAGCTGGTTGGTTGGTGCTGTATCACCATGCAATTTATCACTCTCTAAGGCTTGTTAAATCTGGGCCAGAATTTGTTAGTGCCATACACTGAGGATGAAGTGAGTGCAGTTGTTATGAGGGGCATGAAGGGGTGAGACAGTAACCAGCAATGCTAGGTAACTCCTCCTGAATCATCCACTCCCCTTATGCTGCCTTTTCTAATCATATGACAGAGTGAGGAGGTGTTAGGAGAATGGCGTGTGCAGGATTACTTACCCGTTCACACTGCCGTGTTCTCCAGGTCACATGGTGGGGGTTGGCATGAGCGTCCGGGTGGCGAAGCAGCAGCGGGGCGTGACTACGGAGGAACTTGATCTGGAAAGATTCAAGTTCCTCCAATCGGCACGTGGCAGTTCGAATTTTGCAACAACAGCGTGCCAATCCCAGGTCTCGAGTTGGCAGCCAATGGAAAGCCAGCGCGGTAAGCCAATGAGAGATTACTGCATCATAGCTCCGCCCCCTCCGAGTGTCTTATATCAGAGCGGGAGAGTTCATTCAGGCGCCAGAAAGGGAGCAAGCAAGAGCTTGTGTAGAGAGAAGACTAGGCAGTGGAGAATCGGCAGCGGAGGGTCAGGAACAGGCAGCATAAGATCCGGCGGAGGCCAGAATGTTGCAGTCGACAGCAGAGAGGATGAAAAAAGCTGAGGACCGGAGAGTGCTGCAGTGTGTGGGTAGAAAAAGAGCTAATGAAGTTCCCCACTGCAGCCTCTTCCAACAATATGGGTAGGCGGCCTTGGGCCAACACCACCTTCGTCTAGGTTCCTCCTAGACCACCAGGTTCACCAGGCATTAGGCCTGAGGGCACAGTCAGGCCACAGGCCTGTGACGCAGTAGGTGGGCACTAGGCCTGTGGGGCAAGTTCAGGCATTAGGCCTGTGCCTACTTTAGAGGGCATTAGTCCCTAGTTAAAGTGTGACCCACTAGGATTATAATGTGTATCTGGGCATTAGGTCCAGGTTGCCAAAATTGTCCCCACAATAGGTGGTCCTGGGCAGTATCCCAATCATAAAGTGTATGGGAGGTGGCAGGATTTCCGGCACTCACTTCTGGGCATTTTGTGGTTGTTTTCCCTGTGTGGAGGAGTGGCTCAGCTCAACACACGTAGTCATAGTCTGCGGCAAGAAACCTGTGATAATCAGGAATAGGGAAGGGCTGGCTAGCTATGGATAGGTAGGGGTCTGTGAATCAGTGGAAGGTGGTTAATTAAAGGGACAGCACTGTTATTGTTGTTTCATGCAGGCCAAGTAATTAGAACTGTTGTGTTTAGTTTGTTGCACCACCCACACAGAGTTAGTTTGAGGGCTCTCTTGTTGCAGTTAGTTTAGTGGTGTTACACCAGGTTAGAGTGAGGCCCTGCATGGCGATGGTGTTCTTGTCTCCTTACAGGGACCTGTAAGTGAAGAAGCAGGCCAAGTACAAGATTGTTAATGGTGAGAAACATCTCTGTCTGTGTGTCCCTATTGGTGTGTGTTTGTCCTACCTATCCTCCATTCTTCTGGATGGACAGTGGACCCTGCATCCCGGTGCAAGGTTGAATTTTCAGCTGGTGTGCAAGTACACCGGACACCTCCCTGACTGAAGCTAGTAGACATCAGGGACATGGCCGGTGATCCCCATTTCCATGATCTGGCAGACAGCAGGATACAGCTGGACACCAGCCACTGGAGCTCTCCAGGGACCTGTCCTCAGACACTCCTGATCACTTGCTTTCTTATCCAATACCTCTTGGTCCTCTAATAATGTCACAGTTTCATTGTGGAATTCTTCTCTATTCTCCAACACAATCAGTTCTTCTTTACTCTATACAGTTTCTGCTTGGCACGGTAATCTTTCCTGAGCACAATCTTGGGCTTTACCATCTCTCTTCTCTGGCACATCTAGCACCACGACTGTTATGATTCCAATACTCTGGTCTGGGGAGATCTTATAGCAAGAACCCGAGTACTGGAACGTAATGCTGGGAGATGGAAGTGGGAACGGGAATAGCCCCTTGCTCCCTATCTCCGTTGTCTCGCCCGTGTTGTCAGAAATCTCTTGTGAGACTATGGTTGCTTGAGCCCATGGCAGCCGCGTTTGAAGGGCGGATTATGTCTGCCCAACTCCGATGCCCCCTCAGGTCTTAATGGGAGACAAAGAGAAATCCGAGACAGGGTGATAACAAGGGGCCCTCTAACTAAACAACAAAGCCAGGGGCTATACACTAACTTTAAACTAGAGTATGTGCGGAAAAACCGCCAGGGAAAAGGACAACCAAAATACCCACTTGTCCACTCTCCTACTCGGCACCGCCGAGTTCCGGAGAGGACTGTTGGAGCGGAAACCTCCTCAAATGCTCCAAAACAGAATACGAGATGAAGCGACCTAGGCCGCAGCACGCGGCAGAGCCGCCACTCACGAAAACCACTCGAGATCCTCTAGCGACTGTGGCGGGTAATTGAGGACCGGAATGCTCCTTGGGATGAGATGACAACTCCAAGATTCAGGAACTCTGAGGACAGGAATGACCGGACACAGCAGAACTGGAACAGACGTTCAGCAAACCAAAGCAGCATGCAGGAAGCTATAACCGGCGTCTGTGTGAAGCACTGAGAAGGCTTTAAGCACTGCATCCTCCAATCAGGGTTCAGAGGCCGATTAACATAAATGTCGTGCAGCTGCCTTGCTGCACGACCAGAAGACCAGTGTGTTTAATTACTTGATTGACCCTGCAACGGGGAACGCGGTCCGCCCGTGGCGTCCCCGTTGCTAGGGTCCTGGCGGCTGAGCGCGCCCGGCGTCCTAGCGTTGCTAGGGACCCGGCGGCTCAGCGCGCACGGCGTCCCAGCGTTGCTAGAGACCCGGCGGCTCAGCACGCTCGGCGTCCCTAGTTGCTAGGCGCCGGGCCGCGAAGGGAACCCGGACCGCGGCGCCTAACAACGACCTCATATACACAATTAACTCTCTTCTATATCTCACATTTTTTTCTCCTGTACATCTTGGCCCTTTCCTTTCACAATTGGTACTACCTGGCTCTCAGGATTCTGTACAGGCACATCCTGGCCCCTTTCCCTCCCCTGTAGTACATTAATTTCATCCACGTCGATCTCTGCTTCATGGGACAGGTAATGTAATCTGCAACATAGGCAGATACTCACTCTCTCTCTCTCTCTCTCTTGGAACTCTGGCATAATGTGAATAAGAATATATACTGTGGTGAAAGGGCTTTACCATGACATAATGTGTATTAGGGGCTCTTCTGTGGTGTGACATGTATCAGAGGCATAAGGTGTATAACGGGTACTACTGATCTGTGTAATGTGAATAATGGACACTACCGAGTGGTATAATGTGAATAATGGCTTATTCCCCATAAAGCTATAACCCTACATTTTTTACGTGCTTATTTGGCACACACACTGTCCATATTTTAAATTTGGGATCAGAGGGGTCACCAATTCTCTTTCTGGCACAGGACATCAAAATGTCTAGTTACGGCTCTGGTGTGTGTGTTTTATTGAAATATATGCAGTTTCATTTCTCACAGTACCTTGAAATTAAGGCATAGAACACTTAATAATTTGAACATGAATCAAAATTACATTTACCATTACAATTATATTTACCAACATTTACTGTACATTTTTGAGTCTTCAAAGTAGAAAACTTTTACAGGTATAACCTCCAGACACACTTGTGTCATCCTTTCTACAATGGAAATCCAATATTGGACCCTATTCAGCTTCAGTTGCAGTTTTGCTAATTTAGCAAAATTGCAACTGGCTGTGATCAATGCTGGGGGCTGCACAGCTCGGGACAAGACCGCAATTGCATTTTTGATTTGTGGTTGGCTGCGATGGCAGATGCAGGGCAGCCATTTTCCGCATCGCCGCCCCTGTATTGATACATTGCTGCCCCTGCAATGCCGCGTCCCCGCCTTGTACTGACCCACAAATGCCTCAGGCAGAGCCGATCGCATCTCACTGTGTGTGCATGCGCAATGTGAGACCTGCGCATGCGCATTGCACACAGACTACTAGTCAGTATGCGACCACATCACTGATGCAATGCATACTGAATTAGGCACATTGTTCAGGAAATTATTTCCAACACTATTGCACCTACAGATGTAGCCACCTTTATCTTGAGTGGCTGAGGCGTTTGTCGCGATCGAGCATACGCAGCGTAGGGAGGCGCGCCTAGTCACAGAGAGGCGTACCTAATCGCACGGAGGCAGACAGAGCGTTTGGCGTTACCTTTACGTGTAATACCTGCGATCAGCCACCAGATGTCGCTTTTTACAATCACCACTGAGCATGCGTGTGGTCTCCCGTAAAATACAATACTGAAATATATAATAAGGACTACTTTACTAAGGCGTCTCATTACGCTGCATACAGTAAATACTCATTACGCTGCATTATTTAATACAGTATATACGATACAGACACAGATAGTACAGCATACAGTATATGATCCATCTACAGTACTTTATGAATATGTGAGCGTCCAAGTCCCGCAGACAAAACAACAGAAAACCAGTAGTGTACACTGTCGCAAATGGACGTGTTAGAAGTTCACTATTGCCTCTTGAGATTAGGAATTTTGTACAGTATGTTAGCGTCCTAATCCCGTAGTCATTACAGCATAATCAAAACCAATGGATTTATTCATCTGTCTGCGGCGAAGTGGTGAAGTGTTCCGCTTCCTATACTCAGAGTCCTGAGTTCGATTCCTAAAGTACAAATGCATGTTAGTTTTTTCCAGACACTTTATTATTTTTTTTATTCACATAAACCAGGGCAAAGCTGCATGAGCGGTTCTACTGTTAAGGTTCTATGCACCGTACAGTACACATACAATTCTGTAACTGGGCACACTCAATAGAAATGGCTACCACCTATGACTCCTTGCCCCACAGAGGCCCTAAGCTACGGAGCAAGTAATGGTCCAGATTTTACAGGCTATGGGGCAATGCTGAAGGAGCGTCACAATCCCCTAGCTAAAATACACAGGGGCGATAGGAATAAGCGAGGTCTATGCACATTATGGTACACCGGACTCGATCGCATAGCACACTGGCAAAATGACCATTACCCCTGAACCCGCACCTCGTGGCAGGCAGCGATGGCTACGGGGCAATGCTGAAGGAGCGTCACAATCCCCTAGCCAAAATACACAGGGGCGATAGAGATAAGCGAGGTCTATGCACATTACGTTGCACCGGGCTCGATCGCATAGCAAACTGACAAAACACAAGTTTTACATAAAGCAGGGCAAAGCTGCAGGAGAGTTTCTACTGTAAAGGTTCTATGCACCGTACGGTACACATACAATTCTATAGCAGGGCAGACTCAATTGAAATGGCTACCGCCTGTGACTCCTAGCTCCTAGGAGGCACTCGGCTATGGAGCAAATAACAGCACAGATTTTGCAGGCTACGGGGCAATGCTGAAGGAGCGTCACAATCCCCTAGCCAAAATACACAGGGCCGATAGAGATAAGTGAGGTCTATGCACATTACGTTACACCGGGCTCGATCGCATGGCAAACTGACAAAACACAAGTTTTACATAAAGCAGGGCAAAGCTGCAGGAGAGTTTCTACTGTCAAGGTTCTATGCACTTTACGGTACACATACAATTCTATAGCAGGGAAAACTCAATTGAAATGGCTACCGCCTGTGACTCCTAGCTCCATGGAGGCACTCGGCTATGGAGCAAGTAACAGCACAGATTTGAAGCAATGCTGAAGGAGCGTCAGAATCCCCTAGCTAAAATACACAGGGGTGATAGGGATAAGCGAGGTCAATGCACATAACGATACACCGCAAAGTACCCCATGGTTTTGATTATGCCTTTTCTTTGAACACGGTATTTTCCACTGCCTCGCCCTACCCCCATCCCACTTTCCCCTTCCCCCCTGGGAGCCTGCAAAGTACATGCAGTAGACAGGGAGGGAGTTCCGTTCAGGTTACAAGACATGTGCAACAGTAAACTACTGTATGTAGGAAAATCCTCCACCTACTCTGATTTATGTGAAACCTGTGTGCACCCTTTCATTGAATGTATAACAAAGAAAAAAAAAAAATAAAGTGAATGTCACGGGAACATAGAAAAAAAAGGTTGGCACTTTGGGACTCTCAGCGTGGGAGGTGGGAGCCTTCATCGCTAGGTTGGTATGGAAGGGGAGACAATTAGCTACCAGAGGGTATTAACCCCAAGTTTCTGTGACCCCCACAAGGCTCATGGCAAGCGTCGGAACCCATGGTGGGTCTGAATTAACGGGCCCATTATAGTCTATGGGAAAATGGGTCCACTTTGCATACTGATATCTCTGGTTATGGGTGTCCCAGAGACTCAGGACTGGTACCATACAAAAGAGGAGACTCTTGGCTTTCGGGGCAGACCAACCACTAGTTTATGTGACACTGGAAAAGGAAACGGGAAGCAACCGTGTTTCGGGTCCCCTCCAGTTGTCCGCCTAGCTTGCACAGGATGCAGGATTTCTGGCTAGATAGGAAATACTGTACAGAAATGCTAAGCATGGTAATTTGACATCCAGGAACATAGGGAGGAGTTTTTATCTCTCTCCATTATACTTAGAAAAATTACACTTGCCACTGTACGTTACAAGCTGTTCGTGCTAATTAGTACACTAGTAGAACATACTGTACAGAGATACTAAGGACAGTGATTTGGCATCCACGAACTTAGGGAGGAGCTTTAATCTCTCTCCATTGTAATCTTTCTAAGTATAATGGAGAGAGATAAAAGCTCCTCCCTAAATTCCTGGGTGCCAAATTACAGTCTTTAGTATCTCTGTATTCTATGTTCTACTAGTGTACTAATTAGCATGAACAGCTTGTAACGTACAGTGGCAAGTTTAATATTTCTATGTATAATGGAGAGAGATAAAAGCTCCTCTGAAAGTTCCTAGATGCCAAATCACCGTCCTTAGTATCTCTGTACAGTATGTTCTACTAGTGTACTAATTAGCACAAACGGCTATTAATGGAATGCCAAATCACCGAACTTAGTATCTCTGTACAGTATGTCCTATTAGGGTACTAATTAGCATGAACAGCTTGTAACGTACATGGCAGGATTAATCTTTCTATGTATAATGGAGAGAGATAAAAGCTCCTCCCTACATTCGTGGATGCCTAATCACTGTACTTAGTATCTCTGTACAGTATGTTCTACTAGTGTACTAATTAGCACGAACAGCTTGTAACGTACAGTGGCAATTTTAATCTTTCTATGTATAATATAGAGAGATAAAAGCTCCTCCCTAAGTTCCTGGATGCCAAATCACCATCCTTAGTATCTTTGCATAGTATTTTCTATTAGGGTACTAATTAGCACAAACAGCTAATTAGTACACTAGTAGAACATAGAGTACAGAGATACTAAGGACAGTAATTTGGCATCCAGGAATTTAGGGAGGAGCTTTTATCTCTCTCCATTATACTTAGATAGATTACAATGGAGAGATTAAAGCTCCTCCCTAAGTTCGTGGATGCCAAATCACTGTACTTAGTATCTCTGTACAGTATGTTCTACTAGTGTACTAATTAGCACGAACAGCTTGTAACATACAGTGGCAATTTTAATCTTACTATGTATAATATAGAGAGATAAAAGCTCCTCCCTAAATTCCTGGTTGCCAAATCACTATCCTTAGTATCTCTGCATAGTATTTTCTATTAGGGTACTAATTAGCACAAACAGCTAATTGGTACCCTAATAGAACATACTGTACAGAGATACTAAGTATGGTGATTTTGTATCCAGGAACTTATTGAGGAGCTTTTATCTCTCTCCATTATACATAGAAAGATTAAACTTGCCACTCTACGTTACAAGCTGTTCGTGCTAATTAGTACACTAGTAGAACATAGAGTACAGAGATACTAAGGACAGTAATTTGGCATCCAGGAATTTAGGGAGGAGCTTTTATCTCTCTCCATTATACTTAGATAGATTACAATGGAGAGATTAAAGCTCCTCCCTAAGTTCGTGGATGCCAAATCACTGTACTTAGTATCTCTGTACAGTATGTTCTACTGGTGTACTAATTAGCACGAACAGCTTGTAACGTACAGTGGCAATTTTAATCTTACTATGTATAATATAGAGAGATAAAAGCTCCTCCCTAAGTTCCTGGTTGCCAAATCACCATCCTCAGTATCTCTGCATAGTATTTTCTATTAGGGTACTAATTAGCACAAACAGCTAATTGGTACCCTAATAGAACATACTGTACAGAGATATTAAGTATGGTGATTTTGTATCCAGGAACTTATTGAGGAGCTTTTATCTCTCTCCATTATACATAGAAAGATTAAACTTGCCGCTGTACGTTACAAGCTGTTCGTGCTAATTAGTACCCTAATAGAACATACTGTACAGAGATACGAAGTGTGGTGATTTGGCATCCAGTTAAAAGCTGTTCGTGCTAATTAGTATACTAGTAGAACATACTGTACAGAGATACTAAGAATGGTGATTTGGCATCTGGGAACTTCCAGAGGAGCTTTTATCTCTCTCCATTTTACATAGAAAGATTAAACTTGCCGCTGTACTTTACAAGCTGTCCGTGCTAATTAGTACCCTAATAGAAAATACTATACAGAGATACTAAAGACGGTAATTTGGCACCCAGGAACTTAGGGATGAGCTTTTATCTCTCTCCATTATACTTAGAAAGATTACAATGGAGAGAGATAAAAGCTCCTCCCTAAGTTCGTGGATGCCAAATCACTGTCCTTAGTATCTCTGTACAGTATGTTCTACTAGTGTACTAATTAGCACAAACAGCTTGTAACGTACAGTGGCAAGTGTAATTTTTCTAAGTATAATGGAGAGAGATAAAAACTCCTCCCTATGTTCCTGGATGTCAAATTACCATGCTTAGCATTTCTGTACAGTATTTCCTATCTAGCCAGATACCCTGCATCATGTGCAAGCTAGGCGGAAAACTGGAGTGGACCCGAAACACGGTTGCTTCCCGTTTCCCTTCCCAGTGTCACATAAACTAGTGGTTGGTCTGCCACGAAAGCCAAGAGTCTCCTCTTTTGTATGTTACAAGTCCTGAGTCTCTGGTACACCCAGAACTAGAGATATCAGTACGCAAAGTGGACCCATTTTCCCATAGACTATAATGGGACCGTTAATTCAGACCCACCATAGGTTCCGACGCTTGCCATGAGCCTTGTGGGGGTCACAGAAACTTGGGGTTGGTACCCTCTGGTAGCTGATTGTCTCCCCTTCCATACCAACCTAGTGATGAAGGCTCCCACCTCCCATGCTGAGAGTCACAAAGTGCCAACCTTTTTTTTTCTATGTTCCCGTGACATTCACTTTATTATTTTTTTTCATTGTTGTACATTCAATGAAAGGGTGCACACAGGTTTCACATAAATCAAAGTAAATCTGCAGCAGCGATTCATTCCACTATATACAAATACACAGCGGTAATGAGTATAAATTAGTGTATTCCGACGCAACTAACTGAGCAACACAGTACTGAAGATCGTCAGCATTTGTGTATTGTACCTGACCTGAACTCCCTCCCTGTCCACTGCATGACCTGTGCAGGCTCCCAGGGGGGAAGGGCGATGGGGGTAGGGAGAGGTGGTGGAAAACACTGTGCTTTTGAAATACAAGTATTAACGTCCGAGTCCCCTAAGGCATAAACCAACACAAATGGGAAGGAAGTGCCAACCTTTTTTTAATGTGTTCCTGTAACATTCACTTTATTATTATTATTTTTCTTTGTTATACATTCAATGGAAGGGTGCACACAGGTTTCACATAAATCAGAGTGGGCGGGAGATTTTCCTACATACAGTAGTATACTGTTGCACATGTCTTGCAACCTGATCGGAACTCCCTCCCTGTCTACTGCATGTACTTTGCAGGCTCCCAGGGGGGGGAAGGGGAAAGTGGGATGGGGGTAGGGTGAGGCAGTGGAAAATACCGTGTTCAAAGAAAAGGCATAATCAAAACCATGGGGAACTTTGCAGTGTATCGTTATGCGCAAAGACCTCACTTATCCCTATCACCCCTGTGTATTTTAGCTAGGGGATTCTGACGGTCCTTCAGCATTGCCCCGTGACCTACCAAATCTGTGCTGTTACTTGCTCCATAGCCAGGGGCCTCCATTGGGCGAGGAGTCACAGGCGGTAGCCTTTTCAATTGAGTCTGCCCTGCTACAGAATTGTATGTATACCATATGGTGCATAGACCCTAAACAGTACAACTGCTCCTGCAGCTTTGCCCTAGTTTATGTGAATAACTCCCTCCCTGTCTACTGCATGACCTGTGCAGGATCCCAGGGGGGAAGGGCGATGGGCAAGCGGGAGGCGGTGGAAAATACTGTGCTTTTGAAATGCAAGTACTGTATGAGTCTGAGTCCCCAGTAGCCTCCTGCTACTCATTACCGCTGTGTAGATGCATTTAGCGTAAAGAATCGCTCCTGCAGATCTACTCTGATTTATGTGAATCTTGTGTGCATCCTTCCATTGGATGTATTAGAGAGAAAAAAAAATATTAAAGTGAATGTCACGGGAACACATAAAAAAAAAAGGTTGGCACTTCCTTCCCATTGGTGTTGGTTTATGCCGTAGGGGACTCGGACGCTCATATACTGTAATTGCATTTCAAAGGCACGGTATTTTCCATCGTCTCCCCCTACCTACATCGCCCTTCCCCCCTGGGAGCTTGCACAGATCATGCAGTAGACAGGGAGGGAATTCAGGTCCTGTGCAATACACAAACGCCGAAGATCTACAGTACTGTTTTGCTCAGTTAGTAGCGTCAGAATACACTCATTTCATTCCTGCTGTGTAGTTGCATTTAGCGTAAAGAATCGCTCCTGCAGATGTACTCTGATTTATATGTAACTTGTGTGCACCTTTCCATTGACTGTCTTACAATGTAAATAAAATAATACAGTGTATTATTACAATTAAAAAAAAAAAAAAGAAGGCACATCAGGTCTTGAACCCTGGACCCCCAGCGTGGGAGGTGGGAGCCTTCACCCCCTAGCCCACGACGCCTCATGAGGGATTCACAATTTCATGTGTGAAAGTACTGCAAACAGCGCCCGGCCCCCACCCCATTGGTGTTGGTTTATGCCTTAGAGGACTCGGACGCTCGCATTTGTAAAGCACGGTATTTTCCACCGCCTCCTGCTAGCCCTCCATTCCCATTATGCATTAGCGAACTCAGACGCTCATGTATTTTAAAAGCACGGTGTTTATACATTGTCCTGTACATTCTTCCTTTTACACAATTAGTTGCGTCTCCATACACATACAGTACTCCATACACATACAGTACTCTACAGTACAGTAGGTCACCATCTTTTTCCACCGCCTCCCGTTACGCCTACAGTATTAACATTACAGTCGTCACTGACCAATTGCCAGAGCTGTAGATCAATCCGCCGCTATACTGTACGATCGAAAGTACTGGATTAGTGGAGCATTAGCCACACAGTGGTGGAGATGTGTAATGCATGATGAGTATCTAGATCGCCTCAACGCGCCTACCTGTGATTAAACTCAGCTATCGCCTTAGCGTGACTAAACGCCCGTCTAGGCGGAGAAACAGTCAAGATAAAGGTGGCTACATCTGTATAGGTTGTTTAACTTTCTCCCTTCTGTCCAGTTAATCCCAAACCACCTTGATCAGTTTAAGTCTGGAGACTGTGCTGACCATTCCATTGTTTGGTGCCTACCGTTTTTTTCCTTTTCTCAAAGGTAGCTCTCACACAGCCAGGCGGTATGTTTTGAATTATATTTCTGCAGGATAAACCCTTAATCAACTGCAGATGTGTTCTCAATATGCTACACAGTGGAAGATGCCTGGCATGAGTGAACTGACAGATCCCATGCAACTCTGTTAACGTTGGGTGTCTTATTTTGTTGAAAATGCATATTATTCACATCGCTATGTGAATATGATGAACATGCAGGATATAGGGCATGGGAGAGCAGACGTGTCTGTTTGCGGCTCCAGATCTGTAATCTTCTAAAGTGGGATTTCACATCTATTCCCCCCTCCCAAGTGTCTACAGAGCCTCTACTGTCCCACCGGGTATCTCCTGAGCCATTGGGTACACGCCGTGGAGTCGGGAGTCAGCTGGTCTGGCTTTGCGGGTTGTGGCCTGTTCCCAGTGTAAGGCCAGGGCCTCAATTGCGCGCCCCTCCCGTGGTCCGAGATTCAAAAGCTGCCTAAAAAGCGCTGGGAGACCGATCACCCACCTGTCTGGCTGCCGGGACTCTTGCTGCAGCTCCTTTCCACCTGCTGGGAGGCGGCATACTGAGCCGCTGTGCCGGGTCCCCAGGGAGCTGCAGCAGCCAGAAGTGTGAGGAGACAGACACACCCTGTGCTTTTTACTGCCACGCCCTTTCCCTCCTGCATCCTCGCTGCCTGGAGTGTGTGGAGCTGCTGCTCTCTGAATGATCCCCTGCTCCTGAGCCTGGGCGGGCTGTGGTAGGTCCTGGACTCAGCCCCCATAGCCGCTGAGGAGGTGCTAGGAGCTACTTATTTGCACCACCCCTAATTGAGCCTTGCGGTAGGGCTCACCGTCATCACTAACCTGAGGGAGCGCTTGGCTGCTGCATTCTCCTTCTGTCCCATTTATATTAATTTGTGTTCCAGTTAAAACAGATAGTGCCACTGTACTGCCTGGTGTCACCTCTCTGCAGTGTATGCAATATACCCACTGATTGCTGCAAACTGCTATTTACTTTGCTATCTGGAGCATAGCTGGTAGCCCAGTGATAATTTGCTTTGACAATGGAGTCTTATGACACAGTGACTGTGAGTGATGTGACAAGCTGCTCTCTACCCACCCATCCGGGGTCTACATGTTTAGCATATATCTTCACCTCTGAACTAACATTACTTCAGCTCCCAGCCTCTACGACAGCATTGTGTTTACTTGAACGTTTTTGATCCATTTCTTGTTATTATGCCACCTAAGAAGTCCAAAGAAGTTCTCCCTCCTCCCTCCTCCCATATTTCAGATTCACCCAGTCAGAAATTACCTTATACTTCACCATTGGTCATGGAGTACTTACTTCGTCTGCTACCAGTAGTCTTGACCAGAGTGACATGACACGTTTATTATCGGTACTGGGAGTTGATCCCAACTCTAGTGATCCTCTCACTGGAAAGACTCTCTGTCAAGTCTTAGCAGCCTTTAAATCGAACCTCTCCCAAGATCAGCTGTTAATGAAGTTAAAGTTGAGCTGACCGCTATTGGAGATAGAACCGATCATTTAGAATGTAAAATGGAGGAACTCGTGACTTCCCACAATGTACTCATTGGTGCTCATGACCAACAACAGGCTGAAATAGAGGCATTCAAAAATGAAATAGCAGATTTGGAGGACCGATCCCAGAGAAACAATATTAAAATGCGTGGAATTCCTCACTCTGTGGCCAATGCAGAACTGTTAGATTATGCGATGTCCCTGTTTCATAAGCTTCTACTGGACGCAGATGATAAAGACCTACTTATTGATCGGCTACATCGTCCCACTAGATCCCGGGCCATATCATCCACTCTCCCCAGAGATACAGTCCCTCGAGTTCCCTTTTTTACTATCAAGGAGCGTATTCTTCAGACAGCCCAAGAAGCGGATGAGTCAGACGTTCTAGGTGGTCTACAGCTTTTTCCTGACTTCTCGGCTTTTACAATTTCAAAGCGAAGATTACTGGCTCCTATTACTGCTGCCTTGCAATCCCAGATGATTCATTACTGTTGGGGATTTACAGTGAAGTTGATAGTTACCCATGATAACTCCTTGGAAGATATCCGCAGCCTCAACCGGAATGGTCTACTAATTGAAAATTTTTACGAATTATGGCTGTGGTCTCTGTTCTCTTTTGAATCTAGTTAGAGTGTACCTTCTTTTTACTAAATATATTTTTGTGACTGCCGAATGACCCTAACCAAGTTATGTGAGTTACCTTGTTGGTTCTATATGTTTTTGATTTGATGCATATTTCCATTGTTTTGCAATGTCTTTTCTATTGCATGAGTTACAATTTGTGCTATATCTCAATGTCACACTTTACGTTATTCTGTGTCGATAGCTTAAATGAGTTGCCGTTATTTAACTTTTTATGTATCTACTTTTGCGACGATTGATTATTTCAGATTGACGCTGGGTGGAATGCCGATGCCATTTCCCCCTTACTTAACCTACTGTATTTGTTCCCCCCCCCCCCCCCCCTACAGTAGCAATGCAGATCCGATATACTGGATCTTTTTGCATTTTCCCCCCCTGTATTCTCTTTTTACCACATTTCTCCTTTTTCTGCCTTCTTCCCGTTTTGTCGATATTGTTGCCCACTTTTATTCACTAAGCCGCCCTGTTCTGAAGGATCAGAGCTACCCCACGGGATACTTTGCTAATGACCCTTTTAAGAGGACTGGTGTGGCCGTCCTTCTTAGGAATACTGGGGCAGATGTATTAAGCCTGGAGGAGGCATAAAGAAGTGATAAAGTGGTTATAAGTGCAAGGTGATAACGCACCAGCCAATTGGCTCATAACTGTCAATTGACATATTGGAGCCCCCCTGTTTCCTTTGTCCTACATACTCAAACAGCTGACAAACCAGGCCGTTATCTAATTCTCACCAGTATATTAGAGAATAGACCTGTTACCATTGTCTTTCTTTATGCTCCTAAATCAAATCAAGTTCATGTCCTATGGAAACTTTGTTCAATTATAAAGAAGGTTCGAGTTGGTTCGTTAATCTTATTAGGAGATTTCAATTTGGTGGTTGACCCAAAACTAGTTAAATCATCTACTCCTGGCCCTGCCGCCTCTGGATCACGATTTGGCACCTCCTTAGCATTTCGTAACCTGCTAGCTGAGTTCGACCTGTATGATGTTTGGCTAGTCCAAAATACGTCTGGCAGAGATTATACTTTTTTTTCTCCAGTCCATAACTTAACTCCCGTATTGACCACGTCTTATGTGATAAGTGGACTTTACAATACTCTGGCGTTTAGATATTCTACCCATTCCCTGGTCTGATCATGCCCCTTTGTCCTGGAGATGGGACATATCTAACAGTTCTATTCCTCATAAACCATGGCACCTCTCTCCTCACCTATTATCTCACCCGTTAGCAAAATAGATCTGATTTGATTGTATTTCTCTTTATACAGCCACAAATTCCCCTTCTGACGCCTCCATTTTGAATTACTGGTGCGCTTTTAAAGCGGAAATCCAGGGATCCGCTATTCAAGATGGAGCCACACTCAAAAAACAGGCTATCCAACTCCAAACCAATTTAGAAGTTAGGCTTAAAAGATCTGGAAGATCCAAAACAAGCGCCATCCCACCAGAGCCCTGTGTAAAGAATTGTCTGAGGTCCATAGTCAATTGCAAAAACTATTAGTTGTTAAAACTCAAGCTGCTCTTACCAGATTGCGACAAAAATTCTATTTAGTGGTTAATAGACCTGGAAAGATGTTAGCCCACAAACTACGTGCTCAACAAGCCCATAATAGGATTAAATGTGTCATCTCCCCAACAGGCTCCAAATTATCGAACCCTAACCAATTCATAAACTACTATACACAATTATATAATCTACACTCTGACTTGTCCACTCCTCAGCATACTCCTGAACTTATTCAATGTTTTCTATCTTCGCTTAACCTGCCCGCTCTTTCCTGACATGCGGGGAGACGCCCAGCACGGGGCTAGTCCGCCCCGCATGTCAGTCCAGCCCCCCTCACAGAAGTGCAAAGGCATCGCACAGCGGCAATGCCTTTGCACTTCAGGAGTAACTCCCGGCCAGCGCAGCTTTAGCTCCAAAGAGGAGTGGCCATGCCATAAGCATGCTCTGGTCACACCCCCTCCAGCTGGGGCAGGGGGGCCCAGGAAGTTGTTGTACCAGGGCCCAGAATTTCTCTTGGCAGCCCTGTGCCTATATTCTGTGTGCAACCACACCTGTATCTGCATACAAAACACTACATTGCAGTGTTTTCTAGGAAATCACTGTAGCATTGTATTTCGTATGCAGATACAACCGCAGTCGCACACCGAATATAGTCATGCCGCATATTATTTTAATCAGCAAAAGCTGCCTGTGAGTCGTTTTGCAAATAAGACGCTGGGGCCACTTGCTTTCTGTTAATTAGCTATTTAGCCCATACAGGAATCTCAACATAGCTGAACAGCTTATTAAATTAGAAGGTGCAAACTCTGGGGGAGCAGATATATTAAACCTAGAGAAGTGATAAAGAAGTGATCAGTGGAAGGTGATAATGCACCAGCCACTCGGGTCCTAACTGTCATTTTTCAAACCCAGCCTGTAACTTGACAATTGGGAGCTGATTGGCTGGTGCATTATCACCTTCCATTTATCACTTCTTTCTCACTTCTCTAGGCTTTACATCTGCTTCTTAGACCCAACAAACAGCATCAAATTGTAGCACCCATCAGATACTTTTCACAAGGCGGATCGTACTTGTGCAAGCAATAGATGCAAATACTGTACACTACAGAGACACATTTATAAAAATTCATGGAGGACCCTTTGAAGGCAAGGTAAATGGTTCTACTGTAAGCAGAGTAATAATGGGGAAGCAGAGTAATAATGGGGAAGCTGTGAAGTGTTCCTATTTCCTTTATATAATAAAGATCTGTCAGTTACTGTAATTTTGTCTATAATAAGCTTCTACAGTATGAAGACTACTCATCCCTTCCACCAAACTGTTCTGCTCCTGGACTTCCGACTAATTCAAGACTGCAATTACCTATGTAAAATACTCTTCTGATCAATTCATTATTTCTACACATGAGACTGTAATAGTAAATTAAGTGTGCATCATACAGTAGGGCCGACAGTAACTAGGTCGGCAGTCATTAGGTCGACCATTATCGGTCGACAGTGACTAGGTCGACACCTGAAATAGCTTGACATGGTTGTTAGGTCGACATGGAAAAGGGTCGACATGAGTTTTTTCTTCTTCATTTTTTGGTGTCGTTTTCTTCATAAAGTGACAGTGAACCCCAATTAGTGCACCGTATCCCCTCACATGGCTCGCTGCGCTCGGCACAGGTTACTATTCCCGATTGTAGTCCACGTGGATCATAAAGTATGAAAAAGTTCCAAAAAAGAATAAAATGTGAAAGACTAATGTCAACCTTTTTCCATGTCGCAAAAACAGGTAATGGAGTGGAGGCTGCGCTAATATACAGTGTGATAATTATACATTATCAAAGAGCAATTAAAGTTCTCTATATGAGCTATTTATTAAAAAATATTTATAATATATAAAAGACATACATGTCACATGAAATTAAAAGAAGTATGAATTCATACACTGTGGTATAAATGATTACCCTTCATATACGTCTGGAACTGGATGAAGTTAGTAATGGAGTAGTCCGTTGCCATTGAAACCCCTGTGTGGATGGCACTAATTAAAAGGCAATGTCCCATATGCAGTTGAGAGTCCAGCTGGAGATGTGCACCGTTAGAGGAAATAAAGCTGTGTTGGTCACTCTGTGGTGAACTCCTCATGCACCACGGTGCATGTGTTGCTCCATTGGGCTTTTGCTGGAATCCTCTCAGGTGGGATAAGATGTAAGTGCTGTAGGGGACGGTCTGGTTGTATAACTCCAATGTTACTGACTTGGTAATCACGGTACCTGACCCATTTTGCTGCATTCAGCTTGCAGATTTTTCACATGTACATGTTGACCTACTGACCATGTTGACCTAATGCATGTCGACCAATAGTAGTTGACCTAATAAATATTGACCTAAGTGCAGTCGACCTAAAGACTGGATCCCTAGTAAATGAATCTGGAAGTAAAGGAGCAGAGCATTTTGTCCCTAGTGGATGGGGCTTTGTTGTAGAGTCTGCAGTATGTGTTATAGAAGAGCCACAGTACAGTAAGTACTGATAAAGCTAACTATTTTTCTTATAACATTTACTATAAATGGGTAAGAGACTCAGTACGCAATTGGCGTGTGGGGTACCGTAAGGGTACGCACTTAGCGTAGCATACGCTCGGCCGTGATCGAGACGCACATGCGACACGCTCGCTCACAGCTTAATGCGTGGTGTCGAGCACGCCATAGGCGGCCGACTACCGTAATGCTACGCTACCAGCGTAGCGGACGCTCGAGTCCACGAGTAGAACACGAGCGGCGCAGACGCTCACGGGATGACAATCAGTAAACCTTGAATGTAACACACAGAAAGGATACTCTTATACTGTAAACCTTGTACTGAAATACTGTAGCGATGTAACGCTGTTTAACCTTGTTAATGCTAAAGCTGCTTGAGCGTTTGAGACGCTCCTATTACCCTCTGCAATATAATAAACACATGATACCTTGCTAAGGTTCCAACACCTTTACTAACAAGCTTTTAGTTATATCGAAAAGGGGAAACAGTTTACAAGTCATACACTACAAGCTAACATATCATTCTAACAGAATATCTAGACAGAAATATACAATAGCGTCACAATCCTATACTATAACAGAGAGAGAGAGAGAGTATGGCCAATACAAACAGAGAACAAGTTGGTTACAGAGAATTACTTACACACACTGGGAACGATCGCTGCGCAGCTCTGGTACCAGCTCCGAGTTAGTCAAGATGAAAACCGTTTGTGGAGAGTGAGAGAGCTGCCCAGGCTGGCTGATCTTATATACACTGCGTACAGTACACTACAAAGGGACCTATAATCTCATTGTTCATTGGACACAGGAATGTCTCCTCGCATCATAACAAAAGGTCATAGGTTAGTTTGAACAGGTGGGCTGTGACTATATCAAACTGCTCAGGTGGGAGGGAATCTGAAGATTCCCGCCGCATGGGTAATGAATCGCAAATATAGTAAATGTCCAGAAAATACTAATGGCCATAACTATACGCAGGAGCGATTAATCTTTATCTAACCAGCACCGGATTGTTTCTAATAAAATGTTCTTTAGTTAGGTACCAGACACAGCTGCTCAAACCCTGTCTGACCCTTCGTACCATGCAAAGAGGAATTCCTCTGTCCAGCGACCCTTTACATTAAACAAACTTACAGTCATTATTAAGGGGAACATTATCTATAAAACATACTATTTGGTTTTATTATTTAACGATTGAGTCGCCCGCTAGACGCACACGAACTCTACCGTAAATGCACATACCACGTGCTCGAGCGCATGGCCGAGGAGGCGCCATCACGCAGCTGCGAGTATCCGTACGCACGGGAGAGAATGTGCACGTGCAGCAGGCACGCGCATGAGGTGAATATATGGCAACGTGTAGCATGATATTTTTCCGACTTTGACAGTCCACCCTTTGGCAGTCTTCAATAACTGCCACTTCCTAAAACAGTTCAAAAAAAGAAAAATATATGTCATAATGTAAATACCATTTTATGATTGGGTAAAGGGAGGAGAGGAGCAGGTGGGAAAAAGGTATGACCTAGTGAGATAGTAGAAGCATGTGTGTATGAATCCATGTTTGAGGGGTCATGTATCATCGTGCTGTACGTGTTTTAAATCAAGCTTCGCGGTATTGCGAAGTATACATTTGAATTCCTTCTTATCCCGTATTACGGGTCTGTGGATGGGCTGTCAAACTTTACCGAGCTCTTTGCGGCTTTTAGTTGTAACAAAATGTGGGAGCACATTTTAGTTGATGATACATGAATGGGGGGATATGTGAGTGCTGATATCTGTGCCTATATTCCCTATTGACTATGTGTGTCATTACCTGAAGGTTGTAGAAATGAAGATAAGAAGCAATTATGGTAAATGCAGTTATAAACTATGTGAGTTTAATATACATTTGCCGATTGAGGTCTCGTCTTGTGTCTTGTCTCGATGTACATGTTGACTGTAGTCTCCTGATGCTTTTGCTATAAATGACGGCAAAAGTTTTTCCATTGTCCAGAAAGTTAGTCACTAAAATATTTGGGCTATCGTAAAATTTAAAGTCACTAGGGAAAATGGGGCTTGTAGCATAGTTCATCAATGGTCTGTATAAAAGAGGTTGTCAAATTCTTCTTCCAAGCGGATGTCTTTGTACCTTGGAGGAAAACAAAGGAGAAAACGGGTGAAAGAAACGGACCGTGGAATCACATTGTCATCACAACATTGTCTCTATCGTTGGGTCATACATCAAATTAGTTGTTGTTAGTACAGTGTCCTCGCTCCTCAGACTCATCACCCGGGTACTACCTTTACACCTCGTTAAAACCCGAACGCATCTAAATATCAGGCCAACCAACATGACGACTCCCAGAATACACAAAAGAAATTTCCCTACATCCATAATAATATCTTGGGCCCATTCTCCTAAGCCCGAGAACCAATTTCGTGGGTTCAACCATGACACCCAACTAGTCAGCTCATTACCCACAGCAGCGAGTGTGAGATTGTGTTTCCTTCGAAACTCCCACTTTAATTGTAAAATGTCATCCATCTTTTGGTCTATGACCTCGGCTGGGTCCTCCGTGCTGTTTGTAATGTACGTGCAGCACTTTATTCCATATTGAGTTGCTAGGGTAACACAATACCCGCCTGTCACAGCTGTGAGGTAATTGAGAATCATCCTATGCTGAACCAGTTCTGTTTTGTAGGCTTGTAACTCTTTCCCAGTGTACCTGAATGTGTCGTCATACATTTCGGTGATATTGTCTAATAAATTTGCAAGCGCAGATATATATTTATAATTTATCACTCCTCTGGCGGTACGAGTGATATCTAACGCGAGTAGGAATTGAACCGGTGGATTCATGGATCAGATCAGAGGCTGAATGCTCTGTCCTCTCTATCAGGTGCCGTTTAACGACGTGCTCGTAATGAGTGTGAGTATAAGGAGCTTGGGCACTGCGGTGAATATCTTTCATTTTGTTATGGGTTACAGTCATTACTTCAGGCAGTACTTTTCCAATATAGCACAATCCCTCTGAGTTTGGGGCAAGCCACTTATACGCCTTCCTCCCGCATATGAAATATGCATCATCGGGGAGAACATATGGGACGGAGTATGACATTATCATGTTACAAATTTTCCATGTGAAATCTCCTAACCCTAATTCTCCCATCTGTTTAGTACACGTATCAGTTTGTACGATTTGTGCACAGTATCCTGGTGATACTTCTCCAACTCGCATGGTCCTACTTCCTAAGGTGTACCTATACTGGAAAAATTTCCTATGGTCGGCTATCTGGCGTATAAGTTTTGTGTCTATGGGCATTCTGTCGGGTCTGTATGAAAAGGTCATGGTCTGATTACTCCATGACACTTCCCAATTTCCCGGCTTTCGGGGATTGGAAATGTTAAAGCATACTAAGGACCTATCCACATGATATTGGTGGAGCTTCAAACTAGGAGGACTAGAGATATTAAACCTCTTGTCCACCGGCCTCCCACCACTTAGCTCAAGTACCTCTCCTACAGTTAAAGGGAATGGTACTAGTCCTGATTTGCTATGGCCTTGAGGTACTTGAGAGCATACCCAACAGTCTGTCTGATTTAACACTTTACCCACTAAGGAGTGATAGTCACTCAATGGATGCCTGGTCCATGTGGACATTAAAACTGGACTGACATTTCTTGATGCACCCATCCTCAACTATATTGTCACAATGCCTACAGATGCAGTTCTCTTTAGCTAACAATCCTTCACAATGTCTACAAATAACATGGCTGCTAGATCGTTTTCTGGTACTCGCCTTTGCTTGGTGATTGTCTTGCTATTGGAAATTTACGCCTCCGTCTCAGTCATCAGAAACCCATTCCGGATCCTTTTTCGACCTCACTGGTACTCTCACCGAAACAGACTGCTCTGGTCAACATCATGGTCAACAGGAAAACACAGACTGCAGTCTCTTGGGGCGAGTCCATCTTACAGGAGGAGAAAGAGAAATTTGTAATGGGGGCACAAAAAAATACTTTGAGGGGAAAGAAAAATGTTACGATGTCTTATGTCCTCTAGTCTTGTTGTTTCTCTTGCTCTGCTGTCATCTCAAAGGTGCTGTCTCTCAGTCTTCCAAACGAACATTCTGGTTATACAATATTCCTTCCAAATCTGCGATCTTTCTGTAAGGAGCAAAAATCTTGCATTACCATTTGTCCAACTGATGTGTGACATACCATCTTTAAAGCATGAGAACATGAGAAAGAAGAGGGAAAAAAAAACAAACGAGAGTGAGAACAATTCATCACATTTTGCATTAACCAACAAAAAAAAACATTGTCAGATCTTCCGTTCACCATCAGGCTGTCACACCAACACATCCACTGGTGTCCTTGCGAAGTCCCCTCCCCACCAGTATTTCCACACCCCACCCTTTTGTGCCTGGCCAGGACACACCGATGTCGGTAGGTCACACTGGGGTTAGGTAGACTTCTGCAAGGACCAAATAGCTATGTGATGTTTGAGTTCTGCCAATGAACGTCAGAGATGGGGAAAAAAAGAAACATTTACAAATAAATTACAACGTTTACCCGGCCGTTCCTGTGTTTACAAGGAACTGACCTCCCAATATCATTAACTGTAACCTCAGGCTTACTATCAGTCCTAATGATCACCTTTCCCGACTGCATATTACAGGTGCGGCCCAAACTCCTTCCTATGTGATCCCTGATTACAATTTTGTGTGTCATGACTCTGCTCATGTCTTTGTCTAGGGGGTTTATATAACTTCTGTGGTTCTTTAAACCTACAATCTCGTGCATAATGACCTTCCTTCTGGCAATTATAACACCTTATCACCTTTGACTTACCCACAGGGATCTGAGGCCTCTTACCTCTCTGTGCTTCCCTGTGCTTGCTAATGTTTTGCTCATGCCCAACAGCGGACTTTCTTAATGCAGCCACCGAGATATTTCTCCAGTTTGGGTTGGTGGTTTGTACCCTTGTCCTCAATACCTCCCTCAAACCATTCATTAACACAAATACTGCTACTTCTCTGTGCGGTGCACTTGTTTTGATGTCCGTGATCCCAGTGTCTCTAGCCATTACTTGCAGTGCTCGATTGAAGTAATCAGAAGTACTTTCCCCTTCTCCTTGTCTTATGGAGAGGATTTTGTCCCACTTGACAATGGCTGGGAAATATACTCCTAACTGCCGGTTGATCTGCTTAATACATTCCTGATTGTGTTCCTCCGTACGAGGTACCTCTGTGTCTAATTTACAATCAGCAATAAATTTCGCAGGGTCAACACTGGAGGGCAAACCTGCCCTCAGCACTGTCCGCCAATCTTTGTTGGTGGGTTCTTTGGAGTTTCCTAGTTCTTTAATAAACCTTTGACATGCAACTAGATTTTTCCTAGGATCAGGAAATTCAGACATAATTGTCCTTAATTCTGTCCGGGACCAGGGGCAGGGCATTACACAGCTCCTGGCGGGAATGATTCCCTGAGCATCAATCTTCCCATCTGGGACTGCGATCACCCTGACAGGATTAAATTCAACTACATCATCTTGTGTTGGTTCTACAATATGAGGTACATTTGTTTGTGCGTGATATATAACACCGTACGTACCTGTGGACACGACCTCACCTGACCCTCCGTTAGGGGGTTTGATTATTGCCTTTACCGAATTGGTCGCGTCCACCTGGATGTCTTGTGTGATGGCTGCTGGAAAAGGTGCCGACATCGTGCTGGGCTCACTTTCTTGCTGGTAATCCTGAGGGAAGTTTAACATGGAGTGCAACTTGCACGGGTTAACAGTTGTACATTTAACAGTTTTACTTTTATAATTGTTACATTTGTTACACTTATCCTTATCATCTATAATACAGTTGCTAAGTGCATTTTTATCATACACCAGTGTGCCATTCTCTGTAACCACCTTCTCTTCCGTTGCCATATTTTTCTTACCACAGTGAGAGTCAGCTGTGTAAGCTAATCCTCCTTGTCTCTCACCTTCCCGTTGCCATAACTGTAAACAATCATAATGTTTGATCCGTCTCTTTGCAGATTTAATGAGACATATCCTTCTCCTTAGATTCTGTAACACCTCGGGACTAAAACTGCCTACCCGTGGGAACTTTTCCCCATCGTGCACAGTCATTCTTTCCCATTCATCGCACAAAACTTCTGTGTGTGAACCGTATTTCTCACACATTACATACCTTGCTGACCCGATTGGTCGGTTTATTAAGTCAACCCAAACCGAGGTTGATCGCCCCCTACCTGAACAACTGGCCCCCATCTTTGCAGGTGTTGCTTTCACTACCTCTGACCTTCAAATCAGGGTCTTCAGCGAACCCTTACAAAAACCAAGATGTCCGGGGTAGGCCGGCGGCGGAAGTTTACAGAGTACCTCCACTCACTCCTCGCCCACGTTGGCCAGTACTGCAATCACTGACTCAGAGCTGCTGTACCCAACCTAGGGCCCCTATGAACCTTTATTTACTGGGGCGTGTTGGACCTACCAGTCCCCAGCAAGTATCGGTTGTTAGAGAATTCCCGAGTGACCAGCGAACCTCCCTTAAAATAAAAAAAATTACACAAATCACGTTAAATGTACAAATAGCGTTTATGACCCCTCTACGTACGCAAATGGTACTGGGTCAAGTTACTAACTAATGCACACAATTACGTGCGGTACAATCGTTCTGCACATAAGCAACTAATCTTATGTGCGGAGCGACCAGTGGAATCGAAAATTGTGGCTGCGAATTCCTTCAGCCAGAGCTTAATGGCCTATATGGGTACCGCACCAACCCTTCCTGGTGTTGTGCTCCTTTACTCTTTATCTATAGCGGACTTCCTAGTCTGCTGTACCTAGACCTCCTGGTCTGTTTCTGGACCTCCTGGTCCGTGACCTCCTGGTCTGTGTCTACAGTGGACCTCCTAATCTGCTATACTGTAATGCTCTTATTTCAATGTTTAACAAGGGATGCCTCCCAAGCCACCATGCGCCGTCACTTTCACGGGTGTTCCTCACGAGAACTCGATGATTTCCTGTGGTTCAACCCCAAAAATTAGAAACTTATATATATATATATATATATATATATACACACTCTTTCACCTCATATACTCTTTTACTTTCGTTTCTGCGCAGAAATCCCTTTCATTCAGTATCGCAGGCTAATCCCGTGTAGTTGCAGCTAGAGAAGGATCTATTAGCTTAAAATTTTGGACACTGAGATCGATTTGCGCTATTATCGCGTTGCCTCATCGCCTAACTAAAACAATACTATCGTGTGATTTGTATTATGTGGGCGTACCCAGACGCTCCGTTGCGTAATATACGCTCCGTGCGTCGGCCCTTGCATCGCGTACGCTAGTCCCGCCCTTTGTTAGAGACACGTGTACGCAAGCCAGGTATATCCACAGAAATACAATTAACACGTTTATATCAATGTAGATGATCTTTAACTGTAATCATCTACCGAACACCACACCGAACTTCCTTGTATCTTAGGCAAGCCGTGCGCGTGTTTTACAAATTACTCCTTGACGTATTAATATTACTTTTAACTACCAATAGCAACACATCTTCTCAGCACGTTGTCAATTGTGAAATGGCAAACAGGAAAGTGATATGTGAAAATACACAAATGAAAAGAAATACAGGTGTGTGCGTGCGTGCGTGTGTACGCAAAACAGAAATAAACAGTTTTAAAAGACAATAGCGTATTGTTCTTATCTCCGGTTCCGGATTCCACCAGCACTCCTTCAACGTAGTGAAACAGACGCTTATCTAGCCAGCACTACTGTATCCCGATACGAAGGGATACTGCCTTCCCGCCCTTGCTGACAGATAAAGTCTGTGTTCGCTAGTGCGGATATGTGGAGGACGGACGAGCCGCCAATTGATAAAGCTAACTATTTATCTTATAACATTTACTATAAATGGGTAAGAGACTCAGTACGCAATTGGCGTGTGGGGTACCGTAAGGGTACGCACTTAGCGTAGCATACGCTCGGCCGTGATCGAGATGCACATGCGACACGCTCACTCACAGCTTAATGCGTGGTGTCGAGTACGCTATAGGCGGCTGACTACCGTAATGCTACGCTACCAGCGTAGCGGACGCTCGAGTCCACGAGGAGAACACGAGCGGTGCAGACGCTCACGGGATGACAATCAGTAAACCTTGAATGTAACACACAGAAAGGATACTCTTATACTGTAAACCTTGTACTGAAATACTATAGCGATGTAACGCTGTTTAACCTTGTTAATGCTAAAGCTGCTTGAGCGTTTGAGACGCTCCTATTACCCTCTGCAATATAATAAACACACGATACCTTGCTAAGGTTCCAACACCTTTACTAACAAGATTTTAGTTATATCGAAAAGGGGAAACAGTTTACAAGTCATACACTACAAGCTAACATATCATTCTAACAGAATATCTAGACAGAAATAGAAATATACAATAGCGTCACAATCCTATACTATAACAGAGAGAGAGAGAGAGTATGGCCAATACAAACAGAGAACAAGTTGGTTACAGAGAATTACTTACACACACTGGGAACGATCGCTGCGCAGCTCTGGTACCAGCTCCGAGTTAGTCAAGATGAAAACTGTTTGTGGAGAGTGAGAGAGCTGCCCAGGCTGGCTGATCTTATATACACTGCGTACAGTACACTACAAAGGGACCTATAATCTCATTGTTCATTGGACACAGGAATGTCTCCTCGCATCATAACAAAAGGTCATAGGTTAGTTTGAACAGGTGGGCTGTGACTATATCAAACTGCTCAGGTGGGAGGGAATCTGAAGATTCCCGCCGCATGGGTAATGAATCGCAAATATAGTAAATGTCCAGAAAATACTAATGGCCATAACTATACGCAGGAGCGATTAATCTTTACCTAACCAGCACCGGATTGTTTCTAATAAAATGTTCTTTAGTTAGGTACCAGACACAGCTGCTCAAACCCTGTCTGACCCTTCGTACCATGCAAAGAGGAATTCCTCTGTCCAGCGACCCTTTACATTAAACAAACTTACAGTCATTATTAAGGGGAACATTATCTATAAAACATACTATTTGGTTTTATTATTTAACGATTGAGTCGCCCGCTAGACGCACATGAACTCTACCGTAAATGCACATACCACGCGCTCGAGCGCATGGCCGAGGAGGCGCCATCACGCAGCTGCGAGTATCCGTACGCACGGGAGAGAATGTGCACGTGCAGCAGGCACGCGCATGAGGTGAATATATGGCAACGTGTAGCATGATATTTTTCCGACTTTGACAGTACTGACCTGAGGAAAGTGATTCACAAACAAGCTTGCGCATGAACTAATATAATTACTTACCTCAGAGAGATAATAACAGGTCAGCAACAATGATCACACAATGTCCTGCTCAGTGTGGGGAGGCTGGATGTGCCAGAGTGCATCTGATCAAGGTGGAGGAGTAGAAGTGACTTCTCTTGTTGGTAGAAGGTAGATTAGGTAAAGGTGGCATATCATTAATGAATGGTGATGTCACTGAGCTGGCCACCATCCCATTGGATCTGACTGAGCAATGCTTTCTGCAATTATACACACAAGAGATGATTTCTGGGATATGAGAAACCTGCACTTAGCTGATCTCACACATCCTGGGAAGCTAAGAAAGGGCACAGCTATGTTGCTGCAGGGTGAGGAAGACTGAGCTACAGAGACAGACACAGAAGACACATAGAGTACATAGAGGACTGACAGCTACACAATAAATATTAGTCTTCATGAGAGAACAGAGGACTGCAAGGAAGGTTGTGTTTCATTTATATAGTTCAGTGCAACATTATAGAAAAGAATACAGCTTTTGCATAATCTTATCTACGGATTTCATAATTTACATCCCCCCCTTCCCTCACACACACACACACAAGAAAACTTACATCTCAGCCATATCTCCACTTGCAGCTGATTTGGTTTAACTGGTTGGTAACTGGGTATGTCCACATGGACTAAGACACCTTTTCCACCAAAGTCCCAGGACAGACCCAGGGTTTGGAACACAGTTCCAATTCGAGGCAGAGCCAGGACTAACCCTGCTCCCAATACAGATCCGACATTATCTCCATGCACAGAGGAAGCCGTCTCTCCCCATGCTGTAAACTGTCCCCAGGTCAGATAACCCAGGTTACCTGTTTACACTGCAGCTCTACTGGGCCCAACCTTAGTTGCTACCCAGGTTGGATTCCTGGGTCACTGGACCTGGGTTTTTAGTTAGGGAGCCATTTCCACTGAGCCACCACCTGGGTTATCATAACAATAACCTCGGTTTTAGCGGCAGTGGAAAAGGGGTGTAAGTGTTCCAAGGACATCTAGTAGGAATTCCATACAGCATTCTCTGCTGTCTGTTCCTTTTGGAGGTATAACACGTGCACTTCAGTTTGATACTTCCATGCTCTGTGCTCATGCCACTGAGAGATTCTACAGTTCTGCTAGTGACACAGAATGGATGTAGATTGGATCCTCACCTATCTGTGAAAAATCCAAGGTATGTTTTAGATGGCAAAGGGGTCATGTATGCTCTCTAGCATATAAAGTGGCATGTAGAGGAGTCAGATGGAAAATACAGGAAAATCTGGAAGAGTCATGGGTCTGATGGTACATAAAGGATTATGTGCAAGGGTGTGATAGCATATAAAAGGGCAAATGGAATAGATGACATATTTATTTATTAACAGTTTCTTATATAGCGCAGCAAATTCCGTTGCACTTTACAATTGGAAATAACAATGATATAACAAACTGGGTGATAACAAACAGTCATAGAGGTAGGAAGGCCCTGCCCGCAAGCTTACAATCTATATACAGTATAAAGAAGCATGTGAAGGAGGGGTCTGATGGCTTATACAGGGGCATGCGGAGCAGTCAAGTGGCAGACAAGGAGCAAACTAAAAGTGCCACAGTGGCTTGCAAAAGTATTCAAGTCCTTAAAAAGTCAACTGATATAACTGCAAAGATACAGATAATTCTTAATACAAATCGTGATCTGTATATATTTCCAAGTGTATTGTGTGGGTTTCAGTCCCAATCGGAATGTAATAGTTTGACAGGTAACCAATTGACTGAGTAGAAATCAACACTTTTTTTTTAAATAAAAGTAACAACAAATAACTAACAAGAGTAATACTCAATTTTTGTCTAAGTTATCAGACGACACCGGTGATTCATCTTCTCAATGTAAGAAGTCATTTTTTCCAAGAACTTCTTTCCAATGCTAAACCATTTAAGTGGCTGTCAAGTATGGTTGCTCACAGATGGTTTTTTATAATGGCAAGATTTTACAGAATGCTCGCTCTCCTTCTGCCACTGTACTTGGAAAAGTGCAGAAGATTTGTGATCTAATACACACTTTTTCAAATATGTCTTCCAACGGCAGCTTGTAAACAGCATTCAGCAGTGAAAGAGGGCCAGAGACATGTTCTCCTAATGTTGCTTTGCAGATACTTAAGGTATATTATTTTGTTTTCCAAACTGGAAGTAGGGTCATCTGGATACTTGTCCAGCAGTGATTTGCATGGCTGATGGATCTTACCTACACTCTGGACATGGAAATTTAGAAGTGGTGAAAACAAGATTGAGATGAGGTCCATATGCTGAAACCTATCAGTGAGTTCTTGTCACAACTGAGGGCTGGTGCTGACCAGGGGGAAGCCTCAGTTGTAGGGGCTGAGGTATATGGGTACCTGGGAGGCAGTACAGGGTTCTTGGACATGCAGGGAACCTTTAGAACAAATGCCCGAAGGCGTGACCACGACAACAAGGGAAAGTTCAAAGGTTTTATTAAACACAGTTCAAAGGAATACTGATGACTTGGTACTGGTAATAGGAAACACAGTTCAGAGAAATACTCGGGATCGATGACGGAACACCGATGGTTACTTTGGAATCGTTGGTAAGCTTTGAGTGAAGCTGGGGTTCGCAGATAGAAATGCACTATTGTACTTAGAAGCACAGGTGAAGCATGAAGTGATGCTGGGGATCGCTGGAGAAGAAGCTGGGAATGGCTGCTGGGAAGCCGGAGTTCAGACACAGGTGAATCAGGGTAGACTGTAGAGGGTTAATCACTGGAGTGTCGGGTTACACTGCAGAGTATAATCACCAGGGAGTCAGGCTGTACTGCAGAGAAAGTCCATGGGAGAACTGCACACTGGAATCACTGAAGACAATTGAAGCACTGACATCTTTCCACCCCAGGAACAGGATATTTATACCTGCTGGGAAGCAGGGATTGGCTGGCTGATTAACCAGAGACCAGAGTGCAGCTGCTGTGTAATCAGGCTGAGAGCAGAGTGCAGCTGATAGGCTGAAAGGTAACATGTGATTAGGAAAACATGGCTGCGCCCATGGTAGCTTTTGGAGGGAAAGATTATTTGTAACTTGAATGTGAGCTTTAACCATGAAGCTGCCAGAATCACAGTAAAGAGATTTGAGACAATGAGATGCAGCGTGCTGCACACAGACAGTGCAGATGGAATCCAGGCTTGGAACACTGGGACAGTCTCAGGAGGCATTTGGAAGGTAAATACTGATAAGGAATTACCTAGATCGTGACAGTTCTGATATAATGGAATCCATTATTAAAAAGAAGACATCTCTCTTAAATGTATCCTCAGGAGGGACATCAGGACATCAGCACCAGTGGCGAATTTAAGGGTCAGGCTGCCCCTAGGCACAATATTATTGCTCCCCCCCCCCCTTCCCACACACACACAGACACACACACACCTATTTTAACATTTTCATTATTGGATTATTAGTCGTAACTTGCCAATTGCCAGTATACTGTAGCAGTAAAATGAGCTAAAACTTTTTTATTATTTAAAGTTTTTTTTAACCATGCCAAATAGGAGAAAGGTACACAATGGCTGAAAAATGATCACAAGAGAGGATTCAAAAACAAAATAACTGTACAATAGTCACAAGGCGTAAACCATTTGGATTTAACATAAGCATGTCACAGAGAAACAGAGGTTGTTCAGGGCATGCAGTCATAACTTCATGAATGTAAAGAACCAGTATAACTAATATAAAACACAATGATCCATGAGGTGTAGTGATGCTGTCACAACACTTTTTCATTATTATTATTAATTATGTAGGCTATATCAAACAGGACAGCTTACAGAGGTTTCCTTCTTGCTTTCAGTACTGCAAATTCTTCTATAAGGTCATCATAATCAATACGGCTTAATATTTCAGCTTCAATGTTAAGCAACAATAAAGAATTAAGACGTTTCTCTCCCATGGTCGCTCGAAGGTAAGTCTTAATCTTCTACAAGGCCAATAATGAGCGTTCAGCAGAACAGTTTGTGACTGAAACTGCTGTTGCCTCAGAAATTTGCTTATTTCAACAGGTGTGTCCTTAACTTTGTGATTTTTCAAAAGACCAGCAAAATGAATGCATTCATTAGGGAAAGACAACTCCAGATCCATTCCATATGCATATAAAAGAATAAAATTGGAGAGAACACTTAGCCAGCGCTGTATTCGTTTTCCTTTCTTTAAGGTTCCCCTTCAAATCTCACAGATAAGATCGCATGTAAGATAATAGAAAGGTTTGTATATAGTGAAGTACTGTTTAATACAAAACATATATACACAAATACACATTAGACATGGGATCAGATAAGACAAAATCCTCTAGGAGGCGTGTAGGATGGGTAATTACCAGGATCAGTGGGAACTGTGGTCAAACAGTCCCAACAGCGTTTGTGTCCCAAATATGGGTGCTCCGGATCAGCCCACACTTCACACAGATGATAACTGCTGGATCTCGGCAACGACACACCACTTGCTCAGCGCCTCCACAGGAAAAAAACCAACGCGTTTCCTCCCCTAGCTGGGGACTTCTTCAAGGTGCAGTCAAGATACTGATCCTCTCCTTCCAGCCCTCTATTTAAATGTCCCTGCTCCAATGAAATCGTTCTTTCACAGCCGTACATCGGTAAACTAATTAAAACTCTCAGTCTTTTTGTTGCTCCTGACTCTCCGTCTGATGTCAGGCGTGACTTCCGTGTACATTGGTGTCCATAGTAACCAGGGTCTCCCCGTTCTAAAGTCCCTGCGTAGCCGTCCGGCGGTAGCTTCCGCAAATACGGGTATCCATGGTAACCGGGACTTCCTCACCTATGCGTCGCGTCACTTCCGGTCTTACGTCGGGATGAATTAAAAGTCAGTGTTAAACAGTAAAATCCTCAATGGATATGAAAACTCTCTTAATAGTCCACTCGAACATTGATTCATTTTAGTGTTTATAATTTTTTAAAACACAGTCAGCCGGAACGTCACTTCCGGTGACGTCATGAGCTTTACATAGAGTTCTCTCTCTAAAATGTAAGACAATAATTAGTATATTTTCTACATACAAGGGATTTGACATTGTCTGAATGAATGTTCAGTTACCTAAAGTGCAGTAATATTTAAAAAATTCAAAGTATAAATAATTAAAACTAAGCAAATGTGTGGAACCGATAAAAAAGTCATTAAAAAACTTTTCTCTAGTGGGTTACCCTTTTAACTTATGGGTTACCTAAAGGCCCCTTTATAAAAACCATTTGACTTCAAAGTCAGAGTTTAACCCCCTTGGCCTAAGTGTCCCTAGTTCGAAAATGGCCTTCATTTCCGCCTGTGGAACCTTAAAGAAAGGAAAATGAATACAGCGCTGGCTAAGTGTTCTCTCCAATTTTATTCTTTTATATGCACTTTTGGTGAGGGGTGGAGGATACCTCATAGGAGAGAATTTCTGGCTTTCAGCTGCTGTTAATTGCGCACTGAAGTGTCTCTATTATCTTAAGTGTATTGAACCATTCCATATGCAGCCTGCAGTATTTCAGCACGCTCATGAAGGGTACTAGGAAAGATTTTTTGAAAGTTGCTGAAAATACTAAAGTTGTCAGTCAGTAAACTATAAGCCACTTTTCTCCTTTCCAGCTCAGATTTCAAATGATCGAGTATGACAAAAAATGTCTCAATCTTAAGCTTTTCTCTCCCATTAAGGAAAACCTTGTTTTCATCTGCGTGTAGTTAACGTTTCCTAAACCTTTTAGATGTGCATTCATAGTAAATATCACTCATCTGCATAGCTTTTCATTAATAGTGATCAAACATACCGCAAAGGGATTCAACAAAATTAAAGATGCATACAGTCCATCAACTTGTAAGATGTCAATATCTACACTCTACTATAGCTCCGATACTTTTCAAAAACGTTCAAGGATGTCACTCCAGACTTTAACCATAAAAGCAGTCTCTAACCTGATTAGTTGAGACAGGAGACCAGATGCCTTACTTCTGTCAAAGTCAAAAATATTACATAGAGAGAACATACAAACTCCACACATTATGAGTCGCTATGCTTGCGAATACGCACAGCAATATATGGTAACATATGCATTTACACAGACATGCTATAAAGATATATTCAACACATATTTCATACAGCACATAAATTAAACATGTCAAGCACCAGACATTATAAGGTTTTAAATTATAAAATGGAGTGTAACACCATGTATATGTATTAATGGAACAGAACAAGATAGACATGTCGTGCTTGGTGTCAAAGTAATCAGATTAATGTGTGGATTCATTTGATGCCTGTGATTAGGTTGTAGCACATTGCAATGAGTAGTTATGATTGAATGTAGGAATATAAAGCCACAATTCTGAAGTGAACAAAAGGAGCTTGTGTGGGCGGAAACCAGAGGACAGCCCCATTGATGTCATCTTCAAGGCTTGCATATGAACTGACCAATGACTCATTATGAATGAGAAAGTTCCCTCCCCTGGACCAATAACAGAAGACCTATACTCCCCCAACATACACAGTGTATAGCTGATCCCACACACAAGGTTTCCTGTTGTTTTGCTGGGTGCTGATCAAGATGCTGTTCTGTTCAGTTGCTGTTAGCTGGTATGGACGCAGATCCAAAGATGGAGGAGATGGTGCATAGTGAGCATGAGACAGGGAGATGGTAATTGTATGCTAGTCGTGACTGTATGATATCTTTTGTAACAATTGCTTCTTATGAAAATGTACTCTGTAACCATATATATATATATATATATATATACTGTACATGTGATATATTGTGTACATATCCTTTTAATATCAAATATATATATCAATGAGCTTTGGAATTCAGAAATGTGTGCGTGTACTTGTTTTCTCTTAAGGGATGTACTGTTTGCGACGTACAGCGCACTTTTATCGTATATGGTAATAAGATGCGCCTTGCGTCAACAATATATATTATCGCTGGCATTTTAGATAAGTGTTAGAAATAGATCTGACTTTATCACTTCTTGCAAGCGATTTTTCATAGGAATTGTCTGCGAAATTGATGAGGGCCTGTATTACAAACTCTGAGTTCTCTTCAAGGCTTGTACATGCCTCCTCTCGTGCAGACCAGCAAGTTTGTGATAAACTTTTTAGTGTTCTACTGCCAGGTTCCATGAAAGAGAACAGTATTTCCCATCTTTTGTAGACCTAACAAAAAAATTGTAAATGTTTTGTACTAAATTAAAAAATGAACACACTGCACGCCAACTGCTTGCAGCAGATGTACCTACCAAGTTAAGTGAATGTGCAGCACACGGGACATAACGTGCTAGAGGATTGTTCTCTTTAATATGAGCTTGTAGACCTGTATATGCTCTAGATATATTGCTGGCATTGTCACATGACTGACATCGACAGTTTCCACTATCTATGAAATTTGAATTCAAAACACTAATAACTGATTCCATGAGATTTTCTGACTTGTGTCCAGGATTTGCCAAAAACACAGTAAAGCGTTTAACAGCTCCGCTATTTTCATCAACATTACAAAAGACGACTGATCTGTATGTGAAATGTCTGGGATAGAATCAATAATCATAGAAAAGTACGTTGCTTCTTTAATTTCATAAAGAATGTTTTTTTTACTCTATTGGCAAGTATATCTATCACTTCATTACAGATTAAAGAAGATAGATATGGCGTTTGTCCTGATGCACGATTTCCATAACGCTCTATGGGGGTCATTCTGAGTTGATCGCACTCTGCAACTTTTTGCAGCCTCCTATGGGGCAGTGTATTTTTGCATAGCAAGGCTGCGATCACTTGTGCAGTCCTGCTATGCAAAAAAAAGTTTTCTGCAGAACAAGACCAGGGTAAGAGTTACCCTGTGCGATCAATCCAGAGTTGCAGGTCCCGGAATTGACGTCAGACTTCCACCCTCCAAATGCCTCAACACGCCTGCGTTTGGATCTCAACGCCCAGAAAATGGTGAGTTGACACTCGGTTCTGCCTTCCTCCTGCCGCTTTCTTTGTTAGCGGCATCGCTGCCCGGCGACAGTCGTCACCAGGCAACGACGCGCCTGTGCAATGCGGCCGCAGCGCATGCGCAGTTTCGACCCGATTGCACGGCTGCGAAGAAGTGCAGCATGCAATCTGGTCGGAATGACCCCCCTATATGTTGTGCAAGAAAGGGATCAAATTCAGCTATAAGCTCAAGAGACATCATGTAATTTCCATCATGCAAATTTCCAAATATTTCTTCTGAGCCTCGAAATGCAAGTCCACGACTTGCTAGTTTTTTCACCACAGTAAAAACTCTTTGTTGGACATTTCACCAGTACTTCTTCTGTGTCTCTACATAGGACAGTTTCTAGTGTCTGAATTCCTTTTCTCCTTGTTAACAATGTCAATTCACAATTCCTATGTTCTTGTGAGTTTTCATGTTGAGATAAAATGCGTGAACAATTTTTCCAGTCTGACAAACCGTCAGTAGTGAGTTTACTTTTCACAGTAGTTTATGCTCCAAATAGCCTACAAGGGGCACAAAAAACATAACCTGTACATGGAGAATATACTAAATATTCTCGGGCATGGTTCGCCATTCAATAGTTTCCTATAGAACAATATTGTATTCAAACATCTTGTTTTGTCCCCAAAACATGTTAATCACAATCTGTATTTTGGTTTATTCCTCTGCGTGGAAGTACATGAGTTGTTGTTTCATTGACAGTCCATTCAGCTGGGTCATCACTCACAAAATTATGAACACTAAGGGGGTCATTCCGAGCTGATCACTAGCTGCCGCTGTTCACAGCGCAGCAACCAGGCTAAAAATAGGCATTTCTGCGCATGCGTATGCACCGCAATGCGCACGCGCAATGTACGGGTACAAAGTTCTTTGTGGTTTTGCACAGGTTCTAGCTAAGCTTTCAGTCGCACGGCACAACGCAGGATGATTGACATGAAGTGGGTGTTTCTGGGTGGTAACTGACTGTTTTCAAGGAGTGCTTAGAAAAATGCAAGCATACCAGGAAAAACGCAGGCATGCCAGTGAAAACGCAAGGCGTGGCTGGGCGAACACCGGGCGGGTTTGTGACATCAAAAGCCGCCCCTCCAACGTTAGAATCAACGCACACGAAGAGTAAGTCCAGGGCTGGTCTTGTTTGCACAAAATGTTTTTGCAGGCGCTCTGCTGCACAGGCGTTCGCACTTCTGCAAAGCGAAAATACACTCCCCGGTGGGTGGCAAAAATGCGTTTGCACGGCTACTAAAAACTGCTAGTGAGCGATCAACTCGGAATGACCCCCTAAGTCCGGGTTGTGCACTTATGTCTGTTTCTGCTATGCTACTAATTTGAAAATTTCTTAAATATATCAGCACTCACATCCCCATTAGATCTATAACTATCAGAAGGGCCTGCAGCATTGTTAGAAATGTTGATGTTCGGATTTTTGTCGGATTCGGGTGTGTTTTGGATTCTGGTTTTTTTTACAAAAAACCCTCAAAAACAGCTTCAATCATAGAATTTGGGGGTAATTTTGATCCTATAGTATTATTAACCTCAATAACCATAGTTTCCACTCATTTCCAGTCTATTCTGAACACCTCACAATATTTTTTTTAGTCCTAAAATTTGCACCGAGGTCGCTGGATGACTAAGCTAAGCCACCCAAGTGGGCGGCACAAACACCTGGCCCATCTAGGAGTGGCACAGCAGTGTCAGATAGGATGGCACTTAAAAAAAATAGTCCCCAAACAGTACATGATGCAAAGATAAATAAAAAAGAGGTGCAAGATGGAGATGTCCTTGGGCCCTCCCACCCACCCTTATGTTGTATAAACAGGACATGCACACTTTAACAAACCTATCATTTCAGCGACAGGGTCTGCCACACGACTGTGGCTGAAATGACTGGTTGGTTTGGGCCCCCACCAAAAAAGAAGCAATCAATCTCTTCTAGCATCGCTGACAAGGTGACTGGCTGCCCTAAACACTCTTTCGGAGTACACACTGGAGGGGCGTCAACTTAGGTAAAATAAAGCCAGTTTGTGCAAGGGCCTCAAAATTGCCTCTTTTTCCTGCCAGTATACGTACGGACTGTCTGACATGCCTACAGTGATGCTGTCACTCATATAATCCTCCACCATTCTTTCAATGGTGACAGAATCATATGCAGTGATAGTAGACGGCATGTCAGTAATCGTTGGCAGGTCCTTCAGTCAGGACCAGATGTCAGCACTCGCTCCAGACTGCCCTGCATCACCGCCGGCGTATGGTTTGGGAAATTTTATCCTTTTACTGGCAGCTCCAGTGGCGGTAGAAAATGAAGGAGGAGCTGTTGGCGGGTCACGTTCCGCTTGACTTGACAATTATCTCACCAGCAGGTCTTTGAACATCTGCAGGCTTGTGTCTGCCAGAAAGAGAGATACTACGTAGGCCTTAAACCTAGGATAGAGCATGGTGGCCAAAATGTAGTGCTCTGATTTCAACAGATTGACCACCCATGAATCCTGGTTAAGCGAATTAAGGGCTCCATCCACAATTCCCACATGCCTAGCGGAATCGCTCCGTTTTAGCTCCTCCTTCAATCTCTCCAGCTGCTTCTGCAAAAGCCTGATGAGGGGAATGACCTGACTCAGGCTGGCAGTGTCTGAACTGACTTCACGTGTGGCAAGTTCAAAGGGTTGGAGAACCTTACACAAAATGGAAATCATTCTCCACTGCGCTTGAGTCAGGTGCATTCCCACTCCTTTGCCTATATCATAGGCAGATGTATAGGCTTGAATGGCCTTTTGCTGCTCCTCCATCCTCTGAAGCATATAGAGTGTTGAATTCCACCTCGTTACCACCTCTTGCTTCAGATGATGGCAGGGCATGTTCATGAGTGTTTGCTGGTGCTCCAGTCTTCGGCACGCGGTGGCTGAATGCCGACAGTGGCCTGCAATTCTTCGGGCCACCGACAGCATCTCTTGCATGCCCCTGTCATTTTTAAAAAATTCTGCACCACCAAATTCAATGTATGTGCAAAACATGGGACGTGCTGGAATTTGCCCACATGTAATGCATGCACAAAACATGGGACGTGCTGGAATTTGCCCACATGTAATGCATGCACAATATTGGTGGCATTGTCCGATATCACAAAGGAGAGTCCAATTGGGGTAAGCCAATCTGCGATGATGTTCCTCAGTTTCCGTAAGAGGTTGTCAGCTGTGTGCCTCTTATGGAAAGCGGTGATACAAAGTGTAGCCTGCCTAGGAATGAGTTGGTGTTTGCGAGATGCTGCTACTGGTGCCGCCGCTGTTGTTGCTGCGGAAGGCAATACATCTACCCAGTGGGCTGTCACAGTCATATAGTCCTTAGTCTGCCCTGCTCCACTTGTCCATATGTCCGTGGTTAAGTGGACAGTGGGTACAACTGCATTTTTTAGGACACTGAGGACACTTTTTCTGACGTCTGTGTACATTCTCGGTATGGCCTGCCTAGAGAAGTGGAACCTAAATGGGATTTGGTACCGGGGACACACTACCTCAAGCAATTCTCTAAGTTCCTGTGAACTAACGGTGGATACCGGATGCACGTCTAACACCAACATAGTTGTCAAGGCCTGAGTTATCCGCTTTGCAACAGGATGACTGCTGTGATATTTCATCTTCCTCGCAAAGGACTGTTGGACAGTCAATTGCTTACTGGAAGTAGTACTAGTGGTCTTCCGACTTCCCCTCTGGGATGACGATCGACGCCCAGCAGCAACAGCAGCGCCAGCAGCAGTAGGCGTTACACTCAAGGATCCATCGGAGGAACCCCAGTTAGGAGAGGACTCGTCAGACTTGCTAGTGACATGGCCTGCAGGACTATTGGCGTTCCTGTCTAAGGAGGAAATTGACATTGAGGGAGTTGGTGGTGTGGTATGCTGGAGCTTGGGTACAAGAGGAAGAAGGGATTTAGTTGTCAGTGGACTGCTTCCGCTGTCACCCAATGTTTTTGAACTTGTCAATGACTTCTGATGAATGCGCTCCAGGTTACGTATAAGGGAGGATGTTCCTAGGTGCCTAATGTCCTTACCCCTACTTATTACAGCTTGACAAAGGCAACACATGGCTTGACACCTGTTGTCCGCATTTCTGTTGAAATCATTACACACTGAAGAGGTGATTTTTTTTGTCAAGTCAACGGCCTTATTCATCCCACAGACAACAGGTGTCTCCCTGGGTGCCTGACTTAAACAAACCACCTCACCATCAGAATCCACCTTGTCAATTTCCTCCTCTGCGCCAGCAACACCCATATCCTCATCCTAGTGTACTTCAACAGTGACATCTTCAATTTGACTATCAGGAACTGGACTGTGGGTGCTCCTTCCAGCACTTGCAGGGGGCGTGCAAATGGTGGAAGGAGCCACCTCTTCCCGTCCAGTGTTGGGAACGTCAGGCATCGCAACCGACACAATTGGACTCTCCTTGGGGATTTGTGATTTAGAAGAACGCACAGTTCTTTGCTGTGCTTTTGCCAGCTTAACTCTTTTAATTTTTCAAGCGGGAGGATGAGTGCTTCCATTGTCATGTGAAGCTGAACCACTAGTAATGAGGGCTTTAGCCGTTCTTTGCCACTCCATGTCGTAAATGGCATATTGGCAAGTTAACGCTTCTCCACAGACGATTTTAATTTAGATTTTTGGGTCATTTTACTGAACTTTTGCTTTTTGGATTTTACATGCTCTCTACTATGACATGGGGCATCGGCCTTGGCAGATGACGTTGATGGCATTTAATCGTCTCTGCCATGACTAGTGGCAGCAGCTTCAGCACTAGGTGGAAGTGGATCTTGATCTTTCCCTATTTTACCCTCCAAATTTTTGTTCTCCATTTTTTAATGTGTGGAATTATATGTCAGTAATATATCTGGAATTAGATGGCAGTAATTTCTGGAATTAGATACCACTAGATAGATACCAGATACCACTGTGACTGGAATGATGATGACCTATGCACAGTGACAGGACACTACCACAGCACCCTACAGCAGCAAGATGCAGCACAAGACACTGTACTAGTATTAATAATGTAGTATTACTGAGCAGCACAAGACAACACTGTGCACTGATGATACTTAGCACTGATGATACTGAGCACTGATGATACTGAGCACTGATGATACTGAGCACTGATGATAATGAGCACTGATGATACTGAGCACTGATGATAATTATCACTGATGATACTGAGCACTGATACTGAGCACTGATACTGAGCACTGATACTGAGCACTGATGATACTGAGCACTGATGATACTGAGCACTGATACTGAGCACTGATGATAATGAGCACTGATGATACTGAGCACTGATGATACTACGGAGAACTGACACTGAGCAGCACGATGCAGCACAAGACACTACTAGTATTACTGAGCAGCACAAAAGCACTCTGGAATTGTCACCCCCCAGATACCACTGTGACTGGAATAATGATGAACGATACACAGTCACAGGACACTACTAGCACCACATCACCCTACAGCAGCAAGATGCAGCACACGAGAGACACACTACTAGTATTACTGAGCAGCAGTAAGCACTGATACTGAGCACTGATATTGAGATTTGCCACTGAGAGAACATAGCCACGTCCTTTCTGTACCCTCTACAATGCACAAGTGAAAATGGCGACGAAGCACGGCTCTTTATATGGAATCCGAATCTCGCGAGAATCCGACAGCGGGATGATGACGTTTTGCCTCGTTCAGGTTTTCTGAGTCAGGCGGGAACAACTGAGCCTGCCTCGGACCCGTGTAAACCACGTGGAGTTCGGGGGGGTTCAGTTCTCGGAGAACCGAACCCGCTCATCTCTAGTTCTAACCCGAGCCTATGTCTCTCTCTTCACAATGATTTTGAATGTCTCAATATATGGAGGAGGGAGTCAGTATATCCTGCGGGTGAATGACTCATATGGCGTCCCGCCAGTCATACCCTTCTAGTTGTTAGTATGTGTGAATGTGTTAGTATGTTCTTACTTGGAACCTATGGTAAAAGTGTGCCCTAAAAGTACACTTGACATTCACCCTCAAAAGGGGACCTTCCCATTACAGGTATACCAACAAGGAAAGTATACAGTAAAAGGGTGGTCTGCAAGACACACCTGATGATTCAAGGCATTGTCGCTTTAATTCAAAGACATTTATTCATTTTAGATCTATTTTTTAAAATAAAGACTGAGAATTTTTCACCATCATCAACTCATGATAATTACTAAACACATTTAGCATTCCACTCTTTTGACAATGCATAACTACCACCATTTGTCATACCTTCCGCCTCCACCCCTAACCTCTTCCCTTTTCCCAGCCTACAACAACCTACCTTTTGTACCACCCTCCATCCGAGTGCGCTGACCATTCCCCAGTAACGGTTCATTCTATCACTTAGTAAGGGGGATGACATGTCACAGAGCTACCGCTCTGGAGTTAAGAGTTGTGACCAGTTGGGCGCACCTGTATTATATCATGGTGCTCTTGTTTCCTCACAGACATAGCACAAGCACAACCTCTCCAGAACTGACAACTGCTAATAATGATGAGCACCTGCATAACAAAGCAGTGCATCTATTCCCTTACAGCTCCCTCCTGTATGAATAGACCCATAAGCCCAAAACACTCATCAGACCCACCTGGAAGAACTTCAATAACCTAGATAATATGCCAAAAGTAGGAGATCTCTTCTGCACACATCAAGAGCTACAGATCTTCCCTATTTTATTTTACAGGTTGAGTATCCCATATCCAAAATGCTTGGGACCAGAGGTATTTTGGATATGGGATTTTTCCGTATTTTGGAATAACTGCATACCATAATGAGATATCATGGTGTTGGGACCTAAATCTAAGCACAGAATGTATTTATGTTACATATACACCTTATACACAAAGCCTGAAGGTCATTTTAGCCAATATTTTTTGTAACTTTGTGCATTAAACAAAGTGTGTGTACATTCACACAATTCATGTTAGAGATGAGCGGGTTCGGTTTCTTTGAATCCGAACCCGCACGAACTTCACTTTTTTTTTCACGGGTCCGAGCGACTCGGATCTTCCCGCCTTGCTCGGTTAACCCGAGCGCGCCCGAACGTCATCATGACGCTGTCGGATTCTCGCGAGACTCGGATTCTATATAAGGAGCCGCGCGTCGCCGCCATTTTCACACGTGCATTGAGATTGATAGGGAGAGGACGTGGCTGGCGTCCTCTCCATTAGAATAGATTAGAAGAGAGAGAGAGAGAGAGAGATTGTGCAGACAGAGTTTACCACAGTGACCAGTGCAGTTGTTGTTAAGTTAACTTTTATTTAATATATCCGTTCTCTGCTATATCCGTTCTCTGCCTGAAAAAAACGATACACAGCAGTCACACAGTGTGACTCAGTCTGTGTGCACTCAGCTCAGCCCAGTGTGCTGCACATCAATGTATAAAAGCTTATAATAATTGTGGGGGAGACTGGGGAGCACTGCAGGTTGTTATAGCAGGAGCCAGGAGTACATAATATTATATTAATTTAAAATTAAACAGTGCACACTTTTGCTGCAGGAGTGCCACTGCCAGTGTGACTAGTGGTGACCAGTGCCTGACCACCAGTATAGTAGTATATTGTTGTATACTATCTCTTTATCAACCAGTCTATATTAGCAGCAGACACAGTACAGTGCGGTAGTTCACGGCTGTGGCTACCTCTGTGTCGGCAGTCGGCACTCGGCAGGCAGTCCGTCCATCCATAATTGTATAATTATATACCACCTAACCGTGGTATTTTTTTTTCTTTCTTTATACCGTCGTCATAGTCATACTAGTTGTTACGAGTATACTACTATCTCTTTATCAACCAGTGTACAGTGCGGTAGTTCACGGCTGTGGCTACCTCTGTGTCGGCAGTCGGCAGGCAGTCCGTCCATCCATAATTGTATTATTATAATATATACCACCTAACCGTGGTTTTTTTTTCATTCTTTATACCGTCATAGTGTCATACTAGTTGTTACGAGTATACTACTATCTCTTTATCAACCAGTGTACAGTGCGGTAGTTCACGGCTGTGGCTACCTCTGTGTCGGCAGTCGGCAGGCAGTCCGTCCATCCATAATTGTATTATAATATATACCACCTAACCGTGGTTTTTTTTTCATTCTTTATACCGTCATAGTCAGTCATACTAGTTGTTACGAGTATACTACTATCTCTTTATCAACCAGTGTACAGTGCGGTAGTTCACGGCTGTGGCTACCTCTGTGTCGGCACTCGGCAGGCAGTCCGTCCATCCATAATTGTATTATAATATATACCACCTAACCGTGGTTTTTTTTTCATTCTTTATACCGTCATAGTGTCATACTAGTTGTTACGAGTATACTACTATCTCTTTATCAACCAGTGTACAGTGCGGTAGTTCACGGCTGTGGCTACCTCTGTGTCGGCACTCGGCAGGCAGTCCGTCCATCCATAATTGTATTATAATATATACCACCTAACCGTGGTTTTTTTTTCATTCTTTATACCGTCATAGTGTCATACTAGTTGTTACGAGTATACTACTATCTCTTTATCAACCAGTGTACAGTGCGGTAGTTCACGGCTGTGGCTACCTCTGTGTCGGAACTCGGCAGGCAGTCCGTCCATCCATAATTGTATTATAATATATACCACCTAACCGTGGTTTTTTTTTCATTCTTTATACCGTCATAGTCAGTCATACTAGTTGTTACGAGTATACTACTATCTCTTTATCAACCAGTGTACAGTGCGGTAGTTCACGGCTGTGGCTACCTCTGTGTCGGAACTCGGCAGGCAGTCCGTCCATCCATAATTGTATTACAATATATACCACCTAACCGTGGTTTTTTTATACCACCTAACCGTGGCAGTCCGTCCATAATTGTATACTAGTATCCAATCCATCCATCTCCATTGTTTACCTGAGGTGCCTTTTAGTTCTGCCTATAAAATATGGAGAACAAAAAAGTTGAGGTTCCAAAATTAGGGAAAGATCAAGATCCACTTCCACCTCGTGCTGAAGCTGCTGCCACTAGTCATGGCCGAGACGATGAAATGCCAGCAACGTCGTCTGCCAAGGCCGATGCCCAATGTCATAGTACAGAGCATGTCAAATCCAAAACACCAAATATCAGAAAAAAAAGGACTCCAAAACCTAAAATAAAATTGTCGGAGGAGAAGCGTAAACTTGCCAATATGCCATTTACCACACGGAGTGGCAAGGAACGGCTGAGGCCCTGGCCTATGTTCATGGCTAGTGGTTCAGCTTCACATGAGGATGGAAGCACTCAGCCTCTCGCTAGAAAAATGAAACGACTCAAGCTGGCAAAAGCACAGCAAAGAACTGTGCGTTCTTCGAAATCCCAAATCCACAAGGAGAGTCCAATTGTGTCGGTTGCGATGCCTGACCTTCCCAACACTGGACGTGAAGAGCATGCGCCTTCCACCATTTGCACGCCCCCTGCAAGTGCTGGAAGGAGCACCCGCAGTCCAGTTCCTGATAGTGAGATTGAAGATGTCAGTGTTGAAGTCCACCAGGATGCGGAGGATATGGGTGTTGCTGGCGCTGGGGAGGAAATTGACCAGGAGGATTCTGATGGTGAGGTGGTTTGTTTAAGTCAGGCACCCGGGGAGACACCTGTTGTCCGTGGGAGGAATATGGCCGTTGACATGCCAGGTGAAAATACCAAAAAAATCAGCTCTTCGGTGTGGAGGTATTTCACCAGAAATGCGGACAACAGGTGTCAAGCCGTGTGTTCCCTTTGTCAAGCTGTAATAAGTAGGGGTAAGGACGTTAACCACCTCGGAACATCCTCCCTTATACGTCACCTGCAGCGCATTCATAATAAGTCAGTGACAAGTTCAAAAACTTTGGGTGACAGCGGAAGCACTCCACTGACCAGTAAATCCCTTCCTCTTGTAACCAAGCTCACGCAAACCACCCCACCAACTCCCTCAGTGTCAATTTCCTCCTTCCCCAGGAATGCCAATAGTCCTGCAGGCCATGTCACTGGCAATTCTGACGATTCCTCTCCTGCCTGGGATTCCTCCGATGCATCCTTGCGTGTAACGCCTACTGCTGCTGGCGCTGCTGTTGTTGCTGCTGGGAGTCGATGGTCATCCCAGAGGGGAAGTCGTAAGACCACTTTTACTACTTCCACCAAGCAATTGACTGTCCAACAGTCATTTGCGAGGAAGATTAAATATCACAGCAGTCATCCTACTGCAAAGCGGATAACTGAGGCCTTGACATCCTGGGTGGTGAGAAACGTGGTTCCGGTATCCATCATTACTGCAGAGCCAACTAGAGACTTGTTGGAGGTACTGTGTCCCCGGTACCAAATACCATCTAGGTTCCATTTCTCTAGGCAGGCGATACCGAAAATGTACACAGACCTCAGAAAAAGAGTCACCAGTGTCCTAAAAAATGCAGCTGTACCCAATGTCCACTTAACCACGGACATGTGGACAAGTGGAGCAGGGCAGGGTCAGGACTATATGACTGTGACAGCCCACTGGGTAGATGTATGGACTCCCGCCGCAAGAACAGCAGCGGCGGCACCAGTAGCAGCATCTCGCAAACGCCAACTCGTTCCTAGGCAGGCTACGCTTTGTATCACCGGTTTCCAGAATACGCACACAGCTGAAAACCTCTTACGGCAACTGAGGAAGATCATTGCGGAATGGCTTACCCCAATTGGACTCTCCTGTGGATTTGTGGCATCGGACAACGCCAGCAATATTGTGCGTGCATTACATCTGGGCAAATTCCAGCACGTCCCATGTTTTGCACATACCTTGAATTTGGTGGTGCAGAATTTTTTAAAAAACGACAGGGGCGTGCAAGAGATGCTGGCGGTGGCCAGAAAAATTGCGGGACACTTTCGGCGTACAGGCAGCACGTACAGAAGACTGGAGCACCACCAAAAACGCCTGAACCTGCCCTGCCATCATCTGAAGCAGGAGGTGGTAACGAGGTGGAATTCAACCCTCTATATGCTTCAGAGGTTGGAGGAGCAGCAAAAGGCCATTCAAGCCTATACAACTGACCACGATATAGGAGGTGGAATGCACCTGTCTCAAGCGCAGTGGAGAATGATTTCAACGTTGTGCAAGGTTCTGCAACCTTTTGAACTTGCCACACGTGAAGTCAGTTCAGACACTGCCAGCCTGAGTCAGGTCATTCCCCTCATCAGGCTTTTGCAGAAGAAGCTGGAGACATTGAAGGAGGAGCTAAGACAGAGCGATTCCGCTAGGCATGTGGGACTTGTGGATGGAGCCCTTAATTCGCTTAACAAGGATTCACGGGTGGTCAATCTGTTGAAATCAGAGCACTACATTTTGGCCACCGTGCTCGATCCTAGATTTAAAACCTACCTTGGATCTCTCTTTCCGGCGCACACAAGTCTGCTGGGTTTCAAAGACCTGCTGGTGAGAAAATTGTCAAGTCAAGCGGAACGCGACCTGTCAACATCTCCTTCACATTCTCCCGCAACTGGGGGTGCGAGGAAAAGGCTCAGAATTCCGAGCCCACCCGCTGGCGGTGATGCAGGGCAGTCTGGAGCGACTGCTGATGCTGACATCTGGTCCGGACTGAAGGACCTGACAACCATTACGGACATGTCGTCTACTGTCACTGCATATGATTCTATCACCATTGATAGAATGGTGGAGGATTATATGAGTGACCGCATCCAAGTAGGCACGTCACACAGTCCGTACTTATACTGGCAGGAAAAAGAGGCAATTTGGAGGCCCTTGCACAAACTGGCTTTATTCTACCTAAGTTGCCCTCCCACAAGTGTGTACTCCGAAAGAGTGTTTAGTGCCGCCGCTCACCTTGTCAGCAATCGGCGTACGAGGTTACATCCAGAAAATGTGGAGAAGATGATGTTCATTAAAATGAATTATAATCAATTCCTCCGCGGAGACATTGACCAGCAGCAATTGCCTCCACAAAGTACACAGGGAGCTGACATGGTGGATTCCAGTGGGGACGAATTGATAATCTGTGAGGAGGGGGATGTACACGGTGATATATCGGAGGATGATGATGAGGTGGACATCTTGCCTCTGTAGAGCCAGTTTGTGCAAGGAGAGATTAATTGCTTCTTTTTTGGTGGGGGTCCAAACCAACCCGTCATTTCAGTCACAGTCGTGTGGCAGACCCTGTCACTGAAATGATGGGTTGGTTAAAGTGTGCATGTCCTGTTTTGTTTATACAACATAAGGGTGGGTGGGAAGGGCCCAAGGACAATTCCATCTTGCACCTCTTTTTTCTTTTATTTTTCTTTGCGTCATGTGCTGTTTGGGGAGGGTTTTTTGGAAGGGACATCCTGCGTGACACTGCAGTGCCACTCCTAGATGGGCCCGGTGTTTGTGTCGGCCACTAGGGTCGCTTATCTTTCTCACACAGTCAGCTACCTCATTGCGCCTCTTTTTTTCTTTGCGTCATGTGCTGTTTGGGGAGGGTTTTTTGGAAGGGACATCCTGCGTGACACTGCAGTGCCACTCCTAGATGGGCCCGGTGTTTGTGTCGGCCACTAGGGTCGCTTATCTTTCTCACACAGTCAGCTACCTCATTGCGCCTCTTTTTTTCTTTGCGTCATGTGCTGTTTGGGGAGGGTTTTTTGGAAGGGACATCCTGCGTGACACTGCAGTGCCACTCCTAGATGGGCCAGGTGTTTGTGTCGGCCACTAGGGTCGCTAATCTTACTCACACAGCTACCTCATTGCGCCTCTTTTTTTCTTTGCGTCATGTGCTGTTTGGGGAGGGTTTTTTGGAAGGGACATCCTGCGTGACACTGCAGTGCCACTCCTAGATGGGCCCGGTGTTTGTGTCGGCCACTAGGGTCGCTTATCTTTCTCACACAGTCAGCTACCTCATTGCGCCTCTTTTTTTCTTTGCGTCATGTGCTGTTTGGGGAGGGTTTTTTGGAAGGGACATCCTGCGTGACACTGCAGTGCCACTCCTAGATGGGCCAGGTGTTTGTGTCGGCCACTAGGGTCGCTAATCTTACTCACACAGCTACCTCATTGCGCCTCTTTTTTTCTTTGCGTCATGTGCTGTTTGGGGAGGGTTTTTTGGAAGGGACATCCTGCGTGACACTGCAGTGCCACTCCTAGATGGGCCCGGTGTTTGTGTCGGCCACTAGGGTCGCTTATCTTTCTCACACAGTCAGCTACCTCATTGCGCCTCTTTTTTTCTTTGCGTCATGTGCTGTTTGGGGAGGGTTTTTTGGAAGGGACATCCTGCGTGACACTGCAGTGCCACTCCTAGATGGGCCCGGTGTTTGTGTCGGCCACTAGGGTCGCTTATCTTTCTCACACAGTCAGCTACCTCATTGCGCCTCTTTTTTTCTTTGCGTCATGTGCTGTTTGGGGAGGGTTTTTTGGAAGGGACATCCTGCGTGACACTGCAGTGCCACTCCTAGATGGGCCAGGTGTTTGTGTCGGCCACTAGGGTCGCTAATCTTACTCACACAGCTACCTCATTGCGCCTCTTTTTTTCTTTGCGTCATGTGCTGTTTGGGGAGGGTTTTTTGGAGGGGACATCCTGCGTGACACTGCAGTGCCACTCCTAGATGGGCCCGGTGTTTGTGTCGGCCACTAGGGTCGCTTATCTTTCTCACACAGTCAGCTACCTCATTGCGCCTCTTTTTTTCTTTGCGTCATGTGCTGTTTGGGGAGGGTTTTTTGGAAGGGACATCCTGCGTGACACTGCAGTGCCACTCCTAGATGGGCCAGGTGTTTGTGTCGGCCACTAGGGTCGCTAATCTTACTCACACAGCTACCTCATTGCGCCTCTTTTTTTCTTTGCGTCATGTGCTGTTTGGGGAGGGTTTTTTGGAAGGGACATCCTGCGTGACACTGCAGTGCCACTCCTAGATGGGCCCGGTGTTTGTGTCGGCCACTAGGGTCGCTTATCTTTCTCACACAGTCAGCTACCTCATTGCGCCTCTTTTTTTCTTTGCGTCATGTGCTGTTTGGGGAGGGTTTTTTGGAAGGGACATCCTGCGTGACACTGCAGTGCCACTCCTAGATGGGCCAGGTGTTTGTGTCGGCCACTAGGGTCGCTAATCTTACTCACACAGCTACCTCATTGCGCCTCTTTTTTTCTTTGCGTCATGTGCTGTTTGGGGAGGGTTTTTTGGAAGGGACATCCTGCGTGACACTGCAGTGCCACTCCTAGATGGGCCCGGTGTTTGTGTCGGCCACTAGGGTCGCTAATCTTGTCATGTGCTGTTTGGGGAGGTTTTTTTGGAAGGGACATCCTGCGTGACACTGCAGTGCCACTCCTAGATGGGCCCGGTGTTTGTGTCGGCCACTAGGGTCGCTTATCTTTCTCACACAGTCAGCTACCTCATTGCGCCTCTTTTTTTCTTTGCGTCATGTGCTGTTTGGGGAGGGTTTTTTGGAAGGGACATCCTGCGTGACACTGCAGTGCCACTCCTAGATGGGCCCGGTGTTTGTGTCGGCCACTAGGGTCGCTTATCTTTCTCACACAGTCAGCTACCTCATTGCGCCTCTTTTTTTCTTTGCGTCATGTGCTGTTTGGGGAGGGTTTTTTGGAAGGGACATCCTGCGTGACACTGCAGTGCCACTCCTAGATGGGCCCGGTGTTTGTGTCGGCCACTAGGGTCGCTTATCTTTCTCACACAGTCAGCTACCTCATTGCGCCTCTTTTTTTCTTTGCGTCATGTGCTGTTTGGGGAGGGTTTTTTGGAAGGGACATCCTGCGTGACACTGCAGTGCCACTCCTAGATGGGCCCGGTGTTTGTGTCGGCCACTAGGGTCGCTTATCTTTCTCACACAGTCAGCTACCTCATTGCGCCTCTTTTTTTCTTTGCGTCATGTGCTGTTTGGGGAGGGTTTTTTGGGAGGGACATCCTGCGTGACACTGCAGTGCCACTCCTAGATGGGCCCGGTGTTTGTGTCGGCCACTAGGGTCGCTAATCTTACTCACACAGCTACCTCATTGCGCCTCTTTTTTTCTTTGCGTCATGTGCTGTTTGGGGAGGGTTTTTTGGAAGGGACATCCTGCGTGACACTGCAGTGCCACTCCTAGATGGGCCAGGTGTTTGTGTCGGCCACTTGGGTCGCTTAGCTTAGCCATCCAGTGACCTCAGTGCAAATTTTAGGATTAAAAATAATATTGTGAGGTGTGAGGTGTTCAGAATAGGCTGAAAATGAGTGTAAATTATGGTTATTGAGGTTAATAATACTATGGGATCAAAATGACCCCCAAATTCAATGTTTTAAGCTGTTTTTTAGGGTTTTTTGAAAAAACCACCCGAATCCAAAACACACCCGAATCCGACAAAAAAAATTCGGTGAGGTTTTGCCAAAACGCGGTCGAACCCAAAACACGTCCGCGGAACCGAACCCAAAACCAAAACACAAAACCCGAAAAATTTCAGGCGCTCATCTCTAATTCATGTATGTTTCAAATACACCTTATAAACACAGCCTGAAGGTCATTTAATACAATATTTTTAATAACTTTGTGTATTAAACAAAGTTTGTGTACATTGAGCCATCAAAAAACAAAGGTTTCACTGTCTCACTCTCACTAAAAAAAGTCCGTATTTCGGAATATTCCGTATTTCGGAATATTTGGATATGGGATACTCAACCTGTATTCCGAAATAAGGAATATTCCAAAATACAGATTTTTTTTTGCGTGAGAGTGAGATAGTGAAACCTTTGTTTTCTGATGGCTCAATGTACACAAACTTTGTTTAATACACAAAATTATTAAAAAATATTGGCTAAAATGACCTTCAGGCTTTGTGTATAAGGTGTATATGAAACATAAATGTATTCTGTGCTTAGACTTGGGTCCTATCGCCATGATAACTCATTATGGTATGCAATTATTCCAAAATACGGAATAATACGATATCCAAAATACTTCTGGTCCCAAGCATTTTGAATGGGATACAAAACCTGTAATTGTTTATTGTTAATTAAAGCTGGTTTTCTAGCTTATCACATGGTCTCACTCTCTACCATACTGTAGAGAAACCTCCTTTGAGGCATATTCATCAGCCTCTAATTATGTATTAATACAAACTTTTCCTGTAATTAAGTAAAAATTAAGTAACATACCCTTTCATTACACTAGTAGTATCTCTTGGCCACTCCAAGGTTTCCCCTTGTCCCTCTGTCCAGCATCCCCCCACCTGTGTGCACTCTCCCTCTGCATCCTCCTTCTGTGTGCCTTAGCAGGAGCTCTGGATCAGAAAGAAGTCCCGCAGGGCTGCGAGCCGCCTGGTGCAAGTGAGAGAGCCCGTGAGAGCCGCTGCGCTGCCAGTGAGAGGACCCCAGTTGTAGCATGTGCACACAGTCCCGGTAAATAGAACCATGAACGAGGCAGTTCCATTTACTGGGACTGCGTACACATGCTGCAGCTCAGGTCCTCTCACTGGCAGCGCAGCGGCTCTCACGGGCTCTCTCACTCACACCAGGTGGCTTGCAGCCCTGCAGGACTTCTTTCTGATACTGCCAGAGACATGAGGAGGAGGATGGTTTGGAGGCTGCTGCTCTGGCAGCCCTGGTTAGCTGAAAATGTCCCCCTGTAAGTGGCACCACTGACACGGGCGCTCGCCGCTCACTCCTCCTCTGCTGTCAATTCGCCACTGCCCGCACTGCTGCAATTGCATAGTTGCTGCCCACTCTCACCTGGACGGGTAACCACTGGTTAACAGATAATATACATATCTCATAAAAAACACCTACTTGAAGTATGATGTATATTATCTGTATATATATATATATATATATATATATATATATATAACTTATTGTTCTGCAAAGACAATAAATGACTCACCAAGACTTTTTTGCTGTTCATGAACCCCCCCGGCTGGATTGCGTACACGTGCTGCAGACAGGCAGCTGGGGTCCTCTCACTAAGTGCAGTGGCTCTCACGGGACTCGCACCATGTGGCTCTCTTTTAGACTGCTGCAACCCTTCATCCGGATAGTCAAGTCATTCTGACGGCCACTATATAACAGTGGGGTGTAGTATGGTATGCAGAAAGCCGGGATCTCGGCGGCCAGCATACCGGCGCCAGGATCACGACCGCCAGCATACCGGCGCCAGGATCACGACCGCCAGCATACCATCAGTTGGGTGAGCACAAATAAGCCCCTTGCGGGCTTGCTGCGCTCACAATGCTGCGGGTACGGTGGAACACTACGAGCTAGGATCCCAACAGCCGGCAAACTGAATACCACCCATAACAGTGATGTCCTCCACTGAAGAACAAAAAGAATAAAAAAGGGATCAGTTATCTACGTCAATGTATATTAAGGTTATTTCAGTCTAATGGGCCCTACACACTCGGCAACCCGCACCGAGCTGCTCGATGGCTGATATCGCTGTCAGATGACCCAGCAGTGGTGGTGGTGGTGGGGTGATGCCATCACCAGGCTCCATAGCCCTGCATGCTAATATGGACAAGATTGTCTATATTGGTTTGCAGGTATGAACAAGCCGGCACCAACAATGAATGAGTGTGGGGCCGCGCATCATTCATCGTTGGTGCCTACACACTGAAAGATATGAATGAGTTCTCGTTCATTAATGAACAAGACCGTTCATATCGTTCAGTAAAATCTTTAAGTGTGGAGGGCATTTAAGCAGAATCTGACTTCACTTATATTTAGATCCCCTATCTCTGGCCATTTATTAGCCTATTTATGTCTTCAGCTTCAGTATTCTCACCTTTGCTGCAGCACCAGGTCTGCCAGTAGATAAGTAGCTATGTGCTTTGCTGCTTTGTCTTTGGAGACACTGAGAACGAGACAGGGTCGGTCCATACATTCGCAGCCAGAAGTCCAATTCTCCTATGTTTTCTCCAGTGGCATCTAACATTATTTTAAAAAAATCTGAAAAATTATATAATATGTAAAACTAATAAATCGACAAACCAACATCCAGAAGTAAGGCACAGTCAGTGTTCTATTGTCAGTGGTGCACATGGATTGTTATAATAGAGTATTTCCCATTTAGAGTGATAGAGCTGTGTACTCTATCTGTTGTTTGCAGTACTGAGTCCAGTTTCAGCCAGCCACGTGCAAGTTCACAGTGCTCTCCACCTGATAAAGCTCCACCAGCAGGTTGAAGTTGTTAGAAATGAAGAGGTCATGAATGGGTGTTAATTTGTTACAAACAGAGCATGTATTTCATAAGGCACATTTTAGTGATTTTGTAGGTGATGGGATGTTCATGAGTTTTGATGGATTTATATATTGCTGGGAATCAGGTGAATGAGTGGTGCAAGTGATTGGGGCCTTGATTTGTTGAAATGTCACCAGCTAATAGAAGCAGGAGAGAGAGCTAAATATAAAGTATATTATAGGAGGTTTGTGAATGTTTTTTTTATGGTGAAAGGTTGTGGATGTTATTGTTAATTTAGAAAGATAATGGAAAAGCTTATGAGTGTTAATCAGAGGGGAATGGATAACTGAGGTGACAATGTGTACAGGGGGTGAATTGCAGGAAGAATGAAGTATGTATTTATTTTGGAAAGAATAAAATGGAGTGCAATGAAGAAAAGCAGTTTGTGGTACAAGGTGTGTATGAAATAAAACTCAAGTTATTTAGGTGTAGAGCATAATAAAGTTAAACATTCAAACACCTGTTCAGTTGTTTTGTTCAGCTGTTCATTTTCAAACACTTAATGTATTAATGTTCAAATCCATGTGCACACTTTAGTAGGGTTTCTTTTTGCATAGTAACCCCACCTATGACCTTGGAATAGAGACTTGCCCATTATGCTTGGTGGTGGCTGGTCCCAATCTGGGACCTAAAAGTGACTGTGGATTGCATGTAACAGGTAATTCTCAGTTCTTTCAGACATTCACTCATCTGGAACAAATTAGTGATTTCTCTTGCAATGAACTAACATAACAGGAGTAACACAAATCCTATTACAGACAGCAGAAAAATTATTTCTTTCTCTCCCCTGGGTTAGTGCTCTTACTACTCTCTCATCTGTTGTCCAATGCGTGCATTTAATGGACAGCAGTAGTGAGGCACTTCCGGGATTCTACCTCCTAACTATCTCATCATTATTCAGACATCTGGTATTATGTATTGTTAGAATAACCTACAAATACTGTTGTTGTTGTTGTTGTTGTTGTTGCTATTGTTGTTTGTTTTTCTAGGAAGATGTTATTGATATGTCAATATGAATAATCATAGTATAGGTTTTATGTTACAGAACTGTTTCTGGTCATCTGAATTTCAACACTGTAACTGAATGGCTTGTGACTTCATCAGCAAACATTGGATATTTTTTAACATTGTACCTAATACTGTATCTAACACTACTCACCAGCGTGACCAAAATACTGAGGAGTATGCAGAATTCCCCACTATTGAAAATGAAACTACTGTATATTATCCTTGTCAGTAATGAGATAATGTATTATTGTCACTAATTACTAGTGATGTGCACCGGACATTTTTCGGGTTTTGTGTTTTGGTTTTGGGTTCGGTTCCGCCGCCGTGTTTTGGGTTCGAACACGTTTTGGCAAAACCTCACCGAATTTTTTTTGTCGGATTCGGGTGTGTTTTGGATTTGGGTGTTTTTTTCAAAAAACCCTAAAAAACAGCTTAAATCATTGAATTTGGGGGTCATTTTGATCCCATAGTATTATTAACCTCAATAACCATAATTTACACTAATTTTCAGCCTATTCTGAACACCTCACACCTCACAATATTATTTTTAATCCTAAAATTTGCACTGAGGTCACTGGATGGCTAAGCTAAGCGACCCAAGTGGCCGACACAAACACCTGGCCCATCTAGGAGTGGCACTGCAGTGTCACGCAGGATGGCCCTTCCAAAAAATACTCCCCTCCCCAAACAGCACATGACGCAAAGAAAAAAAGAGGCGCAATGAGGTAGCTGTGTGAGTAAGCTAAGCGACCCTAGTGGCCGACACAAACACCTGGTCCATCTAGGAGTGGCACTGCAGTGTCAGGCAGGATGGCCCTTCCAAAAAATACTCCCCAAACAGCACATGACGCAAAGAAAAAAAGAGGCGCAATGAGGTAGCTGTGTGAGTAAGCTAAGCGACCCTAGTGGCCGACACAAACACCTGGCCCATCTAGGAGTGGCACTGCAGTGTCACGCAGGATGGCCCTTCCAAAAAATACTCCCCAAACAGCACATGACGCAAAGAAAAAAAGAGGCGCAATGAGGTAGCTGTGTGAGTAAGCTAAGCGACCCTAGTGGCCGACACAAACACCTGGCCCATCTAGGAGTGGCACTGCAGTGTCACGCAGGATGGCCCTTCCAAAAAATACTCCCCTCCCCAAACAGCACATGACGCAAAGAAAAAAAGAGGCGCAATGAGGTAGCTGTGTGAGTAAGCTAAGCGACCCTAGTGGCCGACACAAACACCTGGCCCATCTAGGAATGGCACTACAGTGTCACGCAGGATGGCCCTTCCAAAAAATACTCCCCAAACAGCACATGACGCAAATAAAAATGAAAGAAAAAAGAGGTGGAAGATGGAATTGTCCTTGGGCCCTCCCACCCACCCTTATGTTGTATAAACAGGACATGCACACTTTAACGAACCCATCATTTCAGTGACAGGGTCTGCCACACGACTGTGACTGAAATGACTGGTTGGTTTGGGCCCCCACCAAAAAAGAAGCAATCAATCTCTCCATGCACAAACTGGCTCTACGGAGGCAAGATGTCCACCTCATCATCATCGTCCGATTCATCACCCCTTTCACTGTGTACATCCCCCTCCTCACAGATTATTAATTCGTCCCCACTGGAATCCACCATCTCAGATTCCCGTGTACTTTCTGGAGGCAATTGCTGCTGGTGAATGTCTCCATGGAGGAATTGATTATAATTCATTTTAATGAACATCATCTTCTCTACATTTTCTGGAAGTAACCTCGTACGCCGATTGCTGACAAGAGCGGTGGCACTAAACACTCTTTTGGAGTACACACTGGAGGGAGGGCAACTTAGGTAGAATAAAGCCAGTTTGTGCAAGGGCCTCCAAATTGCCTCTTTTTCCTGCCAGTATACGTACGGACTGTCTGACGTGCCTACTTGGATGCGGTCACTCATATAATCCTCCACCATTCTTTCAATGGTGAGAGAATCATATGCAGTGACAGTAGACGACATGTCAGTAATCGTTGGCAGGTCCTTCAGTCCGGACCAGATGTCAGCATCAGCAGTCGCTCCAGACTGCCCTGCATCACCGCCAGTGGGTGGGCTCGGAATTCGTAGCCTTTTCCTCGCACCCCCAGTTGCGGGAGAATGTGAAGGAGGAGATGTTGACAGGTCGCGTTCCGCTTGACTTAACAATTTTCTCACCAGCAGTTCTTTGAACCCCTGCAGACTTGTGTCTGCCGGAAAGAGAGATCCAACGTAGGTTTTAAATCTAGGATCGAGCACGGTGGCCAAAATGTAGTGCTCTGATTTCAACAGATTGACCACACGTGAATCCTGGTTAAGCGAATGAAGGGCTCCATCCACAAATCCCACATGCCTAGCAGAATCGCTCTGTTTTAGCTCCTCCTTCAATGCCTCCAGCTTCTTCTGCAAAAGCCTGATGAGGGGAATGACCTGACTCAGGCTGGCAGTGTCTGAACTGACTTCACGTGTGGCAAGTTCAAAGGGCAGCAGAACCTTGCACAACGTTGAAATCATTCTCCACTGCGCTTGAGACAGGTGCATTCCACCTCCTTTGCCTATATCGTGGGCAGATGTATAGGCTTGAATGGCCTTTTGCTGCTCCTCCATCCTCTGAAGCATATAGAGGGTTGAATTCCACCTCGTTACCACCTCTTGCTTCAGATGATGGCAGGGCAGGTTCAGGTTTTTTTGGTGGTGCTCCAGTCTTCTGTACGCGGTGCCTGTACGCCGAAAGTGGCCCGCAATTCTTCTGGCCGCCGACAGCATCCCTTGCACGCCCCTGTCGTTTTTTAAATAATTCTGCACCACCAAATTCAAGGTATGTGCAAAACATGGGACGTGCTGGAATTTGCCCAGATGTAATGCACGCACAATATTGCTGGCGTTGTCCGATGCCACAAATCCCCAGGAGAGTCCAATTGGGGTAAGCCATTCTGCGATGATCTTCCTCAGTTGCCGTAAGAGGTTGTCAGCTGTGTGCGTATTCTGGAAAGTGGTGATACAAAGCGTAGCCTGCCTAGGAACGAGTTGGCGTTTGCGAGATGCTGCTACTGGTGCCGCCGCTGCTGTTCTTGCAGCTGGAGGCAATACATCTACCCAGTGGGCTGTCACAGTCATGTAGTCCTGAGTCTGCCCTGCTCCACTTGTCCACATGTCCATGGTTAAGTGGACATTGGGTACAACTGCATTTTTTAGGACACTGGTGAGTCTTTTTCTGACGTCCGTGTACATTCTCGGTATCGCCTGCCTAGAGAAGTGGAACCTAGATGGTATTTGGTAACGGGGGCACACTACCTCAAGAAATTGTCTAGTTCCCTGTGAACTAACGGCGGATACCGGACGCACGTCTAACACCAACATAGTTGTCAAGGCCTCAGTTATCCGCTTTGCAACAGGATGACTGCTGTGATATTTCATCTTCCTCGCAAAGGACTGTTGGACAGTCAATTGCTTACTGGAAGTAGTACAAGTGGTCTTCCGACTTCCCCTCTGGGATGACAATCGACTCCCAGCAGCAGCAACAACAGCAGCGCCAGCAGCAGTAGGCGTTACACTCAAGGATGCATCGGAGGAATCCCAGGCAGGAGAGGACTCGTCAGACTTGCCAGTGACATGGCCTGCAGGACTATTGGCTTTCCTGGGTAAGGAGGAAATTGACACTGAGGGAGTTGGTGGTGTGGTTTGCACAAGCTTGGTTACAAGAGCAAGGGATTTACTGGTCAGTGGACTGCTTCCGCTGTCGCCCAAAGTTTTTGAACTTGTCACTAACTTATTATGAATGCGCTGCAGGTGACGTATAAGGGAGGATGTTCCGAGGTGGTTAACGTCCTTACCCCTACTTATTACAGCTTGACAAAGGCAATACACGGCTTGACACCTGTTGTCCGCATTTCTGTTGAAATACTTCCACACTGAAGAGCTGATTTTTTTGGTATTTTCACCAGGCATGTCAATGGCCATATTCATCCCACGGACAACAGGTGTCTCCCCGGGTGCCTGACTTAAACAAACCACCTCACCATCAGATTCCTCCTTGTCAATTTCCTCCCCAGCCCAAGCAACACCCATATCCTCATCCTGGTGTACTTCAACAAGGACATCTTCAATTTCACTATCAGGAACTGGACTGCGGGTGCTCCTTTCAACACTTGCAGGGGGCGTGCAAATGGTGGAAGGCGCAAGCTCTTCCCGTCCAGTGTTGGGAAGGTCAGGCATCGCAACCGACACAATTGGACTCTCCTTTGGGATTTGTGATTTCGAAGAACGCACAGTTCTTTGCTGTGCTTTTGCCGCAAGTCTTTTCTTTTTTCTAGCGAGAGGATGAGTGCTTCCATCCTCATGTGAAGCTGAACCACTAGCCATTAACATAGGCCAGGGCCTCAGCCGTTCCTTGCCACTCCGTTTCGTAAATGGCATGTTGGCAAGTTTACGCTTCTCCTCAGACGCTTTTAATTTTGATTTTTGGGTCATTTTTTTACTGATCTTTTGTGTTTTGGATTTTACATGCTCTGTAATATGACATTGGGCATCGGCCTTGGCAGACGACGTTGATGGCATTTCATCGTCTCGGCCATGACTAGTGGCAGCAGCTTCAGCACGAGGTGGAAGTGGATCTTGATCTTTCCCTATTTTTTTAACCTCCACATTTTTGTTCTCCATATTTTGCGCACAACTAAAAGCCACCACAGGTATACAATGTAGATGGGTGGATAGTATACTATTATTACTTATACTTATGGACGACGAGTGACGACACAGAGGTAGGTACAGCCGTGGCCTACCGTACTGCTGCTTTTATATATATATATATATATATATATATATATATATAATATACTGTATAACGGACCTGGTGGACACTGTCAGCAGACTGCTAAACTAGTATGAAGAAAGAAAAAAAAAACACCACAGGTATACAATGTAGATGGGTGGATAGTATACTATTATTACTTATACTTATGGACGACAAATGACGACACAGAGGTAGGTACAGCCGTGGCCTACCGTACTGCTGCTTATATATATATAATATACTGTATAACGGACCTGGTGGACACTGTCAGCAGACTGATAAACTAGTATGAAGAAAGAAAAAACACCACAGGTATACAATGTAGATGGATGGATAGTATAGTATTACTTATACTTATGGACGACGAGTGACGACACAGAGGTAGGTACAGCCGTGGCCTACTGTACTGCTGCTTATATATATATATAATATACTGTATAACGGACCTGGTGGACACTGTTAGCAGACTGCTAAACTAGTATGAGGAAAGAAAAAACACCACAGGTATACAATGTAGATGGATGGATAGTATAGTATTACTTATACTTATGGACGACGAGTGATGACACAGAGGTAGGTACAGCCGTGGCCTACCGTACTGCTGCTTATATATATATAATATACTGTATAACGGACCTGGGGGACACTGTCAGCAGACTGCTAAACTAGTATGAAGAAAGAAAAAAAAAACACCACAGGTATACAATGTAGATGGGTGGATAGTATACTATTATTACTTATACTTATGGACGACAAATGACGACACAGAGGTAGGTACAGCCGTGGCCTACCGTACTGCTGCTTATATATATATAATATACTGTATAACGGACCTGGTGGACACTGTCAGCAGACTGATAAACTAGTATGAAGAAAGAAAAAACACCACAGGTATACAATGTAGATGGATGGATAGTATAGTATTACTTATACTTATGGACGACGAGTGACGACACAGAGGTAGGTACAGCCGTGGCCTACTGTACTGCTGCTTATATATATATATAATATACTGTATAACGGACCTGGTGGACACTGTTAGCAGACTGCTAAACTAGTATGAGGAAAGAAAAAACACCACAGGTATACAATGTAGATGGATGGATAGTATAGTATTACTTATACTTATGGACGACGAGTGATGACACAGAGGTAGGTACAGCCGTGGCCTACCGTACTGCTGCTTATATATATATAATATACTGTATAACGGACCTGGGGGACACTGTCAGCAGACTGCTAAACTAGTATGAAGAAAGAAAAAACACCACAGGTATACAATGTAGATGGATGGATAGTATAGTATTACTTATACATATGGACGACGAGTGACGACACAGAGGTAGGTACAGCCGTGGCCTACCGTACTGCTGCTTATATATATATATAATATACTGTATAACGGACCTGGTGGACACTGTCAGCAGACTGCTAAACTAGTATGAAGAAATAAAAAACACCACAGGTATACAATGTAGATGGATGGATAGTATAGTATTACTTATACTTATGGACGACGAGTGACGACACAGAGGTAGGTACAGCCGTGGCCTACCGTACTGCTGCTTATATATATATATAATATACTGTATAACGGACCTGGTGGACACTGTCAGCAGACTGCTAAACTAGTATGAAGAAAGAAAAAACACCACAGGTATACAATGTAGATGGATGGATAGTATAGTATTATATTACTTATGGCCGATGAGTGCACTGACGACACAGAGGTAGGTACAGCCGTGGCCTACCGTACTGCTGCTTATATATATATAATATACTGTATAACGGACCTGGTGGACACTGTCAGCAGACTGCTAAACTAGTATGAAGAAAGAAAAAAAAAACACCACAGGTATACAATGTAGATGGATGTATAGTATAGCATTATATTACTTATGGACTACGAGTGCACTGACGACACAGAGGTAGGTACAGCCGTGGCCTACCGTACTGCTGCTTATATAATATACTGTATAACGGACCTGGTGGATACTGACAGCAGACTGCTAAACTAGTATGAAGAAAGAAAAAAAAAACACCACAGGTATACAATGTAGATGTATGGATAGTATAGTATTATATTACTTATGGACGACGAGTGCACTGACGACACAGAGGTAGGTACAGCCGTGGCCTACCGTACTGCTGCTTATATAATATACTGTATAACGGACCTGGTGGATACTGACAGCAGACTGCTAAACTAGTATGAAGAAAGAAAAAAAAAACACCACAGGTATACAATGTAGATGTATGGATAGTATAGTATTATATTACTTATGGACGACGAGTGCACTGACGACACAGAGGTAGGTACAGCCGTGGCCTACCGTACTGCTGCTTATATAATATACTGTATAACGGACCTGGTGGACACTGTCAGCAGACTGCTAAACAAACTTGTATGAAGGAAAAAAAAAATACACAGGAGTGTTTTTCAGGCAGACAAACGTATACTGGACTGGTGGTCACTGTCAGCAAAACTGTGCACTGTACTCCTGCTATAACTGCTCCCCAGTCCCCACAATTAGGCAGTGTGAGCAGTGCACTCAGCACAGATATATCATGCAGCAGTGCAGCACACTGAGTGAGCACAGATATGGTGGTCGGAGCGTTTTTTTCAGGCAGAGAAACAAAGGATTAAACTCACTGGTGGTATAATCAAAACCCTGCACTGTACTCCCTAACAGCTGCTCCCCGTCCCCAATCCTCCCCACAATTATAACAATGTCACTCTTAGTCTTTTCTATTACGGAGAGGACGCCAGCCACGTCCTCTCCCTATCAATCTCAATGCACGTGTGAAAATGGCGGCGACGCGCGGCTCCTTATATAGAATCCGAGTCTCGCGAGAATCCGACTGCGGGATGATGACGATCGGGCGCGCTCGGGTTAACCGAGCAAGGCGGGAGGATCCGAGTTGCTCGGACCCGTGTAAAAAAAAGGTGAAGTTCGGGCGGGTTCGGATTCCGAGGAACCGAACCCGCTCATCACTAATTATTACTGATAATTTACCTACAGTATCCTAACCTTATTGTACCATTTCTCTACTTCTTTTCTGGGATTTCCTGATCCACTGTAAGGAACAAACCATTTGTACGTATATTATACTATTAAACAGGAACACATTTGTCAGGGTTTATCTTTTTAACAATTATAGAGAGTTATTCAGAGATAGATGCAGCTCTTGTTTCCACAGTCGCCCACTTAAAATGGTCCGAACATGCCTGCTTTGTCCGGACCACGCCCGCATAATGCTGAGTCGACACCCCCCCACCCCAACAGCCACTGCTTTTAATCATCATGGTGAAGGTCGCGCATGCGCACTATGGCAAGTGCGTGTGCGCAGACCCAATAGACGCAGCCGCTTCATGCGAATGCAGCAGCTGCATCCATCTCTGAATAACCCTCTTAGTACATTACTATATAGATACTATTATAAGGGATTTATAATTTTGCCTTTTTCAATAAAGCATGCTGCATTAATTTTGTAATTATCACATTGTACTTAATATCATTTTAACATTTGTAGCGGCACTTCTTGTTAGGTACTTTTTTTATATAGGGTATAACATTAAAATATCTTTTCATATTTACAAAATGAGAGTGCCCCAGCGAGAGGTTATTTTGTCTGTTTGCCTTTGAATAATTGTATCTCTGTGTACTCACAAAGCTGTGGAAGCACCACCAGCCCTGTGCCATTGTTTGATTTTCTTGTTGACAAGCCTAAATGTTGGTTTAATCTTTTCTTTTTTTTGTGTGACATTATCTTACTAGTGCAGACTCATCGCATACTGTATATAATCCCATGGATACACCACAAGAAACATTTACACAAATCTAACATGAGGAAGACGGAAAGTACCTGGGCTGAAGCTACTGTCTGGTACGAACTTCTTCTTCCCTTCCTCTATTGGCATCCGGTTGATAGATTTAAAGTAAAAAGATAGACAGTCAATAGGTCGACCCCAAATGGTCGACATGCAAAAGGTTGGCAGGGTCAAAAGGCCGACCGATAAGTGGTAGACAGTGCTTAAGGTCGACAGGTTCAAAGGGTCAACATGACAATGTTACATCACATATTGGGCCTAATTCTGAGTTGATCGCAGCAGCAAATTTGTTAGCAGTTGGGCAAAACCATGGGGGTCATTCGAGTTGTTCGCTCGCAAGCTGCTTTTAGCAGCATTGCACCCGCTAAGCCGCCGCCTACTGGGAGTGAATCTTAGCTTCTTAAAATTGCGACCGAAAGATTCTCAAAATTGCGACTACACACCTCTTAGCAGTTTCTGAGTAGCTCCAGACTTACTCGGCATCTGCGATCAGTTCAGTGCTTGTCGTTCCTGGTTTGACGTCACAAACACACCCAGCGTTCGCCCAGACACTCCTCCGTTTCTCCGGCCACTCCCGCGTTTTTCCCAGAAACGGTAGCGTTTTTTCCCACACGCCCATAAAACGGCCTGTTTCCGCCCAGAAACACCCACTTCCTGTCAATCACACTCCGATCGCCTGAACGAAGAAAAAGCCGTGAGTAAAATACCTAACTGTATAGCAAATTTACTTGGCGCAGTCGCAGTGCGAACATTGCGCATGCGCACTAAGCGGAAAATCGCTGCGATGCGAAGAAATTTACCGAGCGAACAACTCGGAATGACCACCCATGTGCACTGCAGGTGTGGCAGATATAACACGTGCAGAGAGAGTTAGATTTGTGTGGGGTGTATTCAAACTGAAATCTAAATTGCAGTGTAGAAATAAAGCAGCCAGTATTTACCCTGCACTGAAACAAAATAACCCACCCAAATCTAACTCTCTCTGCACATGTTATATCTGCCCCTCCTGCAGTGCACATGGTTTTGCCCAATTGCTAACAAACTTGCTGCTGCGATCAACTCAGAATTACCCCCCCTTGTCAACACCAGTTACACATATTGTCAACACCAGTCGATACACATATATGGGGTCATTCCGAGTTGTTCGCTCGTTGCCGATTTTCGCAACGGAGCGATTAAGGCAAAAATGCGCATGCGCATGGTTCGCAGTGCGCATGCGGTTAGTATTTTAACACAAAACTTAGTAGATTTACTCACGCCCGAACGAAGATTTTTCATCGTTGAAGTGATCGTAGTGTGATTGACAGGAAGTGGGTGTTTCTGGGCGGTAACTAGCCATTTTCTGGGTGTGTGCGGAAAAACGCAGGCGTGCTAGGGAAAAACGCGGGAGTGTCTGGAGAAACGCGGGAGTGGCTGGGCGAACGCTGGGCATGTGTGTGACGTCAAACCAGGAACGAAACTGACTGAACTGATCGCTATTTGTAAGTAGGTCTCGGGCTACTCAGAAACTGCTAAGAAATTTATTTTCACAATTCTGCTAATCTTTCGTTCGCAATTCTGCTAAGCTAAGATACACTCCCAGAGGGCGGCAGCCTAGCGTGTGCAATGCTGCTAAAAGCAGCTAACAAGCGAACAACTCGGAATCACCCCCATTGTCAGTACACATATTGTCAACACCAATTTTAAAAAAAAGTTTTAATTTTCTTCAACTTTTCATCATTTACTATCCACGTGGGCCACATTTGGGAATAGCAACCTGCCTGAAGTGTGGCGAGCTAAACGAGTCCACAAGTGTACACGTTTCTACTAATTTGGCTCCAATATGGGGAAACATACAAAATTACACACAAAAATTCATGTTGACCATGTTGACCTTTTGTACCTGTTGAGCTTTTGTACTGTCTACCTTTTAAATGTTGACCTTTTTGACCCTGTCAACCTTTTGCATGTCAACCATTTGGGGTCAACCTATTGACTGTCTATCTTTGTACTATAGATCTATTAATCCACGACCCTCTATCAAGCTCATACAGGAAAATAATGGGTTTAGCTGTCATAGGCAAGTATGGATATATGGCTGAATGCACAGAATTCATATGCACTCAGTATGGTTAGTGCACAGCACTCATACACACAATTCATATGTCTAATTTCTGTCCCAGACATGCTGAATGAGACAGTCACAACAATCCTGTGGACCGTGTACAAGTGCCTGGTACACTCCTTCCTTAAAAGTGTCATCACTGTCATGCAGATGATCTCTATTCTATGTAGACCAGGCAGCAGCAGCATCGTGCCAATGATGTAATGAAGACACGACGATGCCTCAGAGAGCAGAAAAGTGCAGACAGTGGGGCACTAACAGAAAAGTGCAGACAGTGGGGCACTAGTAGAATAGTACAGACAGTGGGACACTAGCAGAAAAGTACAGACAGTGGGGCACTAACACAAAAGTACAGACAGTGGGGCACTAACACAAAAGTACAGACAGTGGGGCACTAGTAGAATAGTACAGACAGTGGGGCACTAATAGAAAAGTGCAGACAGTGGGGCACTAACAGAAAAGTACAGACAGTGGGGCACTAGTAGAATAGTACAGACAGTGGGGCACTAACAGAAAAGTGCAGACAGTGGGGCACTAGTAGAATAGTACAGACAGTGGGACACTAGCAGAAAAGTGCAGACAGTGGGGCACTTGCAGAAAAGTGCAAAATGCAGGGCACTAGCAGAAAAGTGCAGACAGCGGGCACGCTACGAAAATACAGATAGTGGGCCATGATAACAAAAATGCAGGCAGTGGGGCACTAGCAGAAAAATGCAGATGTCAAAAATACATCTTACTAATTGTGACAGGACGGTTCCGTACGAAAGCACTCGCCGCTTTCACGTCCTGTCGGCTGCGCACAGAATGGAAGGTCAGGTCACACGAGGCCTGACCACATAGGGGATTCCCGCTTACCGTCAGTAACCGCCTGTTACTGACTCCACCCACTGCGCTGTGGGCGGGTTTATGCTGCCACCACCAAACTCCTAACCTGCCGCCACGGCACGCCACGTTTGGAACCACGGTTCTGCTCTGTATGTGCCGACGCACTGCCTTACCACACCTGTGTGGTGTTGACGAATCCCCACTAGCCACTTGCTAGGCCTCTACCGGTAGCTGGCGGAAGGCGGAACTTGGAGACGTTAGGTGCTTCCCTGGACAGCCGGAGGACGGGGCTAGGTTTGGCCTAACCCTGTAGGTCACAAGATGAAGCAGTCTTCTTGAGGCAATGATGTTTATTTGCTCAATGATAATAACCTTTAAAAAGGCTCCTCCCTATTGCTAGGGGCAACAGCATACAATCAGATGTTTCAGCAGAATAAGATGGTACAATACAATCTCTATGGGCCAGCTGCCCTCCTTTTATCCCACTCCAATACACATTACCACAGGGGGTAAGCCCGCCCTGTGGTGTACAACCAATCAATGTTTACCCATGAGCTGTGCATGCCTTGGTCACATGCACAGCTAACATTGTTCTCTATGGACAGTGGGGAGTGGTCGTTCTCCTGGGACTGTCCCATCCTGGAGGATCAGGATACGCCCTGGTGCCGGTCAGTCTAGGCTGGGGGAAATTTTCCCTCCTAAACTGACTTCCAGAAACCTGCCCGGGACCCAGCCCACTGCCTGCAGCCTGGATTTGGGCTCCAGAGCTGGGCAGCCTGGCTCCCCAGTCCAGGTTTCCAGACCACTACGGGTGATCTCCATGGAGCTCCAGAAAACCACTCAGCTTGTTTCACAGCTGAGCTTCTTCTCTCTCTCCCAGTGCCCCTTTGAAGTGTGAGGCTGGATGGGAAACTATTCCGTTTTTGGGGGGAAAAGGTCTGGGAGAATCCATCAGCCTGCACAGCCATGGATTCCCCCCTCCTGGGACACACAACCTAGTAAGTGCATTTACCTTTAAATACATCACATTTAAAACACACTGTACATGTTATTACATTTAAAACAATGTCTTTGTTTGTCTTTTTTACATCCTGTCCCCTAGTTCTGCAGCCTGGCTGCTAGGACTCTGTCTGTGCTGGAGGTATGGGGCTGGCTTCCCCCATCCTCCAGCCTGCCTCTGGGGCCCAGTGGGGCACTCACTTGGTGGCCTCGCCGCACGTAGCGGCGCACCCCCCTGATCCGAAGCCCAGCGGCCCGGGACACTTGTCCCGGCCGCTGTGGCTCTGTCTTGTTTCAGCGCTGAGGTGCCGGGAGCGTAGGTCCCGGACCCCAGCACTTACCAACCTAATCATCACCCCGCCGCTAGGGAGCCGGCTAGCGCTGTCCCCCATGAGCGGCGCTGGACCTGTGGCCTCGCCGCAGTGTCCGGCGGGGAGCCGGGCTGCGGCGTACCCCCCCTGCCGCCCAGCAGCCCGGGACGTTCGTCCCGGCTGCCGCGGCTGGCGACCTCCGATGGGCTGAGGTGCCGGGAGCTGAGCTCCCAGCCCCCAGCGGCGGCTCTCCCTTCTCCCCGGCGCGCACACAACTAGAGCGCCCGGGGCTGCACTGACCGCTGCCGGGAGCGGAGCTCCCAGACTCCGGCGGTCAGCGGCTCCCCTCTCCCCCGGCGCGCACACACTGCTCAGCGCGCCAGGGGCTGCCCTCACTGCCGTGGTCTCCGGAGAGGTCCGGGACCACGGCACATCATAAAAATACATGTTTAAAACATTTATGACACACGGCGCCTAGCGCCCAATACATTTTAAACCTGGCGCCAAGCGCCCATTGTCTTTAAAATGGCACCGGGCACTAGGGGTTAACCCCTTCAGTGCCGCGGCGGCCATTTTCCTCGTGGCTGGGGCCTCTCCGGCCACACTCCTCCCCCCCCCATTCAAGCGGGTCAACCAGGGACCCATGTCCCAACTATTTGGTCCCTGGTCCCGCAGTCCTTAATGAGGTTACCGGGAGTTCTTTGGGGGTTCAGGCTCCTCCTGACGTGACAGTCCATCCGCATTGCTATGAGCCTTGCCTTGCTTGTGGATAATATGAAAGTCATAAACCTGAAGAGCAAGGCTCCACCGCAACAGTCCGCCGTTTTCCCCCGTGGTGTGCTGGAGCCACCATAATGGATTGTGGTCCGTTACCACCGTAAAATGGTGGCCATACAAATAGGACTGAAGCTTCTTCACAGCCCAAACAATAGCCAAACACTCCTTTTCAATTGTGGCATACCCCACTTCCCGCGGTAGCAGCTTTCTGCTCAAATAGGCCACAGGGTGCTCCTGTCCATCCGGCCCCTCCTGGCTCAGTACTGCCCCGAATCCGTACTGTGACGCATCAGTTTGTACAACAAAGTTTTTACTATAGTCCGGCGCCATCAGTACTGGGGCTTGTACTAGAGCTGTTTTCAACGACTGGAATGCCAACTCACATGCGGTCGTCTAGTCAACTATCTTGGGGAGTTTCTTCTTAGTCAGATCAGTCAGGGGTTTGGCCACAGAACTAAAGTCAGGGACAAAACGTCTGTAGTACCCTGCGATCCCTAAGAAAGCCAGGACCTGTCTCTGGGTTGTGGGCCGGGGCCAGTCACGGATCGCCTCCACCTTCGCTGGTTCAGCCTTCACCTTACCTCCCCCCACACGGTGCCCCAGGTACTGTACCTCTGTCATCCCCATTTGGCACTTGTCTGCCCTGATGGTCAGACCTGCCCACCGAATACTCTCTAACACCAACCCCACATGCCTCAGGTGCTCTTCCCAGGTTCGGCTGAAGACAGCAATGTCATCCAAGTAGGCCTGGGCGAACTCTCTGAACCCCTTCAGCAGGTCATCGACCACACTCTGGAAGGTGGCTGGCGCATTCTTCATCCCAAATGGCATGGTTTTGAACTCAAACAAGCCAAAGGAGGTGATGAAGGCGGACCGTTCCTGAGCCTTGGGAGTCATTGGTATCTGCCAATACTCCTTGCTCAGGTCGAACGTAGAAATGTACTTCGCTCCAGCCAACTCGTCTAACAGTGCGTCAAAGCGGGGTAGGGGATAGGCGTCGGATTTGGTCACTTCGTTCAACCGGCGGTAGTCTATGCAGAACCTGGTTGTCCGGTCCTTCTTGGGAACCAGTACAATGGAGGCGGCCCAGGGACTGTTGGAGCGCGTGATTACGCCTAGCGCTAACATCTCCTGCACCTCTTGGTAGATACTCGCCTGTGCCTCTGGTGAGACCCGATACGCGGGTTGCCGAATCGGCCTATGCTCACCAGTGTCTACATGATGGGCACATAGGGAAGTCAGGCCGGGCTTCCTGCTGAACTGGGCCTCAAAGGACTGTAGCACTGACTCCAGCTGCTCCCTCTTGGGGTTACCAAGCTCACTGCTCCAGCTAACTTCCTCTACACCAGCCTCACCCTTGGCATCCGCGAGGAGGTCGGGAATGGGATCTTTTCCTGGTTCCTCCATCGGCAGGCAGCACACAGCGGCTACCGACTCCACACGCTCATGGTATGTCTTTAACATGTTTATATGGTAGGTACGCTGTCTCCTACCATCGCTGTCAAATGACACCACGTAGGTGATGTCGCCTAGGCGTTTGGCGACCATGTACGGTCCCGCCCAGGCAGCCTGGAGCTTGTTCTGACGTGTGGGCACCAGAACCAGCACCTTCTGCCCTACTCCAAAGACCCGAGCACGCGCGCCCTGGTCATACCAAGTCTTCTGCTTGGTCTGTGCTTCCGCAAGATTCGTTTGCGCTAGTCCCATGAGATTCTCTAACCGATCTCTGAGCTTCAACACATACTCCACCACGGACTCATCCTGGTGGATCAGCTCCCCCTCCCAAGACTCCCGGAACAGGTCAAGAGGTCCACGGACTCTGCGGCCATATAGTAACTCGAAGGGTGAGAATCCGGTCGACTCCTGCGGCACCTCCCGATACGCAAACAGGTGGTGCGGCAGGTATCGCTCCCAGTCTCCCCCCTCCGAAGTCACAAATGCCCATAGCATCTGCTTCAGAGTGCCATTGAATCTCTCGCAAAGTCCGTTAGTCTGGGGATGATAGGGGGCAGTGCGGAGTTGGCGCACTCCGCACCTCGCCCAAACACACTGGACCAGATCACTCATGAACTGCGTCTCTTGATCAGTTAGGATCTCACTGGGGAACCCTACTCTACTAAATATGCCTAGCAGAGCGTCCGCTACCTTTTCCGCAGTGATGGCGGACAGAGCCACAGCCTCTGGATACCGGGTAGCATAATCCACCACAGTGAGGATGTATCTCTTCCCCGATCTACTGGGCACAGGTAGGGGACCGACTATGTCCACGGCCACTCGTTGGAAAGGTTCCCTGACTATTGGCAAAGACCTCAGGGGAGCCCGAGCACTGGGGCGTCCAAGCCGTTGGCATACATCACAGGACTTACAGTAGGTCCGGACGTCATCAGACACTCCGGGCCAAAAAAAGTTCTGCGTCAGGCGCCTCAGTGTTCGGTCCCTCCCCTGGTGTCCCGCCAAAGAAATTTCGTGTGCAACTGACATCAGTTGCTTCCGAAAGCTCCTGGGAACCACCAGTTGAACTTGCTCCCGCACCGGCCTGTCCCCTTCTACCTTGGCTACCCGGTACAGTAACCGTTTCCACCAGGTCACACTCCCTGCCCCCATCCCAGCAAGGCCGCGGCCAGCTTGGCGCCTCATACCTTCCAGGGATGGGTCAGAGAGCTGAGCTTCCCTAAACTCCTGCCTGTGGCCCTCACTTTCTCCTAAGTTTGGACACTCTACAGGGGGAATATTGGGGTCAGTCAAGATGGGGTCAGTCATGGTAGGGTCGGGGTAGTCGCTCATACTCACCGCCGGAGTTGGCAAACCACTAGGGACAGGAGCATCACTGGGCACCCCACAGGATTCAACAAACTGGAACCGACATCCTCTGCGTTGCTAGGGGACGTAAGCCCACCAGAGGCAAGGGGCAGATGTGCTGATCTGGCCGCTGTGGTCTTTTCCTCTGGGATGGCTGACGCTGTGGTTGGCAGTTGTTCAGCCGCTGTGGTCTTTTCCTCTGGGCTGGGCTGTGCTGGCAGAGACGATGAAGACTGTAGTCTGGCCGCTTGACTCCGGGTGATGGCGTTCGCAAAGGCAGTAATGATTCCTCCACCGAGATCATTCCCCAAGACGACATTAGTCGGGAGGCCATCCATTATGGCAACATCTCTTAGCTCTTGTCCAGCTCCCCAGTTGAGGTAGACTCTGGCCATGGGCACTTCTCGCTCTAGCCCATCGGCCACTGTAACTTTTGCAGTGCAACCCTGCAGTACTGCAGCAGGATCGACAAGGTGGGGGCTTACAACGGTTATGGAGGCCCCAGAGTATCTCAAGCCTTCGCCCTGCAGGGACCCCACTTGGACCGGCTGCAGGTGCCGCCACATATTTGGTGGGGGCTTCTTAGCCATACAGGTGACTCCGTAGAGTCCACCTGTTTCTCGCCACACTCCATCGGACTGACTGGAGGGGGTACAGTCTCTGGAAGCTCATCTCCACAGGTTAAGCAAGCAATCCGGGCTCCAGCACTCGGATTTGGGGCACGAGTCTGGGGTGCTTGGGATGCAGGACAGTTCATCCTCAGATGTCCTATTTTCCCACAGCCATAGCACTTTTTGTCCAGGCGTGGCTCCGATGTCCTCTGATTACTGGCAGGGGCACTGCGGGGCGGTTGCTGGCCAAAAGCACCTGGGTTGGAAGATGCTTGCTTTGGGGGGCGATGAGCTGAAGAGGGGTGTCCCCCTGGTGGTACAGTCTTTTGGGGCTGGCTGCTGGTTGGGTGCTTCTGCCCCTGCGGCCGAATTGCCACATACTTGTCTGCTAACTGGGCAGCCATCTGTAAACTGGGTGGCTCCCGATCTAGCACCCACTCCTTCACTTCTGGGGCGCACCTGCGGTAGAACTGCTCCCTGCAGATCAGGTTGATCAGCCCGTCCCATGTAGTGGCTTCCGAATCCTTCACCCACTTTACCACGTACTGCCGCAGCTGGGTGGCGAACTGCTCATGGGTGCTGCTAGGATTCTTGGGCAAGTCTCTGAACTTCTTCCTGTAAGACTCTGGAGTGATGAAGAATCGCTGGAGGAGGGCCTTCGCGACTTCGTCGTAGTTCCCACAGTCCTCCGTAGCCACTCCTCGATAGGCCTCCAAGGCCTCTCCATGCAGAGTGGGCACAAGGTGTCTCACCCACTCTGACTTGGGTAGATCGTGTAGTTTACAAGTCCTTTCAAAAACTTGCAAATGTCCATCAATGTCCCCATCACTGTCTGCAAACTTGGCAAACTGAACTCGTCCTGATCTGTGCACACCAGCTGACAACGGCTCCCGGGGTACCATGGCCTGTGGTGCCTGCTCATCACGCCACATCTGGATGATGATCAAGCGCTCTTGCTCCGTTGCCCTTTCCCCCAATTCCGCTAGCCGACCTGCTAGGGTATCCGGGCCGCCCCCCCTGGGACGTTGGGATACAGGCCCTGCTAGGGACTGCTGGGAAACATGGCTGCTGTGAGAGAGGGCGGGGCTTGTGGATCTCACCGGTCCTGTACGAAGGTCCACTGGTGGGCCGTCCTCTGCAATGCTGACGCCGTCAGTGCTTTCCACCTCCCCCCGATGGGACTCCTCCCAGCTCCTGAGCGCTGCCTGCATGACGGTTCTGGACACGTTGAAAGGGATATCCACACCCTTCTCCTGGCATACGATCTCCAGATCATCCTTGGACATTCCGCTGAATTCCGCCATCTTGTGCGTTCTCTTGCGCTGCAGTTACTCCTCTCCTGAGTAACTCGGCTTTTCCAATCGGGTGATGAAAAGTCACCTGAGATTATCCCACCGCTTTGCCACCAATTTCTGTGACAGGACAGTTCCGTACGAAAGCACTCGCCGCTTTCGCGTCCCGTCGGCTGCGCACAGAATGGAAGGTCAGGTCACACGAGGCCTGACCACATAGGGGATTCCCGCTTACCGTCAGTAACCGCCTGTTACTGACTCCACCCACTGCCACCACCAAACTCCTAACCTGCTGTGGCGTTTGGAACCACGGTTCTGCTCTGTATGTGCCGACGCACTGCCTTACCACACCTGTGTGGTGTTGACGAATCCCCACTAGCCACTTGCTAGGCCTCTGTACCGGTAGCTGGCGGAAGGCGGAACTTGGAGACGTTAGGTGCTTTCCTGGACAGCCGGAGGACGGGGCTAGGTTTGGCCTAACCCTGTAGGTCACAAGATGAAGCAGTCTTCTTGAGGCAATGATGTTTATTTGCTCAATGATAATAACCTTTAAAAAGGCTCCTCCCTATTGCTAGGGGCAACAGCATACAATCAGATGTTTCAGCAGAATAAGATGGTACAATACAATCTCTATGGGCCAGCTGCGCTCCTTTTATCCCACTCCAATACACATTACCACAGGGGGTAAGCCCGCCCTGTGGTGTACAACCAATCAATGTTTACCCATGAGCTGTGCATGCCTTGGTCACATGCACAGCTAACATTGTTCTCTATGGACAGTGGGGAATGGTCGTTCTCCTTGGACTGTCCCATCCTGGAGGATCAGGATACGCCCTGGTGCCGGTCAGTCTAGGCTGGGGGAAATATTCCCTCCTAAACTGACTTCCAGAAACCTGCCCGGGACCCAGCCCACTGCCTGCAGCCTGGATTTGGGCTCCAGAGCTGGGCAGCCTGGCTCCCCGGTCCATGTTTCCAGACCACTACGGGTGATCTCCATGGAGCTCCAGAAAACCACTCAGCTTGTTTCACAGCTGAGCTTCTTCTCTCTCTCCCAGTGCCCCTTTGAAGTGTGAGGCTGGATGGGAAACTATTCCATTTTTGGGGGGAAAAGGTCTGGGAGAATCCATCAGCCTGCACAGCCATGGATTCCCCCCTCCTGGGACACACAACCAAGTAAGTGCATTTAACTTTAAATACATCACATTTAAAACACACTGTACATGTTATTACATTTAAAACAATGTCTTTGTTTGTCTTTTTTACATCCTGTCCCCTAGTCCTGCAGCCTGGCTGCTAGGACTCTGTCTGTGCTGGAGGTATGGGGCTGGCTTCCCCCATCCTCCAGCCTGCCTGCCTGCCTGCCTCTGTGGTCCAGGGAGCTGGCGCTCCCTGTCCCCCCAGTGGGGCACTCACTTGGTGGCCTCGCCGCACGTAGCGGCGCACCCCCCTGATCCGAAGCCCAGCGGCCCGGGACACTTGTCCCGGCCGCTGTGGCTCTGTCTTGTTTCAGCACTGAGGTGCCGGGAGCGTAGCTCCCGGACCCCAGCACTTACCAACCTAATCATCCCCCCGCCGCTAGGGAGCCAGCTAGCCCGGTCCCCCATGAGCGGCGCTGGACCTGTGGCCTCGCCGCAGCGTCCGTCAGGGAGCCGGGCTGCGGCGTACCCCCCCTGCTGCCCAGCAGCCCGGGACGTTCGTCCCGGCGGTCACGGCTGGCCACCTCCGATGGGCTGAGGCACCGGGAGCAGAGCTCCCGGCCCCCAGCGGCGGCTCTCCCTTCTCCCAGGCGCGCACACAGCTAGTGCGCCCGGGGCTGCACTGACCGCTGCCGGGAGCGGAGCTCCCGGACTCTGGCAGTCAGCGGCTCCCCTCTCCCTCGGCGCGCACACACTGCTCAGCGTGCCGGGGGCTGCCCTCACTGCCGTGGTCTCCTGAGAGGTCCGGGACCACGGCACATCATAAAAATACATGTTTTAAACATTTATGACACACGGCGCCTAGCGCCCAATACATTTTAAACCTGGCGCCAAACGCCCATTGTCTTTAAAATGGCGCCGGGCACTAGGGGTTAACCCCTTCAGTGCCGCTGCGGCCATTTTCCTCGTGGCTGGGGCCTCTCCGGCCACACTAATTTATTTCTTTTTGTGCCATTTTTATTTGTACTTTTTGGAAATTACCATCTAGAATGACCTATCCCTGTGTGCATGCTAGTGTGGAATGCAACAGTAACCTCAAGCTGAAAAAAGCCTCTGCAAAATGCAGATGGCAGGCAGTGGGTTAAAAATAGCAGTGGGTGTCATAAGAAGCTACTGTACGATAATTTAATTTAAGAAATTTTGAGAGGAGACAGAGAATGAACGGTCAGAGAGGTATGAAGACAGCCAAGAGAGGACAGTATCACGCAGACCAATAGAGTGAAGGATTTGCAGTAGGAAAGGGTGGTCCACAGTGTCAAAAGCAGCAGAGAGATAAAGAAGAATAAGTAGAGAGTAGTGGCCCTTAGATTTAGCAGCATGGAGGCCATTGCAAACTTTTATAAGGGCAGTTTCAGAGGAGTGGAGACGACGGAAGACAGACTGGAATGGGTCAAGAAGTGAGTATGAGGAATGGAAGGAAGTAAGGCGGTTGTAGACAATACGCTCAAGGAGTTTGCAGGCAAAAGGAGAAGTGAGATGGCTTGATAGTTAGAGAGAGTGTTTGGATCAAGGGTAGGAATTTTTTTTATGTGTATGTTCCAGCACAACTCCGGAATGCCTGCAGCATTACACATATGGTACACATATGACTTACAATCTGGGAACAAACACTGTGTGGGTAACACACCCCTAGCATCCCTGGGGGGGACAGCTGCACAGAGTGTATCAGGAGACAGCATAACTCCAGAATGCCTGGACCAATTTACACCACACTTGGTACACATATGACTTACAATCTGGGAACAAACGCTGTGGGGGTAAGACACCCCTAACACCCCTAGGCTTCGGCCAGCAGCACAGACTATCTCAGGACATGCATTATATGTCAGTGATGACAGGGCTGCATGTGACAGTGGCAGTGACATGATGTGAGGAGGGGAATGGAAGTAGCAGGAAGCCACACACTGAGAGTTAGATAGTGGAAGTAGCAGGGTCCCCCAGCAGCACAGAGTATATCAGGAGATGCATAATGTGCTGCGCTATATAAGAAACTGTAAATAAATCGATCATTTCACAGGGCCAGTGACATGATGTGAGGAGGGGAATGGAGGCAGCAAGAAGCCACGGACTGAGAGTTGTATAGTGGGAAGAGCAGGGTCCCTTGGGGGACCAAAAAGGGGTCCGACCACTACACAATGTGTGTCAGGGAAGCAAGATCTGCCTATATACTAGATCTCCAACCAGCGTAAATTAACAAACAACTATAAGTCTAATTTACCATCCGCATCCCGTAGCGAAGCATGGGCATTTGGCTAGTTATAGTATATAAGATATAGGTTCATGGGGTGCTGGTAAGTGGGGAGAATATAAGTGATTGAGGTATTGTGCCAGAGAGTTGTAGTAAATGGGGGAACTATAATTGATGTATGGTGCATGGGAGTGGTGGTAAGTGGGGGGAGAATTATAGTGGATGAGTGATGCTGCCAGGAGTTGTGGTTACTGGGGGGGAATTATAGTGGATGAGGTATAGGGTCAGGGAGTGGTGGTAAGTGGGGGGGATTACAGTGGATGAGGTCAGAGGTGTAGGAAGGTGCCATGGTGCCCAGAGCAAGAGTATGTTTTAGTGCCCCCTCCCACTGTACTGACTGGGGGCCTAGCCAACATGAGGTGGCTTGTTACTTTTAATTATCCTAAATTGGTGACAGGGCGGGGGGGGGGGGGGGGTTAGGATTATAAATTGTAAGCTCCCATGTGGCAGGTACTGTTGTGAATGGTGAAATATTCTCCGTAAAGCGCTGCAGAATATGTCTGGGTATGTCTGTCTCTGTATGTATGTTTGTATTGTATGATATATACAGTATGTATGCAGAATTTGAGGCATGTGTGCATGTATGTATGTATGTATGTATGTATGTATGTATGTATGTGGAGTGTGTGTGTGTTATATTTCTATATCTAGTTGCAAAGAAAACAAAAATGATATGTACAGTTTATATAGACAGTGGTATATATATATTATAAGGGCACGGTCGTGCCCTTATATTAAGGCTGAATCGAACAAACGGAATTCTCCCATAGGGAATTTCTGAGATGGGGGCATGGTGTTTGAGGGGCTACACCTCAAAAGTGACTGGACGTACTGAGCTGAAATTTGGCATGGGCGCGTAGAATCGTCACCCGGTGCTGCATGCCAAATTTCAGGGCAAAATAATAAAAAATGAGGAATTGGGAGTAACCTAAAGTTCCAACTGTCAGTTTTTTTCTGCGACTTCCTATGTGGCTTTTGAGCATGGTTTTCCCATATAGTGAATGGAAAGATTTTTGGGAAGGCATAACTCAGGGTAGAGGACAAAGAAAGACTTGGGGTTTGTTTTATTAGATAGAGTATGCCCCAGTGTAGTGCCTTGTGGGGTTGTGGTTTTTCAGAAAGTTATAGTTTTTTTTTAATTAAGAGAAATATGCCCCATTATAGAGATAGGGCATTTCAATTTGTTGCGCCTGCGCAGTGGCCGCCAGCAGGGGGTGTACAGAGAGTAGCTGTAGTAGCCTATACACTGGCCGTTGGGCATGAGGAGAGGGAAGGAGTCACGTGGAGCTGCAGGAGGACAGCCAGCGGTTCCCGGCGTGTGAGGCTGTCACTGAGGTCCATGAAGCGGGAGGAGATCGCCGGAGCTGCACACCGCTGGGTGAGTATTGTCAGGCAGCCCCCACTGTGTGCCCTGCTTCTTTTCCCCGCTCCCCCCTCCCCGCGTGTCCGGCCACCCTCCCCTCCCGGCCGTGCCCTCCCTCCCGCTGTGTGCGCGGCCGCCAGCCGGACCGCCCCTGGTGGCTGCCTGCGTCTCCTCTGCCTGTGGTGCCGCCGTGGGCTGCCCGCTGCTGTCGCTCCTGACGGGGTGCTGCTGGCAGTGTCCCCCCGCTGTGTTTCCCCACCCGCTGTGTGTCCCCCCCTGCTGTGTGTCCCCCCCCCTCCGCTGTGTGTCCCTCCCTCCCTGCCTCCCTCCCTCCCTGCCTCCCTGCCCTCCCTGCCTCCCTGCCCTCCCTCCCTGCTGTGTGTGTTTGTGTGTGTGTGTGTGTGTGTGTGTGTGTCCGTCCGTCCGTCCGTTTCCCCCCCACCCCCCTTCCCCCTTCCTGCTGTGTGTCCGTCCCCCGCCCTCCCTGCTGTGTGTCCGTCCAGCCCACGCCCCCCGCCCTCCCTGCTGTGTGTCCGTCCATCCCCCCCCCGCCCTCCGTGCTGTGTGTCCGTCCATCTCCACCCCCGCCATACGCGCTGTGTGTCCGTCCATCTCCACCCCCGCCCTCCGTGCTGTGTGTCCATCCATCCCCCCCGCCCTCCGTGCTGTGTGTCCGTCCCCCCCCGCCCTCCCTGCTGTGTGTCCGTCCCCCCTCCCTGCTGTGTGTCCGTCCCCCCTCCCTGCTTTGTGTCCGTCCGCCCTCCCTGCTGTGTGTCCGACCCCCGCCCTCCCTGCTGTGTGTCCGTCCCGCCCACGCCCCCGCCCTCCCTGCTGTGTGTCCGTCCATCCCCCCCCCGCCCTCCGTGCTGTGTGTCCGTCCATCCCCCCCGCCTTCCCTGCTGTGTGTCTGTCCATCCCCCCCCGCCCTCCCTGCTGTGTGTCTGTCCATCCCCCCCGCCCTCCCTGCTGTGTGTCTGTCCATCCCCCCCGCCCTCCCTGCTGTGTGTCCGTCCATCCCCCCTGCCCTCCCTGCTGTGTGCCCGGCCACCCCCCCCTCCCTGCTGTGTGTCCGGCCACCCTCCCTCCCTGCTGTGTGTCCGGCCACCACCCCCCTCCCTGCTGTGTGTTCGGCCACCCCCCGTCCCTGCTGTGTGTCCGGCCACCCCCCCTCCCTGCTGTGTGTCCGACCCCCCCCCCTCCCTGCTGTGTGTCCGGCCACCCCATCCCCCTCCCTGCTGTGTGTCCGGCCACCCCTCCCCTCCCTGCTGTGTGTCCGGCCACCCCCCCCCCTGCTGTGTGTCCGGCCACCCCCCCTCCCTACTATGTGTCCGGCCACCCCCCTCCCCTCCCTGCTGTGTGTTCGGCCACCCTCCCGTCCCCTGCTGTGTGTCCGGTCACCCCCCCTCCTCCCTGCTGTGTGTCCGGCCACCCCCCCTCCTCCCGCTGTGTCCGGCCACCCCCCTCCTCCCTGCTGGGATTTCTGGCTATCCCCCCTCCCTGCTGTGTGTCCGGCCACCCCCCCTCCCTGCTGTGTGTCCAGCCACCTTCCCCTCCCGTGCTGTGTGTTCGGCCACCCCCCCTCCTCCCGCTGTGTCCGGCCACCCCCTCCCCTCCCTGCTGTGTGTCCGGCCACCCCCCCCTCCCCTCCCTGCTGTGTGTCCGGCCACCCCCCCTCCCCTCCCTGCTGTGTGTCCAGCCACCCTCCCCTCCCCTGCTGTGTGTCTGGCCACCCTCCCCTCCCCTGCTGTGTGTCCGGCCACCCTCCCCTCCCCTGCTGTGTGTCCGGCCACCCCCCCTCCTCCCTGCTGTGTGTCCGGCCACCCCCCTCCCTACTGTGTGTCCGGCCACCCCCCTCCCCTCCCTGCTGTGTGTTCGGCCACCCTCCCGTCCCCTGCTGTGTGTCCGGTCACCCCCCCCTCCTCCCTGCTGTGTGTCCGGCCACCCCCCCTCCTCCCGCTGTGTCCGGCCACCCCCCCTCCTCCCTGCTGGGATTTCTGGCCATCCCCCCTCCCTGCTGTGTGTCCGGCCACCCCCCCTCCCTGCTGTGTGTCCAGCCACCTTCCCCTCCCGTGCTGTGTGTTCGGCCACCCCCCCTCCTCCCACTGTGTCCAGCCACCCCCTCCCCCCTCCCCTCCCTGCCATGTGTCCGGTCACCCTCCCCTCCCCTGCTGTGTGTCTGGCCTGCTGTGTGTCCGGCCTCCCCTCCCTGCTGTGTGTCCGGCCACCCCCCCTCCCCTCCCTGCTGTGTGTCCGGCCACCCCCCCTCCCCTCCCTGCTGTGTGTCCGCCCCCCCCCTCCCCTCCCTGCTGTGTGTCCGGCCACCCTCCCCTCCCTTGCTGTGTGTCCGGCCACCCTCCCCTCCCCTGCTGTGTATCCGCCCCCCCTCCTCCCTGCTGTGTGTCCGGCCACCCCCCCTCCCTGTTGTGTGTCGGGCCACCCGCCCTCCCCTACTGTGTGTCCGCCCCCCCCTCCCCTTCTGTGTGTCCGGCCACCCCCCCTCCTCCTTGCTGTGTGTCCGGCCACACCTCCTCCTCCCTGCTGTGTGTCCGGCCACCCCCCCTCCTACCTGCTGTGTGTCCGGCCACCCCCCCTCCTACCTGCTGTGTGTCCGGCCACTCCCCCTCCCTGCTGTGTGTCCGCCCCCCCCCCTCCCTGCTGTGTGTCCGGCCACCCCCACCCCCCTGCCGTGTGTCCGGCCACCCTCCCCTCCCTGCCGTGTGTCCGGCCACCCTCCCCTCCCTGCTGTGTGTCCAGCCACCCCCCCTGCTGTGTGTCCTGCCACCCTTCCCTCCCCTGCTGTGTGTCCGGCCTACCCCCTCCTCCCTGCTGTGTGTGCGGCCACCCCCCCCCTCCCTGCTGTGTCCCCGCTGTGTCCGGTCACCCTCCCCTCCCCTGCTGTGTATTCGCCCACCCCCACTCCTCCCGCTGTGTCCGGCCACCCTCCCCTCCCTGCTGTGTGTCCGGCCACCCCCCCCTCCCCTGCTGTGTATCCGGCCACCCCACCCCCCTCCCACGCAGCACCTGACACACACACGCAGCACCTGACAGAGACATGCAGCACCTGACACACACACACAGACACGCAGCGCCTGACACACACAGACACGCAGCGCCTGACACACACAGACACGCAGCTCCTGACACACACAGACACGCAGCGCCTAACACACACAGACACGCAGCGTCTGACACACACAGACACGCAGCACCTGACACACACAGACACGCAGCGCCTGACACACATACATTCACGCACCTGACACACACACACGCAGCACCTGACACACACACACACGCAGCACCTGACACACACACACAGCACCTGACACACACAGCACCTGACACACACACGCAGCACCTGACACACACGCACACGCAGCACCTGACACACACGCACACGCAGCACCTGACACACACGCACACGCAGCACCTGACACACACACTCACACGCACCTGACACACACACTCACGCACCTGACACACGCACTCACACGCAGCACCTGACATACTCACACGCAGCACCTGACACACACGCAGACACGCAGCACCTGACACACACACACGCAGCTCCTGACACACAAACACGCAGACACGCAGCACCTGACACACACGCAGACACGCAGCACCTGACACACACACACACGCAGACTCGCAGCACCTGACACACACACACACGCAGACACGCAGCACCTGACACACACACACACGCAGACACGCAGCACCTGACACACACACGCAGACACGCAGCACCTGACACACACACGCAGCACCTGACACACACACGCAGCACCTGACACACACACACACACACGCAGCATCTGACACACAGACATGCAGCGCCTGACACACACATGCAGACATGCAGCGCCTGACACACACACGCAGACATGCAGCACCCGTCACACACATGCAGCACCTGACAGACACACACACACACACACAGACATGCAGCACCTGACACACCCACACACACAGACATGCAGCACCTGACACACCCACACACTTACAGACATGCAGCACCTGACACACACACACACACAGGCAGCACCTGACACACATATATACATGTGGCATTTAACGCACACACGCACAGCACCTGACACACAATCATATACACTCAGAGCACCTAACACACACATACACTCGCAGCACCTCACACACACTCGTATACACACTCAGCACCTGCCACTCACACATATATACACATGCAGCACCTGCCACTCCCACATACATGAACAGCACCTAACACACACATATATACATGCAGCACCTGACACACACATACACGCGCAGCACCTGACAGTCACACACATACAGATGCGACACCTGACACAAACACGCTCAACACCTGACACCCACGTGGCAGCTGACGCATACAAATGCAGCACCTGAGATACACACATACACGTACAGCACTTGACACACACACACACATGTATGTACACGCGTGGCTCCAGGCACACACATATACGTACGTACACACGCGGAACTTGACACACACACACACGTACACGCGCGGCACCTGACACACACACACACACGTACGTACGTACACGTGTGGTACCTGACACACACACATGTATGCACACGCGTGGCTCCTGACACACACACACACACACACACGCGTGGCTCCTGACACACACACATGTACGTACACGCGCGGCTCCTGACACACACACGTATGTACATATACGCGCGGCACCTGACACCTACACATATGTACGTATACGCGCGGCTCCTGACACCCACACACATGTACACGCGTGGCTCCTGGCACACACACACACGTACACGCGCGGCACCTGACACATACACGTGTGTACGTACACACATGTAGGTACGCGCCACCTGACACACACACACACACGCACGACACCTGACACACACGTACGTGCACGCACGGCACTGACATGTACGTACGCGCACAGCACCTGACACACACGTACATACTAGTGATGAGTGGGTTCGGTTTGTCGGAATCCGAACCCCCCGAACTTCACCCATTTTACACGGGTCCGAGGCAGGTTCGAACCTTCCCGCCTTGCTCGGCTAACCCGAGCGCGCCCGAACGCCATCATCCCGCTGTCTGGATTCTCGCGAGATTCGGATGTCTGCATTCGTGGAAAGGGGTCCCATGTGTAAACATGGGACCCCTTTCAGTCCATCTGGTCCGGGTGTTCGGTTTGTTGTTTTGCCAAGTACGTGGATTTAATCTGGAACCTGGATCAGGTGAGTATAATTATCTTTTCTTTTCAGGTACCCGTGGATTCTACTTGGAGAAGATGACCGACTGCTTCGTGTCAACATAGGTAAGTATGTGTGTGTCGGCAGGTGTGAAATAAAGTTATACTTTCACAGTGTCTGTGTCCTGTTTTTATTTGGGTATTTTTTTCCAGTAGAACTACAGGTACCAGCGGGCCTGTTTTTCTCCCGCATGCTGGTACTTGTGGTTCTCCAAGTACCAGCTTGCGGGGGAGGCTTGCTGGGACTTGTAGTACTACTGGAAAAAACAATATTCTTTCAATTTTCTAAAGGCTATCAGCCTCCCATCCGCAGCCCTTGGATGGGGGGGACAGCCTCGGGCTTCACCCCTGGCCCTTGGGTGGCTGGGGGGGGACCCCTTGATTGAAGGGATCCCCACTCCCCCAGGGTACCCCAGCCAGGGGTGACTAGTTGGATATTTAATGCCACGGCCGCAGGGCACTGTATAAAAGTGACCCCCGGCTGTGGCATTATCTGTCCAGCTAGTGGAGCCCGATGCTGGTGTAAAAAATACGGGGGACCCCTACTCTTTTTGTCCCCAGTATTTTTTGCACCAGGCGCAGAGCCCGGTGCTGGTTTTAAAAATACGGGGGATCCCCTGTCCGTTTTTCCCCCGGATTTTTAGAACCAGGACCGGCTCGAAGAGCCCGAGGCTGGTTATGCTTTGGAGGGGGGACCCCACGGAATTTTTTTTTCGGGTTTTTCACATTCCATTTAAAAAATTAAAAAATAATCTTTTAAAAAATATATAAATAATACTTGTGCCTCCAAAAAAGACAAACCAAGTACCTAATCCCTTCTAATATAAATAGATATGCTATTACCAAAAAAAAAAAACAGCAAAAAAAACATGTTTTTAAATTTTTTTGTTAGATTCCGCCAGCAAAGTGTGGCGGATTGAAAATGACGAATTTACTGTTTAAAAGCACTGTTGTCGAATTTACAAACTTCAATTGAATATACTTTTGTCGAATTGCCGCATTTGTACCATTGCAGAAAAGTCGAATTTGTCAAATGTCGAATTTTAAAAAGTCGAATTTTGAAAGCCTGTAAGAATAGGCCCCGCCCCCTTCGTCACATCAGCCGTCCCCTTCTACCCCTGTACCTTGCTCTCTCCCGTCTGTAGGACTAGGCCCCGCCCCCTTCTTACCCTCCAGTGACTGCTCTCTCCTGACAAGTGGACCAGGCCTGCCCCCTACACGCTGCTGGTGTCTTCATTGTTACTTGGTCTGGAGCTCCGTTGGGGAGAGAACTCATGTGAGCTCATTAAGAATGAGGAACTGGGATGTTTTAATTTTATTGTGAGTAGTGTAGTGTAGTGTGGTGATGTAGTATGTTGTATGGGGGGTATAGTGTAATTATGAAGTGCAGCATATGGGAGGGCTATAGCATAGTGATGTAGTGTGGCATATGGGGGGTGGTAGCGCATAGGCGTGCGTACAGGGGGTGCCTGGTGCGCACAGGCACTCCCTAATGTCCAGCACCGCTACACGCCACGCTTGCTGTAGCACAGTGATCGCTGAGTGTGTGATCGGTGGAGCCTAGCCTGCAGCTCATTTCCGTACCTCCCACCACCGCTGCGCCCGCCCCCCCCTGCCTGCTGCTAATACTATGCTGAGTGCATTCGTCGGCGGCCTCACTGGGGAGACTGGCGTCACCTTGCGATGTGACGTGGTGATGTCCGCCCATGCTCTCCTCCCGCCCACCTGTGCTTTCCTCCCGCTGCGGTCTCTCAGTCCTAGTGTGCCGTGGCCGCCACACCACTGGCAGTGTTCCTCTAGGGGGGACTGGGAGCCGCCGGCAGACACATTCTGCTGAGACTTACTTGTCAGTGCGGGTTCCGGACGGCAGGCGGCGGGTGGGAGGGCAGACGGGGAGCAGGTGTCACAAGGAGTGTGTGGGTAACTAATTCACAATACTTCCGCTCAACGTGGCACTGCTGGTCCTTCATCTCCCATGTCTCTTGACCAGGTGGCGGGCGGCCCGGAAATTAAGTGATGTGTTGTGCAGCAGTCAGTGTGAAGTGACTGTGAGTAACACTGGTGGTGCTGATGATGCTGCTGCAGAATCGGGAAGCAATTAATTCATAAATATAATGTACTCTATCAGTGTATTATACATGCATAAACATGTACATACGTGTATTTGTGTATACATGTATATGCATGTATATACATGAGTGTGTGTGCATATATATATATATATATATATATAAATAAGACTTGGGGTTTGTTTTATTAGATAGAGCATGTCCCAGTGGAGTGCCTTTTGGGGTTGTGGTTTTTCAGAAAGTTACAGGTTTTTTTAATTAAGAGAAATATGCGCCATTATAGAGAGAGGGCATTTCAATTTGTTGCGCCTGCGCAGTGGCCGCCAGCAGGGGGTGTACTCGAGTGCCTTCACTTGAGAGCCGCAATATGGCCGCCTTCTCTCCGGTTATTCTGTAAATAGGAAAATAACCTCACAGGTTCACATAGGGCAGAGTTGCCACTACTAGTGCAGGGCTGTAACGTACAGTACTAAGGAAAAGCCATATACTAAAGCGGCACGGTGACCTCACCCCTCTCAGAGACACCAGGGCGCAGCACACTGTACGGGGTACACTTGGTACACACACCTGTTAGCTCAGGGCAGCACTATAGGACCCTCCTGTAATGCTGTGCTGGCGGCGTGTAGTGATCAGGGCACTGGGAGACTGGGGGGCGCCCTGGGCTGCAATATGAGTACCTTACTTGGCAAATTAACACATAATATAGTCTTTAAGACTATATATGTGTAAAATCCCCTGCCATAACTGTATAAAAAAAGCGGGAGAAGTCCGCCGAAAAAGGGGCGGGGCTATCTCCTCAGCACACTGGCGCCATTTTCCCTCACAGCTCCGCTGGAAGGATCGCTCCCCAGGCTCTCCCCTGCAGTTCCTGACTACATAGGGTAAAAAAGAGAGGGGGGGGGGCACTAATTTTAGGCGCAATCTGTATTATATAAGCAGCTATAGGGGAAAAATCACTGTGTAGTGTGTATCCCTGTTTTATATAGCGCTCTGGTGTGTGCTGGCATACTCTCTCTCTGTCTCCCCAAAGGGCTTTGTGGGGTCCTGTCCTCAGTCAGAGCTTTCCCTGTGTGTGTGTGGTGTGTCGGTACGGCTGTGTCGACATGTTTGATGAGGAGGCTTATGTGGAGGCGGAGCAGGTGCCGATAAATGTGATGTCACCCCCTGCGGGGCCGACACCAGAATGGATGGACATGTGGAAGGAATTACGTGATAGTGTCGACTCCTTACATAAAAGGTTTGACGACATAGCGGATGTGGGACAGCCGGCTTCTCAGCGCGTGCCTGCCCAGACGTATCAAAAGCCATCAGGGGCTCTAAATACCCCAGGTACCACAAAAAAGGGTATTATGTTTAGGGAGAAAAAACTACCAGTGGTTTTTCCCCCATCTGATGAATTAAATGAGGTGTGTGAAGAAGCGTGGGCTTCCCCCGATAAGAAACTGGTAATTTCTAAAAAGTTACTAATGGCGTACCCTTTCCCGCCAGAGGACAGGTTACGGTGGGAGACATCCCCTAGGGTGGATAAGGCGCTCACTCGTCTGTCAAAGAAGGTGGCACTACCGTCTCCGGACACGGCCGCCCTAAAGGAACCTGCTGATAGGAAGCAGGAGGCTATCCTGAAGTCTGTTTATACACATTCAGGCATTTTACTGAGACCAGCTATTGCTTCAGCATGGATGTACAGTGCTGCAGCTGCGTGGTCAGATTCCCTGTCAGAAAATATTGATACCTTAGACAGGGACACTATATTGCACACCATAGAGCATATAAAAGACGCTGTCTTATACATGAGAGATGCACAGAGGGATATTTGCCGGCTGGCATCTAGAATTAATGCAATGTCCATTTCTGCCAGGAGGGGTTTATGGACTCGGCAGTGGACAGGGGATGCAGATTCTAAAAGGCACATGGAAGTTTTGCCTTACAAGGGTGAGGAGTTGTTTGGGGATGGTCTCTCGGACCTAGTTTCCACAGCGACAGCTGGGAAATCAGCGTTCTTACCCCATGTTCCCTTACAGCCAAAGAAAGCACCGTATTATCAGGTACAGTCCTTTCGGCCCCAGAAAGGCAAGCGGGTTAGAGGCGCGTCCTTTCTGCCCAGAGGCAGAGGTAGAGGGAAAAAGCTGCACCATACAGCCAGTTCCCAGGAACAGAAGTCCTCCCCCGCTTCCTCTAAGTCCACCGCATGACGCTGGGGCTCCACAGGCGGAGCCAGGTGCGGTGGGGGCCCGTCTCAGGTACTTCAGCGATCAGTGGACTTGCTCACGGGTGGATCCCTGGATTCTACAAGTGGTATCTCAGGGGTACAAGCTGGAATTCGAGACGTCTCCCCCTCGCCGTTTCCTCAAATCTGCCTTGCCAGCGACTCCCTTGGACAGGGAGGCAGTGCTAGAGCCAATTCACAAGCTGTATTCGCAGCAGGTGATAGTCAAGGTTCCCCTCCTTCAACAAGGAAGGGGTTACTATTCCACAATGTTTGTGGTACCGAAACCGGACGGTTCGGTGAGACCCATATCCCGTACTTGGACGATCTCCTTATAAAGGCGAGGTCCAGGGAACAGTTGTTGGTCGGAGTAGCACTAGCTCGGGAAGTGCTACAACAGCACGGCTGGATCCTGAATATTCCAAAGTCGCAGCTGGTTCCTGCAACGCGTCTATTGTTCCTGGGGATGGTTCTGGACACAGAACGGAAGAAGGTGTTTCTCCCGGAGGAGAAGGCCAAGGAGTTGTCATCTCTAGTCAGAGACCTCCTAAAACCAAAACAGGCGTCGGTGCACCACTGCACGCGAGTCCTAGGAAAGATGGTAGATTCTTACGAGGCAATTCCATTCGGGAGATTCCATGCAAGGATATTTCAGTGGGATCTGTTGGACAAGTGGTCCGGATCGCATCTTCAGATGCATCGGATGATAACCCTGTCTGCAAGGACCAGGGTGTCTCTACTGTGGTGGCTGCAGAGTGCTCATCTTCTGGAGGGCCGCAGATTAGGCATACAGGACTGGGTCCTGGTGACCACGGATGCCAGCCTTCGAGGCTGGGGAGCAGTCACACAGGGAAGAAATTTCCAAGGACTATGGTCAAGCCAGGAGATGTCCCTACACATAAGTGTTCTGGAACTAAAGGCCATTTACAATGCCCTAAGTCAGGCAAGACCCCTGCTTCAAAGCCAGCCGGTACTGATCCAGTCAGACAACATCACGGCGGTCGCCCATGTAAACCGACAGGGCGGCACAAGAAGCAGGATGGCGATGGCAGAAGCCACAAGGATTCTCCGATGGGCGGAAAATCACGTGTTAGCACTATCAGCAGTGTTCATTCCGGGAGTGGACAACTGAGAAGCAGACTTCCTCAGCAGGCACGACCTCCACCCGGGAGAGTGGGGACTTCATCCAGAAGTCTTCCAGCTGATTGTAAACCGTTGGGAACGGCCACAGGTGGACATGATGGCGTCCCGCCTCAACAAAAAGCTAGAAAGATATTGCGCCAGGTCGAGAGACCCTCAGGCAATAGCTGTGGACGCTCTAGTGACACCGTGGGTGTACCAGTCGGTTTATGTGTTCCCTCCCCTTCCTCTCATACCCAAGGTACTGAGGATAATAAGAAGAAGAAGAGTAAGAACTATACTCATTGTTCCGGATTGGCCAAGAAGAGCTTGGTACCCAGAACTTCTAGAAATGATCTCAGAGGACCCATGGCCTCTGCCGCTCAGACAGGACCTGCTGCAGCAGGGGCCCTGTCTGTTCCAAGACTTGCCGCGGCTGCATTTGACGGCATGGCGGTTGAACGCCGGATCCTGAAGGAGAAGGGCATTCCGGAGGAAGTCATCCCTACGCTGATTAAAGCTAGGAAAGAAGTGACCGCAAACCATTATCACCGCATATGGCGGAAATATGTTGCGTGGTGTGAGGCCAGGAAGGCCCCAACGGAGGAATTTCAGCTGGGCCGTGACTATGGGCCTAACATTGGGTTCCATTAAGGTCCAGATTTCGGCTCTATCGATTTTCTTCCAGAAAGAACTGGCTTCACTACCTGAAGTTCAGACATTTGTTAAGGGAGTGCTGCATATTCAGCTCCCTTTTGTGCCTCCAGTGGCACCTTGGGATCTCAACGTGGTGTTGGATTTCCTAAAGTCACATTGGTTTGAGCCACTTAAAACCGTGGAACTAAAATATCTCACGTGGAAAGTGGCCATGCTGTTGGCCTTGGCTTCGGCCAGGCGTGTGTCAGAATTGGCGGCTTTGTCATGTAAAAGCCCTTATCTGATTTTCCATATGGATAGGGCGGAATTGAGGACTCGTCCCCAATTTCTTCCTAAGGTAGTATCAGCTTTTCATTTGAACCAACCTATTGTGGTGCCCGCGGCTACTAAAGACTTGGAGGATTCCAAGTTGCTGGACGTAGTCAGGTCCCTGAAAATTTATGTTTCCAGGACAGCTAGTGTCAGGAAAACTGACTCGCTATTTATCCTGTATGCACCCAACAAGCTGGGTGCTCCTGCTTCAAAGCAGACTATTGCTCGCTGGATCTGTAGTACGATTCAGCTTGCACATTCTGCGGCTGGATTGCCGCATCCTAGATCAGTGAAAGCCCATTCCACGAGGAAGGTGGGCTCTTCTTGGGCGGCTGCCCGAGGGGTCTCGGCTTTACAACTTTGCCGAGCAGCTACTTGGTCGGGGTCAAACACATTTGCTAAATTCTACAAGTTTGATACCCTGGCTGAGGAGGACCTAGAGTTCGCTAATTCGGTGCTGCAGAGTCATCCGCACACTTCCGCCCGTTTGGGAGCTTTGGTATAATCCCCATGGTCCTTACGGAGTCCCCAGCATCCACTTAGGACGTTAGAGAAAATAAGATTTTACTCACCGGTAAATCTATTTCTCGTAGTCCGTAGTGGATGCTGGGCGCCCATCCCAAGTGCGGATTGTCTGCAATACTTGTATATAGTTATTGTTTAACTAAAGGGCTATTGTTGAGCCATCTGTTGAGAGGCTCAGTTATATTTCATACTGTTAACTGGGTATAGTATCACGAGTTATACGGTGTGATTGGTGTGGCTGGTATGAGTCTTACCCGGGATTCCAAATCCTTTCCTTATTGTGTCAGCTCTTCCGGGCACAGTATCCTAACTGAGGTCTGGAGGAGGGTCATAGAGGGAGGAGCCAGTGCACACCAGGTAGTCCTAAAGCTTTCTTAGTTGTGCCCAGTCTCCTGCGGAGCCGCTATTCCCCATGGTCCATACGGAGTCGCCAGCATCCACTACGGACTACGAGAAATAGATTTACCGGTGAGTAAAATCTTATTTTTTTTACACTGCGGCATGCTCGAGGGAAGAGAGCAGGCACCCCCCCACCCCACCGCCACTACTCCTCCGCCAGCATCACTGCAGAGCCGGTCAGTGTTCCGGCGGCAATGAGCAGTAGGCAGCCACCAGCAACAACAGTCAGGAAGCTGTTACTCCTGGCAGCAGTAGCGTCAAGCTGCAATTCAGCCAGCGGCACGATGATCCGGGAGACAGTGGCAGCACAGGGAAGCAGTACCCCCTCCAATCGCAGCACCAACCAGGAGACTGAGGCAGCAACCTGCCCCCAGCAGCAGCACCACCCTGATGATAGGTAAGATGCATTTTGGTGTCACAAGAAGGTGGCCGGAGTAGTGGCTGGCTGTGGTCACACCCCGGGGAAAAGTGATAGTGATTTCAGTGTTCCCTTGCACGGGTATTGGATGTGTAGATGTATGTAGGCTATGTATGTATAGATGTGAGCATTAGTGTGCGGATGTATGAGAGCGGCAGTGTGCAGATGTATAAGAGCGGTAGTGTACGGATGTATGAGAGCGGCAGTGTGCAGATGTATGAGAGCGGCAGTGTGCGGATGTATGAGAGCGGCAGTGTGCGGATGTATGAGAGCGGCAGTGTGCGGATGTATGAGAGCGGCAGTGTGCGGATGTATGAGAGCGGCAGTGTGTGGATGTATGAGAGCGGCAATGTATGGCTGTATAACTGCGTCGGTGTGCGGCTGTATGAGTGCGATGGTGTGCGGTGGTGTGCGGCGGTGTGTGGATGTATGAGAGCAGAAGTGTGCGGCTGTAAGAGTGCGGCTGTAAGAGTGCGGCACTCTGTAAGAGTGCGGCAGTGTGCGGCTGTAAGAGTGCGGCAGTGTGCGGCTGTAAGAGTGTGGCTGTAAGAGTGCGGCAGTGTGCGGCTGTAAGAGTGCGGCAGTGTGCGGCTGTAAGAGTGCGGTAGTGTGCGGATGTATGAGAGCGGCAGTGTGCGGATGTATGAGAGCGGCAGTGTGCGGATGTATGAGAGCGGCAGTGTACGGCTGTATAACCGTGTCGGTGTGCGGCTGTATGAGAGCAGCAGTGTGCGGATGTATGAGTGCGGGGTTGTACGGCTGTATGAGAGCGACTGTATGAGTGCGGCAGTGTGCGGATGTATGAGAGCGGCAGTGTGCGGATGTATGAGAGCGGCAGTGTACGGCTGTATAACCGTGTCGGTGTGCGGCTGTATGAGAGCAGCAGTGTGCGGATGTATGAGTGCGGGGTTGTACGGCTGTATGAGAGCGACTGTATGAGTGCGGCAGTGTGCGGATGTATGAGAGCGGCAGTGTGCGGATGTATGAGAGCGGCACTGTGCGGATGTATGAGAGCGGCAGTGTACGGCTGTATAACTGCGTCGGTGTGTGGATGTATGAGTGCGGTGGTGTGTGGATGTATGAGTGCAGCAGTGTGCGGATGTATGAGAGCGGCAGTGTGGGATGTATGAGAGCGGCAGTGTGCGGATGTATGAGAGCGGGGTTGTACGGATGTATGAGAGCGGGGTTGTACGGATGTATGAGAGCGGGGTTGTACGGATGTATGAGAGCGGCAGTGTACGGATGTATGAGAGCAGGGTTGTACGGATGTATGAGAGTGGCAGTGTGTGGATGTAAGAGTGCGGCAGTGTACGGCTGTATAACTGCATCGGTGTGCGGATGTATGAGAGCGGGGTTGTACGGCTGTATGAGAGCGGCAGTGTACGGCTGTATTAGAGCGGCAGTGTGCGGCTGTATGAGTGCGGCAGTGTGCGGATGTATGAGAGCGGCAGTGTACGGCTATATGAGAGCGGCAGTGTACGGCTGTATAACTGCGTCGGTGTGTGGATGTATGAGTGCGGTGGTGTGTGGATGTATGAGTGCGGTGGTGTGTGGATGTATGAGTGCGGTGGTGTGTGGATGTATGAGTGCGGCAGTGTGCGGATGTATGAGAGCGACAGTGTGCGGATGTATGAGAGCGGCGGTGTGCGAATGTATGAGAGCGGGGTTGTACGGATGTATGAGAGCGGGGTTGTACGGATGTATGAGAGCGGCAGTGTGCGGATGTATGAGAGCGGCAGTGTGCGGATGTATGAGAGCGGGGTTGTACGGATGTATGAGAGCGGGGTTGTACGGATGTATGAGAGCGGGGTTGTACGGATGTATGAGAGCGGCGGTGTGCGGATGTATGAGAGCGGCGGTGTGCGGCTGTATGAGTGCGGCGGTGTGCGGCTGTATGAATGCGGCGGTGTGCGGATGTATGAGAGTGGCAGTGTGCGGATGTATGAGAGCGGGGTTGTACGGATGTATGAGAGCGGCGGTGTGTGGATGTATGAGAGCGGGGTTGTACGGATAAATGAGAGCGGGGTTGTACGGATGTATGAGAGCGGCAGTGTGCGGATGTATGAGAGCGGCAGTGTGCGGATGTATGAGAGCGGCAGTGTGCGGATGTATGAGAGCGGCAGTGTGCGGATGTATGAGAGCGGGTTGTACGGATGTATGAGAGCGGGGTTGTACGGATGTATGAGAGCGGCAGTGTATGGATGTATGAGAGCAGCAGTGTACAGTTGTGTGAGAGCGGCAGTGTGCGGATGTATGAGAGTGGCGGTGTACGGATGTATGAGAGCGGCAGTGTACGGATGTATGGATGGCAGCGTCATAGGGAGGGATGTCGGAATGCTGTTATAGGATTCCTAATACAAAATGGAATCCGTATAGTGGGCGGGGCTGGCACCATGGCACCACGTTGGGCTTGATGGGCAGGTAGTGCGGCAAGCACACCCAAATTGGCGTCTGACGTCGCCCGCAGTCCACACTGTTGTGAGGAGTCCGAGTTAATTTTGACTGTGTAGTGCACTCACAGAGGACCTACCGCCCGTCCCCTCCTCGCATCTGAGCATAAGGTCAGGCTCTTATTTTCTTTTTAATCAGTAGAGGCCGAGTGAACTGTGAGCAGGGGGGCAGAGCTACATGGGACCCAGAGGGGCTGCTGTGCTGTTAGAGAGGGAGAGGAAGAGAGAGATGAAGCTACTGCAGATCCCCAGCTGATTGTGAGGTGCCTGGTTGAAGGGTGATGTGATCACCCTTCTCCCTCGCTGCCGCTGGGGACCGCATCTAGGCTTCCTCCATCGAGGGCACGCGGCGCAGCAGTGGGCAGCGTGTAATGAGTTTGTCTGACTCATTATACTGCTGCCTGTTGTGGACACCTCCGTCCGTACGGACTGGTGTACATGCCCAGCACAGAGGTGACAGTGTTGGTGGAAGTGCTGCCCAGCTCTGACCCTGCAGGCCTCCCTGATCTGGCTGCGGCCGCTGCTGCTGCGGCCCAAAACCCCTGCCGGTCCCCTCCATAGACTTCTGCCTGGCCAGCACTGAGGTACTAGGGGTATCCCAGCTGCGGGAAGGGTATGTCTCTGGCTTTCTCTCTGGCAGGGGAAGGTGACAGCGGCGGAGGAAGTGCTGCCCACCTCAGACACTGCAGGCCTCCCCGATCAAGCTGCGGCCACAGCTGATGCTGCCAGAACCCCCTGCTGGTCTCCTTTGTTGACTGCCGCATGGCAAGTGCTGAAGTACTGGGGGTAGGCCAGCTACGGGAAGAGTGTCTCTGCCTGGGGCTCTCTCTCTGGCTGGGGAAGGAAGGGCTGATTCTCTGGCACAACAGGGAGGGCTGGGCTGCAGGAACACAGCACTGGAAGAAACAGGAGGCCGAACTCATGACAAAAAAGTGAGCAGTGCAGTGATCAGCCCCTTGGTCTTTCCCTCTCTCTGGGTGCAGAGCTGTATTCTACAGAGAGAGCTGGGATGGGAAGAAGGGGAACGGCACCTGACACACACATACACGCGCAACACCTGACACACACACATATACACGTGCGGCACCTGACACACACACACACGTAGCATCAGACACAATAAAATAAACATGCAGCACCTGACACACACATACACACGCAGCACCTGACACATACATATACACGCAGCACCTGACACATACATATACACGCACACCATCAGACACACTAATATACACACGCAGCACCTGACACACACATACACACGCAGCACCTACTCACACACACAGACACGTGCAGCACCTGACGCACACACATGTACACGTGCAGCACCTGACGCACACTCATGTACACACGCAGCACCTGACGCACACTCATGTACACGCGCAGCACCTGACACACACTCATGTACACGCGCAGCACCTAATGCACACTCATGTACACGCGCAGCACCTGACGCACACTCATGTACACGCGCAGCACCTAATGCACACTCATGTACACGCGCAGCACCTGACGCACACTCATGTACACGCGCAGTACCTGACACAGACATACGTATTCATGCACAGCACCAGACATACACTTGTACACACGCGGAGCACCTGATACTCACACACATATACACCCGCAACACCTGACACACACACACACGTGCGGCAGCTGACGCATACACACGCACCATCAGACACACTCATATATACACGCAGCACCTGACACACACACATACACACACACACACACACAGGACCTGACACACACATACACAGGCAGCACCTGACACACACACACATATACACGCACAGCACCTGACACCACGCACTCACACGTACAAGCAATGCATTTCACGCCTACCTCCAGCCTCAGTCACAGGCTGCTGCCGCCTACCCCCCTCCCTGCATCAGCTGCAAAGGCAGCAAAATATTTTGACCAAAGTCTAAAGGCCTATACACATTAAACGATGTCGCTCTGTGAGCGACATCGTCTAATGTATCCCCCTCCCGGGCCGGTCGGCCGGCGGCCGACTGTACACGCTGAGCTATATGACCGCTCATATCGCTCAGTGACGTCATGCCCCCGCCAGCCCTGCATGAAGGTCGTGGACTGGGATGGTTGTGGGCACTGTGTGAGAAGAGGGCACCACAAAACTGCTCAGACCTATGTACATACCGCCAGATGTGTATACCAATGAGCACACAAATCTGTGAATTAGCAGCTCCACCATTGTGTGAGTGACAGCAATGTCACTCTGTGAGAGTGCTGAATCTGCACTTACCCACAGGCTGTGATGGCATACCATATCTGTATTGCGCAAGGAACACGTCCATTAAGGCGTCAGCCTTAATGATCGGAATTTCATTGCTTTTTGGAGTTTGAGTGGAAGAGTTACAACAGGTTTCTGAAATTTCGATCATGTCTAAGAAGCCTTAATGGGATATGTGAAACCGTAAGGTTTTTTGTCTATGGAATATATATATATATATACATGCAAAAATGAACCGTCACCCTTTGCTTGATATAGATCTTGTACGGTGCCTTCAGTAAGGTATTGTAGAGCAGGTGGAAAGACTGCGGCACTCGTGAATAATAATAATAAAGGTGCTGTTTATTGGATCGGGTCCATCATTAAATTGCCGTATAAAGCCGACGTTTCGGTGCGGCAATTTAATGATGGACCCGATCCAATAAACAGCACCTTTATTATTATTATTCACGAGTGCCGCAGTCTTTCCACCTGTTATATATATATATATATATATATATATATTAGTGATGTGCACCGGAAATTTTTCGTGTTTCGTGTTTTGGTTTTGGATTTGGTTCTGCGGCCGTGTTTTGGATTCAGACGCGTTTTGGAAATTCCTCCCTGATAATTTTTTGTTGGATTCGGGTGTGTATTGGATTCGGGTGTTTTTTGTTCAAAAACCCCTCAAATCAGCTTAAATCATAGAATTTGTGGGTAATTTTGATCCCATAGTATTATTAACCTCAATAACCATAATTTCCACTCATTTCCAGTCTATTCTGAACACCTCACACCTCACAATACTATTTTTAGTCCTACAATTTGCACCGAGGTCGCTGGATGACTAAGCTAAGCGACCCAAGTGGCCGACACAAACACCTGGCCCATCTAGGAGTGGCACTGCAGTGTCAGACAGGAATGGATGGCACTTAAAAAAATAGTCCCCAAACAGCACATGATGCAAAGAAAAAAAGAGGTGCACCAAGGTCGCTGGATGGCTAAGCTAAGCGACCCAAGTGGCCGACACAAACACCTGGCCCATCTAGGAGTGGCACTGCAGTGTCAGACAGGATGGCACTTCAAAAAATAGTCCCCAAACAGCACATGATGCAAAGAAAAAAAGAGGTGCACCAAGGTCGCTGGATGGCTAAGCTAAGCGACACAAGTGGCCGACACAAACACCTGGCCCATCTAGGAGTGGCACTGCAGTGTCAGATAGGATGGCACTTCAAAAAATAGTTATCAAACAGCACATTATGTAAAGATAAATTAAAGAAAAAAGAGGTGCAAGATGGAATTGTCCTTGGGCCCTCCCACACACCCTTATGTTGTATAAACAGGACATGCATACTTTAACAAACCCATCATTTCAGCGACAGGGTCTGCCACACGACTGTGACTGAAATGACTGGTTGGTTTGGGCCCGCACCAAAAAAGAAGCAATCAATCTCTCCTTGCACAAACTGGCTCTACAGAGGCAAGATGTCCACCTCCTCCTCATCCTCCGATTCCTCACCCCTTTCACTGTGTACATCCCCCTCCTCACAGATTATTAATTCGTCCCTACTGGAATCCACCATCTCAGATCCCTGTGTACTTTCTGGAGGCAATTGCTGGTGAATGTCTCCATGGAGGAATTGATTATAATTCATTTTGATGAACATCATCTTCTCCCCATTGCAGTAGGCGGCCACCAGCAACAACAGTCAGGAAGCTGTTACTCCTGGCAGCAGTAGCGTCAAGCTGCAATTCAGCCAGCGGCACGATGATCCGGGAGACAGTGGCAGCACAGGGAAGCAGTACCCCCTCCAATCGCAGCACCAACCAGGAGACTGAGGCAGCAACCTGCCCCCAGCAGCAGCACCACCCTGATGATAGGTAAGATGCATTTTGGTGTCACAAGAAGGTGGCCGGAGTAGTGGCTGGCTGTGGTCACACCCCGGGGAAAAGTGATAGTGATTTCAGTGTTCCCTTGCGCGGGTATTGGATGTGTAGATGTATGGAGGCTATGTATGTATAGATGTGAGCATTAGTGTGCGGATGTATGAGAGCGGCAGTGTGCAGATGTATAAGAGCGGTAGTGTACGGATGTATGAGAGCGGCAGTGTGCGGATGTATGAGAGCGGCAGTGTGCGGATGTATGAGAGCGGCAGTGTGCGGATGTATGAGAGCGGCAGTGTGCGGATGTATGAGAGCGGCAGTGTGTGGATGTATGAGAGCGGCAATGTATGGCTGTATAACTGCGTCGGTGTGCGGCTGTATGAGTGCGATGGTGTGCGGTGGTGTGCGGCGGTGTGTGGATGTATGAGAGCGGAAGTGTGCGGCTGTAAGAGTGCGGCTGTAAGAGTGCGGCACTCTGTAAGAGTGCGGCAGTGTGCGGCTGTAAGAGTGCGTCAGTGTGCGGCTGTAAGAGTGCGGCTGTAAGAGTGCGGCAGTGTGCGGCTGTAAGAGTGCGGCAGTGTGCGGCTGTAAGAGTGCGGCAGTGAGCGGCTGTAAGAGTGCGGTAGTGTGCGGATGTATGAGAGCGGCAGTGTGCGGATGTATGAGAGCGGCAGTGTGCGGATGTATGAGAGCGGCAGTGTACGGCTGTATAACCGTGTCGGTGTGAGGCTGTATGAGAGCAGCAGTGTGCGGATGTATGAGTGCGGGGTTGTACGGCTGTATGAGAGCGACTGTATGAGTGCGGCAGTGTGCGGATGTATGAGAGCGGCAGTGTGCAGATGTATGAGAGCGGCACTGTGCGGATGTATGAGAGCGGCAGTGTACGGCTGTATGAGAGCGGCAGTGTACGGCTGTATAACTGCGTCGGTGTGTGGATGTATGAGTGCGGTGGTATGTGGATGTATGAGTGCAGCAGTGTGCGGATGTATGAGAGCGGCAGTGTGGGATGTATGAGAGCGGCAGTGTGCGGATGTATGAGAGCGGGGTTGTACGGATGTATGAGAGCGGGGTTGTACGGATGTATGAGAGCGGGGTTGTACGGATGTATGAGAGCGGCAGTGTACGGATGTATGAGAGCAGGGTTGTACGGATGTATGAGAGTGGCAGTGTGTGGATGTAAGAGTGCAGCAGTGTACGGCTGTATAACTGCATCGGTGTGCGGCTGTATGAGAGCAGCAGTGTGCGGATGTATGAGAGCGGGGTTGTACGGCTGTATGAGAGCGGCAGTGTACGGCTGTATGAGAGCGGCAGTGTGCGGCTGTATGAGTGCGGCAGTGTGCGGATGTATGAGAGCGGCAGTGTACGGCTATATGAGAGCGGCAGTGTACGGCTGTATAACTGCGTCGGTGTGTGGATGTATGAGTGCGGTGGTGTGTGGATGTATGAGTGCGGCTGTGTGCGGATGTATGAGAGCGACAGTGTGCGGATGTATGAGAGCGGCGGTGTGCGAATGTATGAGAGCGGGGTTGTACGGATGTATGAGAGCGGGGTTGTACGGATGTATGAGAGCGGCAGTGTGCGGATGTATGAGAGCGGCAGTGTGCGGATGTATGAGAGCGGGGTTGTACGGATGTATGAGAGCGGGGTTGTACGGATGTATGAGAGCGGGGTTGTACGGATGTATGAGAGCGGCGGTGTGCGGATGTATGAGAGCGGCGGTGTGCGGCTGTATGAGTGCGGCGGTGTGCGGCTGTATGAATGCGGCGGTGTGCGGATGTATGAGAGTGGCAGTGTGCGGATGTATGAGAGCGGGGTTGTACGGATGTATGAGAGCGGCGGTGTGTGGATGTATGAGAGCGGGGTTGTACGGATAAATGAGAGCGGGGTTGTACGGATGTATGAGAGCGGCAGTGTGCGGATGTATGAGACCGGCAGTGTGCGGATGTATGAGAGCGGCAGTGTGCGGATGTATGAGAGCGGCAGTGTGCGGATGTATGAGAGCGGGTTGTACGGATGTATGAGAGCGGGGTTGTACGGATGTATGAGAGCGGGGTTGTACGGATGTATGAGAGCGGCAGTGTGCGGATGTATGAGAGCGGCAGTGTGCGGATGTATGAGAGCGGGGTTGTACGGATGTATGAGAGCGGGGTTGTACGGATGTATGAGAGCGGGGTTGTACGGATGTATGAGAGCGGCGGTGTGCGGATGTATGAGAGCGGCGGTGTGCGGCTGTATGAGTGCGGCGGTGTGCGGCTGTATGAATGCGGCGGTGTGCGGATGTATGAGAGTGGCAGTGTGCGGATGTATGAGAGCGGGGTTGTACGGATGTATGAGAGCGGCGGTGTGTGGATGTATGAGAGCGGGGTTGTACGGATAAATGAGAGCGGGGTTGTACGGATGTATGAGAGCGGCAGTGTGCGGATGTATGAGACCGGCAGTGTGCGGATGTATGAGAGCGGCAGTGTGCGGATGTATGAGAGCGGCAGTGTGCGGATGTATGAGAGCGGGTTGTACGGATGTATGAGAGCGGGGTTGTACGGATGTATGAGAGCGGCAGTGTATGGTTGTATGAGAGCAGCAGTGTACAGTTGTGTGAGAGCGGCAGTGTGCGGATGTATGAGAGTGGCGGTGTACGGATGTATGAGAGCGGCAGTGTACGGATGTATGGATGGCAGCGTCATAGGGAGGGATGTCGGAATGCTGTTATAGGATTCCTAATACAAAATGGAATCTGTATAGTGGGCGGGGCTGGCACCATGGCACCACGTTGGGTTTGATGGGCAGGTAGTGCGGCAAGCACACCCAAATTGGCGTCTGACGTCGCCCGCAGTCCACACTGTTGTGAGGAGTCCGAGTTAATTTTGACTGTGTAGTGCACTCAAAGAGGACCTACCGCCCGTCCCCTCCTCGCATCTGAGCATAAGGTCAGGCTCTTATTTTCTTTTTAATCAGGAGAGGCCGAGTGAACTGTGAGCAGGGGGGCAGAGCTACATGGGACCCAGAGGGGCTGCTGTGCTGTCAGAGAGGGAGAGGAAGAGAGAGATGAAGCTACTGCAGATCCCCAGCTGATTGTGAGGTGCCTGGTTGAAGGGTGATGTGATCACCCTTCTCCCTCGCTGCCGCTGGGGACCGCATCTAGGCTTCCTCCATCGAGGGCACGCGGCGCAGCAGTGGGCAGCGTGTAATGAGTTTGTCTGACTCATTATACTGCTGCCTGTTGTGGACACCTCCGTCCATACGGACTGGTGTACATGCCCAGCACAGAGGTGACAGTGTTGGTGGAAGTGCTGCCCAGCTCTGACCCTGCAGGCCTCCCTGATCTGGCTGCGGCCGCTGCTGCTGCGGCCCAAAACCCCTGCCGGTCCCCTCCATAGACTTCTGCCTGGCCAGCACTGAGGTACTAGGGGTAGCCCAGCTGCGGGAAGGGTATGTCTCTGGCTTTCTCTCCGGCAGGGGAAGGTGACAGCGGCGGAGGAAGTGCTGCCCACCTCAGACACTGCAGGCCTCCACGATCAAGCTGCGGCCACAGCTGATGCTGCCAGAACCCCCTGCTGGTCTCCTTTGTTGACTGCCGCATGGCCAGTGCTGAAGTACTGGGGGTAGGCCAGCTACGGGAAGAGTGTCTCTGCCTGGGGCTCTCTCTCTGGCTGGGGAAGGAAGGGCTGATTCTCTGGCACAACAGGGAGGGCTGGGCTGCAGGAACACAGCACTGGAAGAAACAGGAGGCCGAACTCATGACCAAAAAGTGAGCAGTGCAGTGATCAGCCCCTTGGTCTTTCCCTCTCTCTGGGTGCAGAGCTGTATTCTACAGAGAGAGCTGGGATGGGAAGAAGGGGAACGGCACCTGACACACACATACACGCGCAACACCTGACACACACACATATACACGTGCGGCACCTGACACACACACACGTAGCATCAGACACAATAAAATAAACATGCAGCACCTGACACACACATACACACGCAGCACCTGACACATACATATACACGCAGCACCTGACACATACATATACACGCACACCATCAGACACACTAATATACACACGCAGCACCTGACACACACATACACACGCAGCACCTTACTCACACACACAGACACGTGCAGCACCTGACGCACACACATGTACACGTGCAGCACCTGACGCACACTCATGTACACACGCAGCACCTGACGCACACTCATGTACACGCGCAGCACCTGACACACACTCATGTACACGCGCAGCACCTAATGCACACTCATGTACACGCGCAGCACCTGACGCACACTCATGTACACGCGCAGCACCTAATGCACACTCATGTACACGCGCAGCACCTGACGCACACTCATGTACACGCGCAGTACCTGACACAGACATACGTATTCATGCACAGCACCAGACATACACTTGTACACACGCGGAGCACCTGATACTCACACACATATACACCCGCAACACCTGACACACACACACGTGCGGCAGCTGACGCATACACACGCACCATCAGACACACTCATATATACACGCAGCACCTGACACACACACATACACACACACACACAGGACCTGACACACACATACACAGGCAGCACCTGACACACACACATATACACGCACAGCACCTGACACCACGCACTCACACGTACAAGCAATGCATTTCACGCCTACCTCCAGCCTCAGTCACAGGCTGCTGCCGCCTACCCCCCTCCCTGCATCAGCTGCAAAGGCAGCAAAATATTTTGACCAAAGTCTAAAGGCCTATACACATTAAACAATGTCGCTCTGTGAGCGACATCGTCTAATGTATCCCCCTCCCGGGCCGGTCGGCCGGCGGCCGACTGTACACGCTGAGCTATATGACCGCTCATATCGCTCAGTGACGTCACGCCCCCGCCAGCCCTGCATGAAGGTCGTGGACGACAGTCCACATCCTTCATGCATGCCCTACCGACAGCGACGATTGTTGCCGACCCGCTGGGCCGCGCATCGTTCGTCGCTGGCGGCATACACACTTAACGATAAAACGAGCGACGTCGCTCAAGGAGGGGGAAAATGAGCGACGTCGCTCATTAAATCGTTAAGTGTGTACGGACCTTAAACAATTCGGTTTGGTAAATAAAATAATTTTGCACAGAACAGTGGTGTTATACGAACATTTTCATTAAACATTTAAAAAATCAAATGTTTATTCTTACAGTGAAATTTTACATTTCTGAATAAAAAAAATAAATTTAAAAAAAGCGATGAAATTCCATAGACAAAAAACCTTACGGTTTCACAGGTCCCATTAAGGCTTCTTAGACATGATCGAAATTTCAGAAACCTGTTGTAACTCTTCCACTCAAACTCCAAAAAGCAATGAAATTCCGATCATTAAGGCTGACGCCTTAATGGACGTGTTCCTTGCGCAATACAGATATGGTATGCCATCACAGCCTGTGGGTAAGTGCAGATTCAGCACTCTCACAGAGTGACATTGCTGTCACTCACACAATGGTGGAGCTGCTAATTCACAGATTTGTGTGCTCATTGGAATACACACATGCAGTCTATGCAACTGAAGGTCTGAGCGGAAGACAAAGCTGCTCAGATGAGGTAAGAGTGTTGTTGGTTGGAGGGAGGAGACAGAGCATTGTGGATGGGGGAACAAAAGGGAAGACTAAGCAGCATTGATGGGGGGTGACAAAGAAACACGGGATAATTCAGACTGCAGCGATCGCAGTCTGAATTAGTTTGTGGGGTGCGAATGCGCAATGGCTGCACTGTGCGTGCATACCCGGGAGCCCAGTGGGGGGAGGGTCTGACATGCGGGGCGGACTATCCCTGTGCTGGGCATCCCGCCGCATGTCAGAGTAAATGATTGTAGATGTGCTAAATTTGGCACATCTACAATCAACTCTGAATTACCCCCACAGATGGGGGGGGGGGTAAGACAGATGGGGGAAAGACAGTGGCACAGATGGTGGGGAGACAGCTGCGTGGATGGGTGGACAGTGCCGTGTGGATGAGGGGGGAAAAGCAGCACAGATGTGGGAGGGGTAAGAGCAGTATAGATGGAAAGAAACGGCACGGATGAGGAAGGCAGAGCAGCATGGATGAGGGGAATACAGTCCCAACATTGGAGGGGATAAATATTTTTACCTTCCCTTGGGGGGTGGCAGCTAGGCCTAATCCTTGGGTGGGTTGTATAGGGCAACCCCCCTCCCACCCCAATAGTGACCCATGAAACTTACCTTCAGGATGACAGCTATATGAATAGGGTAAGAGTGGTGTGGATAGGGGGTAGATCAAGCAGCAAGTATGGGAAGGGAGACATCGGTGCAGATGGGTTAAAAACACTGGCACGGATGGGTAGAAAACTGGTGCAGATGGGAGAGAAGACAGTGTGCCATGTATTGGAGGAGGCAGAGTGATGTTGAAGAAGGAAACACTGAGCAGCATAGAGAGAAGGAAACGGTGGTACAGACAAGGCACAGGTGGGGAAAGACAGACGGTGCAGATAAGTTAGTACAGACTAGCACAGATGGGAGAACACAGCAGTAGGGAATGGGGAAGACAGAGCAGCATGGGGGTGTATAGGGGAAGTAAGTGTAGATGCATAGACCGTAGATGGGGTATTATAGTTTTAGCAATTAACCAAGATGTTTGAGGGAGCTAAATGTGTATACTAAGTAAGATGGATGTATGGAGTTAGAAGGATGTTGTAACAAGGTGGGATTGTTGTGGTGACTGAATGGGATGGTTGTGGGCACTGTGTGAGAAGAGGGCACCACAAAACTGCTCAGACCTATGTACATACCGCCAGATGTGTATACCAATGAGCACACAAATCTGTGAATTAGCAGCTCCACCATTGTGTGAGTGACAGCAATGTCACTCTGTGAGAGTGCTGAATCTGCACTTACCCACAGGCTGTGATGGCATACCATATCTGTATTGCGCAAGGAACACGTCCATTAAGGCGTCAGTCTTAATGATCGGAATTTCATTGCTTTTTGGAGTTTGAGTGGAAGAGTTACAACAGGTTTCTGAAATTTCGATCATGTCTAAGAAGCCTTAATGGGACATGTGAAACCGTAAGGTTTTTTGTCTATGGAATATATATATATATATATATATATATATATATACATGCAAAAATGAACCGTCACTCTTTGCTTGATATAGATCTTGTACGGTGCCTTCAGTAAGGTATTGTAGAGCAGGTGGAAAGACTGCGGCACTCGTGAATAATAATAATAAAGGTGCTGTTTATTGGATCGGGTCCATCATTAAATTGCCGTATAAAGTAGAGATGAGCGGGTTCGGTTCCTCGGAATCCGAACCCGCCCGAACTTCAGCTTTTTTTACACGGATCCGAGCGACTCGGATCTTCCCGCCTTGCTCGGTTAACCCGAGCGCGCCCGAACGTCATCATGACGCTGTCGGATTCTCGCGAGGCTCGGATTCTATCGCGAGACTCGGATTCTATATAAGGAGCCGCGCGTCGCCGCCATTTTCACACGTGCATTGAGATTGATAGGGAGAGGACGTGGCTGGCGTCCTCTCCATTTAGATTAGAAGAGAGAGAGTGAGATTGAGACAGAGACACTTGATTTACTGGAGCTTAGGAGTACTAGAGAGTGCAGAGTTTACTAGTGACTGACCACTGACCAGTGACCACCAGTGCAGTTTTATTTAATATAATCCGTTCTCTGCCTGAAAAAAACGATACACAGTGACTCAGTCACATACCATATCTGTGCTCAGCCCAGTGTGCTGCATCATCTATGTATAATATCTGACTGTGCTCACACAGCTTAATTGTGGGGGAGACTGGGGAGCAGTTATAGGTTATAGCAGGAGCCAGGAATACATACATATTATTAAAATTAAACAGTGCACACTTTTGCTGCAGGCAGGAGTGCCACTGCCAGTGTGACTGACCAGTGACCTGACCACACTGACCACCAGTATAGTATACTATATTGTGATTGCCTGAAAAAGTTAAACACTCGTCGTGTGACTTGTGTGGTGTTTTTTTATTCTATAAAAAACTCATTCTGCTGACAGTGTCCAGCAGGTCCGTCATTATATAATATATACCTGTCCGGCTGCAGTAGTGATATATATATATTTTTTATATCATTATTTATCATCCAGTCGCAGCAGACACAGTACGGTAGTTCACGGCTGTAGCTACCTCTGTGTCGGCACTCGGCAGTCCATCCATAATTGTATACCACCTACCCGTGGTTTTTTTTTTCTTTCTTCTTTATACATACTACATCTCATTATCATCCAGTCTATATTAGCAGCAGACACAGTACAGTACGGTAGTCCACGGCTGTAGCTACCTCTGTGTCGGCACTCGGCAGTCCATCCGTAATTGTATACCACCTACCCGTGTTTTTTTTTCTTTCTTCTTTATACATACTACATCTCATTATCATCCAGTCTATATTAGCAGCAGACACAGTACAGTACGGTAGTCCACGGCTGTAGCTACCTCTGTGTCGGCACTCGGCAGTCCGTCCATAATTGTATACCACCTACCCGTGGTTTTTTTTTCTTTCTTTTTTATACATACTACATCTCATTATCATCCAGTCTATATTAGCAGCAGACACAGTACAGTACGGTAGTCCATGGCTGTAGCTACCTCTGTGTCGGCACTCGGCAGTCCATCCATAATTGTATACCACCTACCCGTGGTTTTTTTTTCTTTCTTCTTTATACAAACTACATCTCATTATCAACCAGTCTATATTAGCAGCAGACACAGTACAGTACGGTAGTCCACGGCTGTAGCTACCTCTGTGTCGGCACTCGGCAGTCCGTCCATAATTGTATACCACCTACCCGTGGTTTTTTTTTCTTTCTTCTTTATACATACTACATCTCATTATCATCCAGTCTATATTAGCAGCAGACACAGTACAGTACGGTAGTCCACGGCTGTAGCTACCTCTGTGTCGGCACTCGGCAGTCCATCCATAATTGTATACCACCTACCCGTGGTTTTTTTTTTCTTCTTTATACATACTACATCTCATTATCATCCAGTCTATATTAGCAGCAGACACAGTACAGTACGGTAGTCCACGGCTGTAGCTACCTCTGTGTCGGCACTCGGCAGTCCATCCATAATTGTATACCACCTACCCGTGGTTTTTTTTTCTTTCTTCTTTATACATACTACATCTCATTATCAACCAGTCTATATTAGCAGCAGACACAGTACAGTACGGTAGTCCACGGCTGTAGCTACATCTGTGTCGGCACTCGGCAGTCCATCCATAATTGTATACCACCTACCCGTGGTTTTTTTTTCTTTCTTCTTTATACATACTACATCTCATTATCAACCAGTCTATATTAGCAGCAGACACAGTACAGTACGGTAGTCCACGGCTGTAGCTACCTCTGTGTCGGCACTCGGCAGTCCATCCATAATTGTATACTAGTATCCATCCATCTCCATTGTTTACCTGAGGTGCCTTTTAGTTGTGCCTATTAAAATATGGAGAACAAAAATGTTGAGGTTCCAAAATTAGGGAAAGATCAAGATCCACTTCCACCTCGTGCTGAAGCTGCTGCCACTAGTCATGGCCGAGACGATGAAATGCCAGCAACGTCGTCTGCCAAGGCCGATGCCCAATGTCATAGTACAGAGCATGTCAAATCCAAAACACCAAATATCAGTAAAGAAAGGACTCCAAAACCTAAAATAAAATTGTCGGAGGAGAAGCGTAAACTTGCCAATATGCCATTTACCACACGGAGTGGCAAGGAACGGCTGAGGCCCTGGCCTATGTTCATGGCTAGTGGTTCAGCTTCACATGAGGATGGAAGCACTCAGCCTCTCGCTAGAAAACTGAAAAGACTCAAGCTGGCAAAAGCACCGCAAAGAACTGTGCGTTCTTCGAAATCCCAAATCCACAAGGAGAGTCCAATTGTGTCGGTTGCGATGCCTGACCTTCCCAACACTGGACATGAAGAGCATGCGCCTTCCACCATTTGCACGCCCCCTGCAAGTGCTGGAAGGAGCACCCGCAGTCCAGTTCCTGATAGTCAGATTGAAGATGTCAGTGTTGAAGTACACCAGGATGAGGAGGATATGGGTGTTGCTGGCGCTGGGGAGGAAATTGACAAGGAGGATTCTGATGGTGAGGTGGTTTGTTTAAGTCAGGCACCCGGGGAGACACCTGTTGTCCGTGGGAGGAATATGGCCGTTGACATGCCTGGTGAAAATACCAAAAAAATCAGCTCTGCGGTGTGGAAGTATTTCACCAGAAATGCGGACAACATTTGTCAAGCCGTGTGTTCCCTTTGTCAAGCTGTAATAAGTAGGGGTAAGGACGTTAACCACCTCGGAACATCCTCCCTTATACGTCACCTGCAGCGCATTCATAATAAGTCAGTGACAAGTTCAAAAACTTTGGCCGACAGCGGAAGCAGTCCACTGACCAGTAAATCCCTTCCTCTTGTAACCAAGCTCACGCAAACCACCCCACCAACTCCCTCAGTGTCAATTTCCTCCTTCCCCAGGAATGCCAATAGTCCTGCAGGCCATGTCACTGGCAATTCTGACGAGTCCTCTCCTGCCTGGGATTCCTCCGATGCATCCTTGCGTGTAACGCCTACTGCTGCTGGCGCTGCTGTTGTTGCTGCTGGGAGTCGATGGTCATCCCAGAGGGGAAGTCGTAAGCCCACTTGTACTACTTCCAGTAAGCAACTGACTGTCCAACAGTCCTTTGCGAGGAAGATGAAATATCACAGCAGTCATCCTGCTGCAAAGCGGATAACTGAGGCCTTGACAACTATGTTGGTGTTAGACGTGCGTCCGGTATCCGCCGTTAGTTCACAGGGAACTAGACAATTTATTGAGGCAGTGTGCCCCCGTTACCAAATACCATCTAGGTTCCACTTCTCTAGGCAGGCGATACCGAGAATGTACACGGACGTCAGAAAAAGACTCACCAGTGTCCTAAAAAATGCAGTTGTACCCAATGTCCACTTAACCACGGACATGTGGACAAGTGGAGCAGGGCAGGGTCAGGACTATATGACTGTGACAGCCCACTGGGTAGATGTATGGACTCCCGCCGCAAGAACAGCAGCGGCGGCACCAGTAGCAGCATCTCGCAAACGCCAACTCTTTCCTAGGCAGGCTACGCTTTGTATCACCGCTTTCCAGAATACGCACACAGCTGAAAACCTCTTACGGCAACTGAGGAAGATCATCGCGGAATGGCTTACCCCAATTGGACTCTCCTGTGGATTTGTGGCATCGGACAACGCCAGCAATATTGTGTGTGCATTAAATATGGGCAAATTCCAGCACGTCCCATGTTTTGCACATACCTTGAATTTGGTGGTGCAGAATTTTTTAAAAAACGACAGGGGCGTGCAAGAGATGCTGTCGGTGGCCAGAAGAATTGCGGGACACTTTCGGCGTACAGGCACCACGTACAGAAGACTGGAGCACCACCAAAAACTACTGAACCTGCCCTGCCATCATCTGAAGCAAGAAGTGGTAACGAGGTGGAATTCATCCCTCTATATGCTTCAGAGGTTGGAGGAGCAGCAAAAGGCCATTCAAGCCTATACAATTGAGCACGATATAGGAGGTGGAATGCACCTGTCTCAAGTGCAGTGGAGAATGATTTCAACGTTGTGCAAGGTTCTGATGCCCTTTGAACTTGCCACACGTGAAGTCAGTTCAGACACTGCCAGCCTGAGTCAGGTCATTCCCCTCATCAGGCTTTTGCAGAAGAAGCTGGAGACATTGAAGGAGGAGCTAACACGGAGCGATTCCGCTAGGCATGTGGGACTTGTGGATGGAGCCCTTAATTCGCTTAACAAGGATTCACGGGTGGTCAATCTGTTGAAATCAGAGCACTACATTTTGGCCACCGTGCTCGATCCTAGATTTAAAACCTACCTTGGATCTCTCTTTCCGGCAGACACAAGTCTGCTGGGGTTGAAAGACCTGCTGGTGAGAAAATTGTCAAGTCAAGCGGAACGCGACCTGTCAACATCTCCTCCTTCACATTCTCCCGCAACTGGGGGTGCGAGGAAAAGGCTCAGAATTCCGAGCCCACCCGCTGGCGGTGATGCAGGGCAGTCTGGAGCGACTGCTGATGCTGACATCTGGTCCGGACTGAAGGACCTGACAACGATTACGGACATGTCGTCTACTGTCACTGCATATGATTCTCTCAACATTGAAAGAATGGTGGAGGATTATATGAGTGACCGCATCCAAGTAGGCACGTCACACAGTCCGTACTTATACTGGCAGGAAAAAGAGGCAATTTGGAGGCCCTTGCACAAACTGGCTTTATTCTACCTAAGTTGCCCTCCCACAAGTGTGTACTCCGAAAGAGTGTTTAGTGCCGCCGCTCACCTTGTCAGCAATCGGCGTACGAGGTTACATCCAGAAAATGTGGAGAAGATGATGTTCATTAAAATGAATTATAATCAATTCCTCCGCGGAGACATTGACCAGCAGCAATTGCCTCCACAAAGTACACAGGGAGCTGAGATGGTGGATTCCAGTGGGGACGAATTGATAATCTGTGAGGAGGGGGATGTACACGGTGATATATCGGAGGATGATGATGAGGTGGACATCTTGCCTCTGTAGAGCCAGTTTGTGCAAGGAGAGATTAATTGCTTCTTTTTTGGGGGGGGTCCAAACCAACCCGTCATATCAGTCACAGTCGTGTGGCAGACCCTGTCACTGAAATGATGGGTTGGTTAAAGTGTGCATGTCCTGTTTTGTTTATACAACATAAGGGTGGGTGGGAGGGCCCAAGGACAATTCCATCTTGCACCTCTTTTTTCTTTTATTTTTCTTTGCGTCATGTGCTGTTTGGGGAGGGTTTTTTGGAAGGGACATCCTGCGTGACACTGCAGTGCCACTCCTAGATGGGCCCGGTGTTTGTGTCGGCCACTAGGGTCGCTTATCTTACTCACACAGTCAGCTACCTCATTGCGCCTCTTTTTTTCTTTGCGTCATGTGCTGTTTGGGGAGGGTTTTTTGGAAGGGACATCCTGCGTGACACTGCAGTGCCACTCCTAGATGGGCCCGGTGTTTGTGTCGGCCACTAGGGTCGCTTATCTTACTCACACAGTCAGCTACCTCATTGCGCCTCTTTTTTTCTTTGCGTCATGTGCTGTTTGGGGAGGGTTTTTTGGAAGGGACATCCTGCGTGACACTGCAGTGCCACTCCTAGATGGGCCCGGTGTTTGTGTCGGCCACTAGGGTCGCTTATCTTACTCACACAGTCAGCTACCTCATTGCGCCTCTTTTTTTCTTTGCGTCATGTGCTGTTCGGGGAGGGTTTTTTGGAAGGGACATCCTGCGTGACACTGCAGTGCCACTCCTAGATGGGCCCGGTGTTTGTGTCGGCCACTAGGGTCGCTTATCTTACTCACACAGTCAGCTACCTCATTGCGCCTCTTTTTTTCTTTGCGTCATGTGCTGTTTGGGGAGGGTTTTTTGGAAGGGACATCCTGCGTGACACTGCAGTGCCACTCCTAGATGGGCCCGGTGTTTGTGTCGGCCACTAGGGTCGCTTATCTTACTCACACAGTCAGCTACCTCATTGCGCCTCTTTTTTTCTTTGCGTCATGTGCTGTTTGGGGAGGGTTTTTTGGAAGGGACATCCTGCGTGACACTGCAGTGCCACTCCTAGATGGGCCCGGTGTTTGTGTCGGCCACTAGGGTCGCTTATCTTACTCACACAGCGACCTCGGTGCAAATTTTAGGACTAAAAATAATATTGTGAGGTGTGAGGTATTCAGAATAGACTGAAAATGAGTGGAAATTATGGTTTTTGAGGTTAATAATACTTTGGGATCAAAATGACCCCCAAATTCTATGATTTAAGCTGTTTTTTAGGGTTTTTTGAAAAAAACACCCGAATCCAAAACACACCCGAATCTGACAAAAAAAATTCGGTGAGGTTTTGCCAAAACGCGGTCGAACCCAAAACACGGCCGCGGAACCGAACCCAAAACCAAAACACAAAACCTGAAAAATTTCCGGCGCTCATCTCTAGTATAAAGCCGACGTTTCGGTGCGGCAATTTAATGATGGACCCGATCCAATAAACAGCACCTTTATTATTATTATTCACGAGTGCCGCAGTCTTTCCACCTGTTATATATATATATATATATATATTAGTGATGTGCACCGGAAATTTTTCGTGTTTTGGTTTTGGATTTGGTTCTGCGGCCGTGTTTTGGATTCAGACGCGTTTTGGAAATTCCTCCCTGATAATTTTTTGTTGGATTCGGGTGTGTATTGGATTCGGGTGTTTTTTGTTCAAAAACCCCTCAAATCAGCTTAAATCATAGAATTTGGGGGTAATTTTGATCCCATAGTATTATTAACCTCAATAACCATAATTTCCACTCATTTCCAGTCTATTCTGAACACCTCACACCTCACAATACTATTTTTAGTCCTACAATTTGCACCGAGGTCGCTGGATGACTAAGCTAAGCGACCCAAGTGGCCGACACAAACACCTGGCCCATCTAGGAGTGGCACTGCAGTGTCAGACAGGATGGCACTTAAAAAAATAGTCCCCAAACAGCACATGATGCAAAGAAAAAAAGAGGTGCACCAAGGTCGCTGGATGGCTAAGCTAAGCGACCCAAGTGGCCGACACAAACACCTGGCCCATCTAGGAGTGGCACTGCAGTGTCAGACAGGATGGCACTTCAAAAAATAGTCCCCAAACAGCACATGATGCAAAGAAAAAAAGAGGTGCGCCAAGGTCGCTGGATGGCTAAGCTAAGCGACACAAGTGGCCGACACAAACACCTGGCCCATCTAGGAGTGGCACTGCAGTGTCAGATAGGATGGCACTTCAAAAAATAGTTATCAAACAGCACATTATGTAAAGATAAATTAAAGAAAAAAGAGGTGCAAGATGGAATTGTCCTTGGGCCCTCCCACCCACCCTTATGTTGTATAAACAGGACATGCATACTTTAACAAACCCATCATTTCAGCGACAGGGTCTGCCACACGACTGTGACTGAAATGACTGGTTGGTTTGGGCCCGCACCAAAAAAGAAGCAATCAATCTCTCCTTGCACAAACTGGCTCTACAGAGGCAAGATGTCCACCTCCTCCTCATCCTCCGATTCCTCACCCCTTTCACTGTGTACATCCCCCTCCTCACAGATTATTAATTCGTCCCTACTGGAATCCACCATCTCAGATCCCTGTGTACTTTCTGGAGGCAATTGCTGGTGAATGTCTCCATGGAGGAATTGATTATAATTCATTTTGATGAACATCATCTTCTCCCCATTTTCTGGAAGTAACCTCGTACGCTGATTGCTGACAAGGTGAGCGGCTGCACTAAACACTCTTTCAGAGTACACACTGGAGGGTGGGCAACTTAGGTAAAATAAAGCCAGTTTGTGCAAGGGCCTCCAAATTGCCTCTTTTTCCTGCCAGTATACGTACGGACTGTCTGACGTGCCTACTTGGATGCGGTCACTCATATAATCCTCCACCATTCTTTCAATGGTGACAGAATCATATGCAGTGAAAGTAGACGACATGTCAGTAATCATTGGCAGGTCCTTCAGTCCGGACCAGATGTCAGCACTCGCTACAGACTGTCTTGCATCACCGCCAGCGGGTGGGCTCGGAATTCTTAGCCTTTTCCTCGCAGCCCCAGTTGCGGGAGAATGTGAAGGAGGAGCTGTTGACGGGTCACGTTCCGCTTGACTTGACAAGTGTCTCACCAGTAGGTCTTTGCACCTCTGCACACTTGTGTCTGCCGGAAAGAGTGATACAACGTAGGCTTTAAACCTAGGATTGAGCACGGTTGCCAAAATGTAGTGCTCTGATTTCAACAGATTGACCACCCGTGAATCCTGGTTAAGCTAATTAAGCGCTCCATCCACAAGTCCCACATGCCTAGCGGAATCACTCCGTTTTAGCTCCTCCTTCAATCTCTCCAGCTTCTTCTGCAAAAGCCTGATGAGGGGAATGACCTGACTCAGGCTGGCAGTGTCTGAACTGACTTCACGTGTGGCAAGTTCAAAGGGCTGCAGAACCTTGCACAACGTTGAAATCATTCTCCACTGCGCTTGAGTCAGGTGCATTCCCCCTGCTTTGCTTTTATCGTAGGCAGATGTATAGGCTTGAATGGCCTTTTGCTGCTCCTCCATCCTCTGAAGCATATAGAGGGTTGAATTCCACCTCGTTACCACCTCTTGCTTCAGATGATGGCGGGGCAGGTTCTGGAGATTTTGCTGGTGCTCCAGTCTTTGGCACGCGGTGGCTGAATGCCGAAAGTGGCCCGCAATTCTTCAAGCCACCGACAGCATCTCTTGCACGCCCCTGTCGTTTTTTTACAAATTCTGCACCACCAAATTCAATATATGTGCAAAACATGGGACGTGCTGGAATTTGCCCACATGTAATGCACGCACAATATTGGTGGCGTTGTCCGATGTCACAAATCCCCAGGAGAGTCCAATTAGGGTAAGCCATTCTGCGATGATGTTCCTCAGTTTCCGTAAGAGGTTGTCAGCTGTGTGCCTCTTATTGAAAGCGGTGATACAAAGCGTAGCCTGCCTAGGAACGAGTTGGCGTTTGCGAGATGCTGCTACTGGTGCCGCCGCTGCTGTTCTTGCTGCGAGAGGCAATACATCTACCCAGTGGGCTATCACAGTCATATAGTCCTGAGTCTGCCCTGCTCCACTTGTCCACATGTCCGTGAATATGTGGACATTGGGTACAACTGCATTTTTTAGAACACTGGTGACTCTTTTTCTGAGGTCTGTGTACAATCTCAGTATCACCTGCCTAGAGAAGTGGAACCTAGATGGTATTTGGTACCGGGGACACACTAACTCAATAAATTGTCTAATTCCCTGTGGATACTGCACACACGTTTAACACCACCACAGCTGCCAAGGCCTGAGTTATCTGCTTTGCAGCAGGATGACTGCTGTGATATTTCATCTTCCTCGCAAAGGACTGTTGGACAGTCAATTGCTTACTGGAAGTAGTACAAGTGGTCTTCCGACTTCCCCTCTGGGATGACGATCGACTCCCAGCAGCAACAACAGCAGCGCCAGCAGCAGTAGGTGTTACACTCAAGGATGCATTGGAGGAATCCCAGTTAGGAGAGGAATTGTCAGACTTGCCAGTGACATGGCCTGCAGGACTATTGGCTTTCCTGTCTAAGGAGGAAATTGACACTGAGGGAGTTGGTGGTGTGGTTTGCAGGAGCTTGGTTACAAGAGGAAGGGATTTAGTGGTCAGTGGACTGCTTCCGCTGTCACCCAAAGTTTTTGAACTTGTCAATGACTTATGATGAATGCGCTGCAGGTGACGTATAAGGAAGGATGTTCCGAGGTGGTTAACGTCCTTACCCCTACTTATTACAGCTTGACAAAGGCAACACACGGCTTGACACCTGTTGTCCGCATTCCTGTTAAAATAATTCCACACCAAAGAGATGATTTTTTTTTGTAATTTGACCGGGCATGTCAATGGCCATATTCGTCCCACGGACAACAGGTGTCTCCCCGGGTGCCTGACAAACAAACCACCTCCCCATCAGAATCCTCCTTGTCAATTTCCTCCTCTGCGCCAGCAACACCCATATCCTCATCCTGGTGTACTTCAATAGTGACATCTTCAATTTGACTATCAGGATTTGGACTGCGGGTGCTCTTTAATGCGTGGAATTATATGCCAGTAATATATCAATAACAATGGCCTATTGTACCGTACTGCTATATATATACTGGTGGTCAGCAAAATTCTGCACTGTCCTCCTACTATATACTGTGCACAACTACAATGCAGCACAGGTATGCATGGATAGTATACTTGACGACACAGAGGTAGAGCAATGGACTACTGTACTGTACTGCTATATATATACTAGTGGTCAGCAAAATTCTGCACTGTCCTCCTACTATATACTGCGCACAACTAAAATGTAGCACAGGTATGGATGGATAGTATACTTGACGACACAGAGGTAGAGCTATGGACTACTGTACCATATTGCTATATATATACTGGTGGTCAGCAAAATTCTGCACTGTCCTCCTACTATATATTGCGTACAACTAAAATGCAGCACAGGTATGGATGGATAGTATACTTGACGACACAGAGGTAGAGCAATAGACTACTGTACCGTACTGCTATATATATACTGGTGGTCAGCAAAATTCTGCATTGTCCTCCTACTATATACTGCGCACAACTACAATGCAGAACAGGTATGGATGGATAGTATACTTGATGACACAGAGGTAGAGCAATGGATAGTATACTTGACAACACAGAGGTAGAGCAATGGACTACTGTACCGTACTGCTATATATATACTGGTGGTCAGCAAAATTCTGCACTGTCCTCCTTCTATATACTGCGCACAACTGAAATGCAGCACAGGTATGGATATATAGTATACTTGACGACACAGAGGTAGAGAAATGGACTACTGTACCGTACTGCTATATATATACTGGTGGTCAGCAAAATTCTGCACTGTCCGCCTGCTATATACTGCGCACAACTAAAATGCAGCACAGGTATGGATGGATAGTATACTTGATGACACAGAGGTAGAGCAATGGACTACTGTACCGTACTGCTATATATATACTGGTGGTCAGCAAAATTCTGCACTGTCCTCCTACTAAATACTGCGCACAACTACAATGCAGCACAGGTATGGATGGATAGTATACTCGATGACACAGAGGTAAAGCAATGGAGTACTCTACCGTACTGCTATATATATACTGGTGGTCAGCAAAATTCTGCACTGTCCTCTTATTATATACTGTGCACAACTACAATGCAGCACAGGTATGGATGGATAGTATACTTGACGACACAGCGGTAGAGCAATGGACTACTGTACCGTACAGCTATATATATACTGGTGGTCAGCAAAATTCTGCACTGTCCTCCTACTATATACTGCGCACAACTATAATGCAGCACAGGTATGGATGGATAGTATACTTGACAACACAGAGGTAGAGCAATGGACTACTGTAACGTACTGCTATATATATACTAGTGGTCAGCAAAATTCTGCACTGTCCTCCTACTGTCAGGTTCGGTTCGGTTTGTGTCCCCGGAGGGGGCGCTAGTGCAGAGCCGGCCCTAACCAATATGATGCCCTAGGCAAGATTTTGGCTGGTGCCCCCTTGCACCGCCGCTAGTTCTGCAGGAAATGCCAGGCATGAGTCAGCTGGCAGCTCTGCTAATGTTGGGCACCTTTTGTTTATGAAAATGCATCTTATTTGCATCACTATGTGGCTAGGACGCACAAGCAGCTTCTGCTGAATAAAATGATATGCAGCATACCTATATTTTGTGTGCGACTGCGGCTGTATCTGCATATGAAATGCTACATTACAGTAATACACTGAAACGTAGCATTTTGTATGCAGATACAGCCGCAGTCACACACAGAATATAGGCATGCCGCATATCATTTTAATCAGCAGAAGCTGCTGGTGCCCCTAAGCATACCAAATGCCCTAGGCATTTGCCTAGTTTGCCTATGCCTAAGGCCGGCTCTGCGCTAGTGGGTCAGTGGAGGTAGGATGGAAGAAGTGAGGAGGCTGGATTGGATTCCTGCGCATATGCGCGTTGTTGTTTTATTAAACAAAAAGGTCAAACAATATGGCAGCAGGAATACTTGCAATAACAAACAATAAATGCAATGGGTATGGTGCAGCGTGGAAGCTGAGAGTCTATGGCAATAACAGTAGCTGTATAAACGATCAGGGAATCGTTATGCTGGTATGGGAACCAGAGATAGTTGACCGTGGAGCCAGCAGAGATGGTAACAATGGTAGCAAGCCTGGTAGAAAATGCAGGAGACAGGTGTAAAGTTCACAGTGCTGTTGGAAATTACACTGGCAGCTTGCAGGCTGATGCACAGGTGAGATGATGAGATGCACCTGGAGAGAGAGTCTCTACTGCAGAGGGCTGGAGCACACTGTAGCTGTGAAAGGTGTGGAGCCTGATAACAGATGAAGGAATGCTGGTGCTTGTGGTTTCACGGTGGTATCAGAACAGGCTGGAAGGCAAACAGGAACACAGGGGAACTGGAGAGCGGATCCAGACACATGAGTAGCAGGAGCGACATGAAGTCCAGGACAAGGACTGACTCACCCTGCTGCTCCTGATATACCCCTCGGTCTGCAGGCATTGGCTGGAGTGGAAACGAGGAGGTGCGGCCAAGCTCCGGATTGGTTGTCACACTAGTCTGAGGAGAACTGTCATGGCGGCGCCCATGCCGCGGCCCGGCGGGAACGCGGTGTGCATGCACGCTTGCTGACAACAGGAGCGTTCCTAGGCCCAGGATGGCACCAGCGACAGGGAGACTAGCGACAGCAAGACGTAGGGACCCTGGACGGAGGCCGCACCGACGGACAGATGCAGCTGTGGTAAGTCGATTCCTGACAGTACCCCCTCCTTTATGGGTGGGCACCGAACACGCATGTGGCTTGGAAGGATGAGTTCTGTGGAAGACACGGACCAACCTTGGAGCATGGACATCTGTAGCATTTACCCAACTCCTCTCCTCAGGACCATAACCGGACCAGTTGATGAGATATTGAAGACGACCGTACCGGCAACGAGAATCCAGAATCTTCTCTATTTCAAACTCGATGCCCCGCTGGGTTCGTATTCTGGGACCAACTGGAAAAGCTCTTTGGAAACGATTCAGGACTAAAGGTCTGAGGAGAGAGACATGAAAGGTGTTAGGTATTCGTAAAGAAGGAGGTAATTTGAGTTTGTAGGCCACAGGACTGATAACTTTTTCAATGGAGAAAGGACCAATGAAGCGTGGTGCAAACTTCATCGACGGCACTCTAAGACGAAGGTTCCGAGTGGAAAGCCAAACCTTGTCATTGGGTTTTAGGCTAGGAACTGCACGTCTTTTGCGGACGGCAAAGAACTTATATCGACTGGAAGCCTTTTTGAGAAAAGCACGAATCTTTTGCCAGATTGATGAGAACTGACTTAAAACAGAGGTGGCTGCAAGAACATCGATGTTAGGAAGGTCTTGGAAATCTGGAACACGAGGATGTTGTCCATATACAGCAAAAAACGGAGTGGTTTCCGTGGCAGTATGGTAGCGGAAGTTGTGAGCGAATTCAGCCCACGGAAGCAGGTCTACCCAGTCATCTTGGAAAGATGAAACATAGAGTCTTAAGAAGGTCTCCAACTCCTGATTTACCCTCTCCATCTGCCCTTTCGTCTGAGGTTGGTAGGCTGACGAAAACTTGAGGTTGACTTGCATGGCAGAACAGAGGGCTCTCCAAAACCTTGCCATGAAGTGAACTCCACGGTCAGATATAATTTCAGTGGGTAGTTCATGTAAACGGAAAATCTCCCGTAGGAAGATTTGGGCAAGTTTTGGAGCAGAAGGAAGACCCTGGAGTGGAACAAAATGGGTCATTTTGGTAAACCTGTCGACCACTACCGAGATGGTATTAAATCCTTGAGAAGAAGGAAGGTCAGAGATGAAATCCATGGACAAGTGTGACCAGGGACGGCTGGGAACCGATAATGGCTGTAACTGACCTGCCGGAGACTGACGGGGAGTCTTGTGCTGAGCACACTTGGGGCAGGACGCCACGAAGTCCTTGATGTCGATCTTCATTTTCGGCCACCAGTACGTTTCGGAGAGGAACTTGAAAGTCTTTAGGACACCAGGATGCCCAGTGAATTTGGAGTGATGATCCCAAGACAGCAACTTGGGACGAAGCTCAGGAGAAACAAAAATCTTGCCAGGAGGCGGAACAGGAGTAACTTGAGACGAGGCAAATACAACTGGATTTAGAATGGAATGCGGAACTGGATCGGACGTCTCTTCTTCGGATTCCATAGATCGGGACAGAGCATCTGCTTTGGTATTCAGGGAACCTGGGCGGAAATGAAGCTTGAAGTTGAAACGGGAGAAGAACATAGCCCACCGGGACTGGCGAGGATTAAGACACTGGGCTGCCTTTAAATAGAGCAAGTTCTTGTGATCCGTGTAGATGTTGAATGGAAACTTTGCCCCTTCCAGGAGATACCTCCACTCCTCGAGAGCCAGCTTGATCGCTAGTAATTCTTGATCACCGGTGGAATAATTAGCTTCCGCAGGAAGGAATTTGCGAGAGAAGAACCCACAGGGATGAATCTTTCCATAAACTTCAATTTGGGAGAGAACAGCTCCAACTCCCACTGTAGAACCATCTACCTCCAACTCGAATGGCTTGTTAACATCTGGTTGCAACAGAACTGGAGCGGACATGAAAGCCTGCTTGATTTTTTGAAACGCAGCCAAGGCATCTTCTGACCAGTTGGAATGATCTGCCCCCTTTTGAGTTAAGCTGGTAATAGGAGCAATGAGAGTTGAGAATCCTCTGATGAATTTCCTATAATAATTAGCGAATCCCAGAAATCGCTGAATGGACTTGAGAGTACTTGGAATAGACCAATTAGCAATAGCCTCTAACTTTGTCGGGTCCATCTGGAGATCCGATCCAGAAATTATATACCCCAGGAAGGGTATGGAAGGAACTTCGAAGGTACATTTAGACAACTTGCCGTAGAGACGGTTCTCACGAAGACGTCGGAGGACCTCACGAACTTGTAGGCGATGTGAAGAGAGATCTTGGGAGAAGATGAGGATATCATCCAGGTAAACTACGAGATATTTATATAGAACATCACGGAAGATTTCGTTAACAAAGTGCTGGAACGCTGCTGGGGCATTGCTCAACCCGAATGGCATTACTAGATACTCGTAATGACCATCCTGAGTATTAAAGGCTGTCTTCCATTCATCGCCACTTCGGATTCTGATGAGATTGTAGGCACCGCGGAGATATAACTTGGTGAAGATGCGGGCTCCCTTGACTCTATCGAATAATTCAGTGATGAGAGGTAATGGATAGCTGTTTTTGACGGTAATATCGTTGAGACCCCGGTAATCGATGCATGGACGTAATCCTCCATCTTTCTTTTTAACAAAGAAAAAGCCCGCACCAGCGGGTGAAGACGAAGGGCGGATGAATCCTTTCTGTAAATTCTCTCTGATGTATTCACTCATTGCCTCGGTTTCAGGTACGGATAACGGATAAGTACGCCCTCTAGGTGGCTTCTTGCCGGGAATGAGGTCAATGGGGCAATCCCACTCTCTATGGGGCGGCAGAACATCAGCGGCCTTTTCACTGAAGACGTCAGAGAAATCTTGGTAGGCCACAGGAAGACTTGACTGGGTTTTAACTTCAGAAGACCTTACAGGACGAACTTGGGCTAGACAGGACTGGCGGCAATGTGAACCTCAGGAAGGCAGTTGTAACGTGGACCAGTCAATCTGCGGATTATGTAGCTGGAGCCAGGGCAGACCCAACACGATCTCCTGGGTTGCCTGAGGGATGACTAGGAACTTAATTAACTCTGAATGCATGAACCCGACTCCCAGCACCACTGGCCTGGTTTGATTAGAGATGTAACCCTTGGAAATTCGGCTACCATCCACTGCAGTGATATAGACTGGATAGGTGAGTTCCCAGACAGGTAGACGGAACTTATCAACTGCAGCTTGAGTAATGAAGTTTCCAGCAGCTCCACAGTCCACTAACGCGGTTACAGACTGGAGTCCAGCCGTAGTCTCTAAGGTCACAGGAAGAACAAGGTCTTGGTTTGAAGGAGCTTGTCTAGAAGATCCCAACTTGACTCCTCCTTTACAAGTCAGGATCTGGCGTTTCCCGAACGCGCTGTACAAGAATGAATTTGGTGACCTGTAGCCGCACAATAAAGACACAGGGGTATATTTACTAAGCTCCCGATTTTGACCGAGATGCCGTTTTTTCATCAAAGTGTCATCTCGGTCAATCTCGGTCATTTACTAAACACTAATCACGGCAGTGATGAGGGCATTCGTAATTTTTTGCTAGTTCAGGTAAAAAATTACGAATGAATACACCATCGGTCAAATTACGCCTGTTTAGATACGAATCTCGGTCATTTACTAAGCAAAAAAACACAAAACACTGCCGTGAAAAATTACAATTCGCAAAAAAGTCCTAAAAAAAAACAGACCTGCTTTTTTTATTCGTGATTTGAGATGCATGCAGGGATCCATGAGATCCGTGCATGTATATCAATGGGAAGGGGTGGGAAAGTGTTTTTTGTTGTTTAAAAAAATTGCGTGGGGTCCCCCCTCCTAAGCATAACCAGCATCGGGCTCTGCGCCTGGTCCTGGTCCCAAAAATACGGGGGACAAAAAGAGTAGGGGTCCCCCGTATTTTTAAAACCAGCACCGGGCTCCACTAGCTGGACAGATAATGCCACAGCCGGGGGTCACTTTTATACTGCGCCCTGCGGCCGTGGCATCAAAAATCCAACTAGTCACCCCTGGCCGGGGTACCCTGGGGGAGTGAGGACCCCTTCAATCAAGGGGTCCCCCCCCCCCCAGCCACCCAAGGGCCAGGGGTGAAGCCCGAGGCTGTCCCCCCCCATCCAATGGGCTGCGGATGGGAGGGCTGATAGCCTTTGTTGAAAAATAAAAGATATTGTTTTTAGTAGCAGTACTACAAGTCCCAGCAAGCCTCCCCCGCATGCTGGTACTTGGAGAACCACAAGTACCAGCATGCGGCGGAAAAACTGGCCCGCTGGTACCTGTAGTACTATTACTAAAAAAATACCCAAAAAAACACAAGACACACACACCGTGAAAGTATAATTTTATTACATACACACATACATACATACATACTTACCTTAAGTTCCCACGCAGGTCGGTCCTCTTCTCCAGTAGAATCCAAGGGGTACCTGTTGAAGAAATTATACTCACGAGATCCAGGGGTCCAGGCTCCTCGGGAAATCCAGGGGTAATCCACGTACTTGAAAAAAAAAAAAAACGGTGTCCCGACCACGAACTGAAAGGGGACCCATGTTTGCACATGGGTCACCTTTCCACGAATGCCAGAAACCCACTCTGACTTCTGTCTAAGTGGGTTTCTTCAGCCAATCAGGGAGCGCCACGTTGTAGCACTCTCCTGATCAGCTGTGTGGTCCTGTCCTCACTGACAGGCAGCACACGGCAGTGTTACAATGTAGCGCCTATGCGCTACATTGTAACCAATGATGGGAACTTTCTGCTCAGCGGTGACGTCACTTTAGGGCAACCGCAGGGCAGAAAGTTCCCATCATTGGTTACAATGTAGCGCATAGGCGCTACATTGTAACACTGCCGTGTGCTGCCTGTCAGTGAAGACAGGAGCACACAGCTGATCAGGAGAGTGCTACAACGTGGCACTCCCTGATTGGCTGAAGAAACCCACTTAGCCAGAAGGCAAAGTGGGTTTCTGGCATTCGGGGCAAGGTGACCCATGTGCAAACATGGGTCACCTTTCAGTTCGTGGTCGTGACAGCGTTTTTTTATTTTATTCAAGTACGTGGATTAACCCTGGATTTGCCGAGGAGCCTGGACCACTGGATCTCGTGAGTATAATTTTTTCAACAGGTACCCCTTGGATTCTACTGGACAAGAGGACCGACCTGCGTGAGAACATAAGGTAAGTATGTATGTATGTGTGTATGTATGTAATAAAATTATACTTTCACGGTGTGTGTGTCTTGTGTTTTTTTGGGTATTTTTTTAGTGGTAGTACTACAGGTACCAGCGGGCCCGTTTTTCCGCCGCATGCTGGTACTTGTGGTTCTCCAAGTACCAGCATGCGGGGGAGGCTTGCTGGGACTTGTAGTACTGCTACTAAAAACAATATCTTTTCATTATCACAAATGGCTATCAGCCTCCCCATCCGCAGCCCATTGGATGGGGGGGGACAGCCTCGGGCTTCACCCCTGGCCCTTGGGTGGCTGGGGGGGGGGACCCCTTGATTGAAGGGGTCCCCACTCCCCCAGGGTACCCCGGCCAGGGGTGACTAGTTGGATTTTTGATGCCACGGCCGCAGGGCACTGTATAAAAGTGACCCCCGGCTGTGGCATTATCTGTCCAGCTAGTGGAGCCCGGTGCTGGTTTTAAAAATACGGGGGACCCCTACTCTTTTTGTCCCCCGTATTTTTGGAACCAGGACCAGGCGCAGAGCCCGATGCTGGTTGCTTAAATATGGGGGAACCCCTGTCAATTTTTTCCCCATATTTCTGCAACCAGGATCGGCTCAAAGAGCCCGAGGCTGGTTATGCTTAGGAGGGGGGACCCCACGCATTTTTTTTTGTGATTTTACATTGTTTAATTAAAAAAAAAAAAAAATAAGAACCCCAGCACGGATCACACAGATCCGGCCGAGATTGATTGTAAAAAAAAACGGCAGTGTTTTGCTAATCACTGCCGTAAAAATAGGTAAAAAAAAACGAATGACATCGACATCGGAAGCAAAGAAAAATACGAATACGACAGCTTAGTAAATCCATCGTAATCAATTCAAAAAGTTGCAGTTTTACACTGTCGATGTCATTCGTGATTGAACTTTGACCTATTTTCGGAAATTACGAATCTTAGTAAATATACCCCACAGTCTCTCTCGAAGTCTTCTTGACCGCTCCCCAGGGGTTAAGCGGGACCTATTAATTTGCATAGGCTCATCAGAAAGTGGAGGCTGAAATTGTGCTGAAGGTACCATTCTTGGCTTGCAAGGCTCACCACGAGCATGCTCACTATTGCGTTCGCGAATGCGAGAGTCCAACTTGATGCACAAGGAAATTAACTTTGGTAATTGCTCAGGAATGTCACGGGTAGCCAGTTCGTCTTTGATCCAATCTGAGAATCCATGCCAGAAGGCTGCTACCAGGGCTTGGTTATTCCACTGAATCTCTGCGGCTAATGTCTGGAACTGGATGATGTATTGACCCTTACTACGGGTACCTTGACATAGTTGGATAAGATCTGCAGAGGCTGATGTTGCACGACCCGGTTCATCAAAGATGCGTCTGAAGGTTGACACAAATTCGGTGTAGTTATTCATCAGTGGGTCAGCACGTTCCCACAGAGGGGACACCCAACTCAAGGCTGATCCAGAGAGCAGAGAAATGATGTAGGCAACCTTGGATCTTGGCGTGGGGAAATTGTGTGGTAACAACTCAAACTGGATTTCACACTGATTAAGAAACCCGCGACATAGCTTCGGACTGCCATCATATCTGCTGGGCACGGGCAGGTGCAAGCGTGACACTGAAGTCGATGCAGCCGGTGAGGAAGAACCCACAGCACTTGCAGGTGCAGGGGTAACTGGAACTGAAGAAGCAAGTACACTAGGCAGAGATTGTTGTAGTGTATCCAGATGGGATGACATTCCTTGCAGGAACTGGAACATCTGCTACTGCGCAGCCTCTTGACCATCCAAACGGTAGACCAGATTTTGTAAGGCCCCTGACCCCACATTCTGACCACCATCCGAGTCCATCGGTCCTGGACTTACTGTCAGGTTCGGTTTGGTTTGTGTCCCCGGAGGGGGCGCTAGTGGGTCAGTGGAGGTAGGATGGAAGAAGTGAGGAGGCTGGATTGGATTCCTGCGCATATGCGCGTTGTTGTTTTATTAAACAAAAAGGTCAAACAATATGGCAGCAGGAATACTTGCAATAACAAACAATAAATGCAATGGGTATGGTGCAGCGTGGAAGCTGAGAGTCTATGGCAATAACAGTAGCTGTATAAACGATCAGGGGATAGTTATGCTGGTATGGGAACCAGAGATAGTTGACCGTGGAGCCAGCAGAGATGGTAACAATGGTAGCAAGGCTGGTAGCAAATGCAGGAGACAGGTGTAAAGTTCACAGTGCTGTTGGAAATTACACTGGCAGCTTGCAGGCTGATGCACAGGTGAGATGATGAGATGCACCTGGAGGAGAGTCTCTACTGCAGAGGGCTGGAGCACACTGTAGCTGGTTAAGGTGTGGAGCCTGATAACAGATGCAGGAATGCTGGTGCTTGTGGTTCCACGGTGGTATCAGAACAGGCTGGAAGGCAAACAGGAACACAGGTGAACTGGAGAGCGGATCCAGACACACGAGTAGCAGGAGCGACACGAAGTCCAGGACAAAGACTGACTCACACTGCTGCTCCTGATATACCCCTCGGTCTGCAGGCATTGGCTGGAATGGAAACGAGGAGGTGCGGCCAAGCTCCGGATTGGCTGTCACACTAGTCTGAGGAGAACTGTCATGGCGGCGCCCATGCCGCGGCCTGGCGCGAACGCGGCGTGCATGCACGCTTGCTGACAACAGGAGCGTTCCTAGGCCCAGGATGGCACCAGCGACAGGGAGACTAGCGACAGCAAGACGTAGGGACCCCGGACGGAGGCCGCACCGACGGACAGATGCAGCTGTGGTAAGTCGATTCCTGACACCTACTATATACTGCGCACAACTACAATGCAGCACAGGTATGGATGGATAGTATACTTGACGACACAGAGGTAGAGCAATGGACTACTGTACCGTACTGCTATATATATATACTGGTGGTCAGCAAAATTCTTCACTGTCCTCCTACTATATACTGCGCACAACTAAAATGCAGCACAGGTATGGATGAATAGTATACTTGATGACACAGAGGTAAAGCAATGGACTACTGTACCGTACTGCTATATATATATACTGGTGGTTAGCAAAATTCTGCACTGTCCTCCTACTATATACTGCGCACAACTAAAATGCAGCACAGGTATGGATGAATAGTATACTTGACGAAACAGAGGTAGAGCAATGGACAACTGTACCGTACTGCTATATATATATACTGGTGGTCAGCAAAATTCTGCACTGTCCTCCTACTATATACTACAATGCAGCACAGATATGGAGCGTTTTTCAGGCGGAGAACGTAGATATTTGCAGCACACTGAGCACAGATATTTGCAGCACACTGAGCACAGATATTTGCAGCACACTGAACACAGAACTGAGAGAACGCAGCCACGTCCTCTCGCTATCATCTCCAATGCACGAGTGAAAATGGCGGCAACGCGCGGCTCCTTATATAGAATACGAATCTTGCAAGAATCCGACAGCGTGATGATGACGTTCGGGCGCGCTCGGGTTAACCGAGCAAGGCGGGAAGATCCGAGGCTGCCTCAGAACCGTGTAAAATGGGTGAATTTTGGGGGGGGGGGGTTCGGATCCGAGGAACCGAACCCGCTCATCTCTAAAATATATATATATATATATATATATATATATTAGCTGAATACCCGTGCTTCGCTGGGGCGACGGTTCATCTTCAGCAGGACAATGACCCTAAGCACAAGATATCAAAGGCGTGGCTTCAGGACAACTTTGTGAATGTCCTTGAGTGGCGCAGCCAGAGCCCAGAGTGAATCCGATTGAACATCTCTGGAGAGATCTGAATGGCTGTGCACCGACGCTTCCCATCCAACCTGATGGAGCTTGAGAGGTGCTGCAAAGAGGAATGGGTGAAACTGCCCAAAGGTAGGCGTGCCAAGCTTGTGGCATCATATTCAAAAAGACATGAGGCTGTAATTGCTGCCAAAGGTGCATCAACAAAGTATTGAGCAAAGGCTGTGAATACTTATGTACATGTGATTTCTTAGTTTTTTTTATTTTTAATAAATTAGCGAAAATCTCAAAAACACTTTTTTCACATTTGTCATTATGGGGTATTGTGTGTAGAATTTGGAGGGGAAAAATGTATTTATTCCAGTTCGGAATAAGGCTGTAACATAACAAAATGTGTAAAAAGTGAAGTGCTGGGAATACTTTCCGGATACACAGTCCAGATAGGCAGCACATCTAATACACAGTGTAAATCCAAGCCTGTGCCTTCCGTAGATACCGCATGCGCCGGGGTTACCAAATAAAATACTCTGGCGGCACTCAATAAATAAAGACATACAAGCACAGGTGTATGCTTCAAAGTTTTGAATAAAATCAATCATAAAACTCACCATTACATCCCCTCACCACACCACGTGACAAGGCTGGATCCGGAGGCTGGCTGACAGCGCCCACACATGACGTCTTCATCAGTTCCCCGTTCCCATGCCAACCAATACAACATTCTGTGAAAAACAAAACATTAAAAACAATGCTGTCAGGATTACAGCATACAGTACCATCGATGTAATTGATACATAATCCAAAAACAATATGTCTTTATCACAAATGATACATTATTACCAGACCCTCCAACATGACCCGCCCCACTAGGTACAAAATGCTCAGTTCCTGGACTTCCCTCTTAATTTATGATTTCCATCACCTGTGTTGAACTAGTTAAATGATAAGAAAGCTGTTTCTTCACAGGTGATGGCAATAATAAATTAAGAGGGAAGTCCAGAAACAGAACATTTTGTACCTAGTGGGGCGGGTCATGTTGGAGGGTATGTATTACAATATAATTAAATTACTCTATATGTGGCATACTGGAATGTTAGGAGACAACAGATTTTGGAAAGTTCCAAAAGCCTTTTGATTCTTATCAGTGAGTGGGGGAATTTATGGCCCCAAAACCAGTTAAACCAGTTACTTGCAGACCCTGTGACATGTAAGGAGTTAGGACAGGAAGTGTAGGGGGTTTTAGGAGAAGGAACAAAGCAGAGGCTACAGTTCAGTGTGAGCTGAGGATGGAGGGCACAGACTAGTGTCCAGGGGAAACGCAGGCTGGGGACTGTGGAACAGCCATGGTACTCCACAGTCCCTGGCATGATGGAGAGAAGAGCAGCGTGTGGGTGTTGCTATGAAGAGAGGGAGAGCCCATATCTGCAGTGTAACAGGAGAGCCAGCAGCTTCAGTGAGAGATGGAGAGTGCAGTGTGAGAGCCACAGTATGCAGAGTACAGTGGAAGGAACCAGGAACAAAGGACCTTCAGGTGTACCCAAGAAGCAGGACGGGAGGTGTGAGTCTGCGGGAGAGGACGAGCTGGGTGAGTGGTAGGAACCACGTTTGGTGGAAGGCCCCCAGTAACGTGTACATGAGAGATTCCGTTTAGATAGAGCCCCTAGCGAATGGGGGAGAGCACACTGAAATGAATCTCAGTTTGCGGAAGCCGCACTACTGATTCCCAGAGACTACGCTGGTATGTACTGTACTGTAATGCTGTCACATCACTGTAAATGCTGTTATTGCCAGTGAAGCAAATGAAAGGAGATGTAACCTGATGTAACCCATATGAATATTATGCTGGAGAGAAGAAAAAGAAGTTAAATGTTACTGTCGTGATAACCCTGTCTGATCTGTGAATAAACTGCTTGCTTATGTGAAGAGACGGCCTGGTGTGCAATGCTTTTTTAAAAATCACTGATGGACCTGCCGCTCCCCGGCTATCACAACTTGGCGTCCGCGAACAGGATCGGTACCGAAGATTTATTTGACAATTTGGGGAAACCTTTATTGGGAAGGGCCCATGAAAGCCACCTACCTCTTTTGACCTAGCTAACTGGGGAAGAAAGGGCCAGCATGGGCAGGTTCTAAGTGTTTGGCACAATTGCCAGAAGATGTTGGAACATTCATGATCATCTGTGACCCAGGACTGTAATTCAGAGGAAAAAGGCAGCAGTATATGTGATTTGTGTTTCATGTAATGTTTTGCATGACATGTTTTTCTGCTCATGTGATTGTTATATTGTGTGTTTGCATGCCATGTTTTCTGCTCATGTGATTGTTATACTGTGTGTGATGTATACTGCAATTATCCTTGTTTACTGTGTGTTATGTTTTGACCTTGCTATAGAGCACAGGTTCTCAAACTCGGTCCTCAGGACCCCACACGGTGCATGTTTTGCAGGTCTCCTCACAGAATCACAAGTGACATAATTAACTCCACCTGTGGACCTTTTAAAATGTGTCTGTGAGTAATTAATACACCTGTGCACCTGCTTGGTTACCTGCAAAACATGCACTGTGTGGGGTCCTGAGGACCGAGTTTGAGAACCACTGCTATAGAGTATAAGAGACTGTTCCTTGCTAGACTTTTTGCAAGCTCATAGGTAGATTGCGTGGGGACACGCAAGATTTTAGCAGGGGTGTATGTGGCATACTGGAATGTTAGGAGACAACAGATTTTGGAAAGTTCCAAAAGCCTTTTGATTCTTATCAGTGAGTGGGGGAATTTATGGCCCCAAAACCAGTTAAACCAGTTACTTGCAGACCCTGTGACATGTAAGGAGTTAGGACAGGAAGTGTAGGGGGTTTTAGGAGAAGGAACAAAGCAGAGGCTACAGTTCAGTGTGAGCTGAGGATGGAGGGCACAGACTAGTGTCCAGGGGAAACGCAGGCTGGGGACTGTGGAACAGCCATGGTACTCCACAGTCCCTGGCATGATGGAGAGAAGAGCAGCGTGTGGGTGTTGCTATGAAGAGAGGGAGAGCCCATATCTGCAGTGTAACAGGAGAGCCAGCAGCTTCAGTGAGAGATGGAGAGTGCAGTGTGAGAGCCACAGTATGCAGAGTACAGTGGAAGGAACCAGGAACAAAGGACCTTCAGGTGTACCCAAGAAGCAGGACGGGAGGTGTGAGTCTGCGGGAGAGGACGAGCTGGGTGAGTGGTAGGAACCACGTTTGGTGGAAGGCCCCCAGTAACGTGTACATGAGAGATTCCGTTTAGATAGAGCCCCTAGCGAATGGGGGAGAGCACACTGAAATGAATCTCAGTTTGCGGAAGCCGCACTACTGATTCCCAGAGACTGCGCTGGTATGTACTGTACTGTAATGCTGTCACATCACTGTAAATGCTGTTATTGCCAGTGAAGCAAATGAAAGGAGATGTAACCTGATGTAACCCATATGAATATTATGCTGGAGAGAAGAAAAAGAAGTTAAATGTTACTGTCGTGATAACCCTGTCTGATCTGTGAATAAACTGCTTGCTTATGTGAAGAGACGGCCTGGTGTGCAATGCTTTTTTAAAAATCACTGATGGACCTGCCGCTCCCCGGCTATCACAACTTGGCGTCCGCGAACAGGATCGGTACCGAAGATTTATTTGACAATTTGGGGAAACCTTTATTGGGAGGGGCCCATGAAAGCCACCTACCTCTTTTGACCTAGCTAACTGGGGAAGAAAGGGCCAGCATGGGCAGGTTCTAA